>NC_027756.1:40526882-40527391 GCF_000695525.1 Brassica oleracea var. oleracea
TGTGATTAGGACTTCTTAGATGTGGATTGCAATATTTTAGAGGTGATGATTCTAAGTTTTAAATCATGTGAATCCCTCCTGTTTTTAAAATCTCTTTCAGAGAGACTGCCTGTTTGTTTTACTTGAGGACAAACAAAATGGTAAGTCTGCGGGAGTTGATAAACTATGGATTTCACCCATTTTCATCCATAGTTTATAGGTGTTTTTACTAATAATTATATTATTATAGAGTCTATTTATTATATTTATAAGATCAGGAATGTTTTGGATATAAGCGATGATTTTGGAGCATTTTGGAGATATTTGGAGCAAGCACCCGAGATGACCATCGAGATCGACTATCGGTCGATATTGGAGAGCTAGAATCGATCGATAAACAAAACATTGTGTCGATCGACAGCGAAGCGCGTAGGAAGCCCGTTTGGTCACAGCCAACTTGAAGCCCAAGATTTCACTATTTTACAAGATTGCCCCTGAAGAAGTTTTACCCTAATTATATAAGCTTTGCC
>NC_027756.1:40527530-40534902 GCF_000695525.1 Brassica oleracea var. oleracea
TGTTATGAATTGCTTAGCCATGTCTGAGTAGTTCTCTTGTTAGATTTTAGGGTTTAAATAGTTTAGGAGGGATTAGCTCCAACTATAGATTGATGAGTTGTGATAATCATCTTTAGGATCGTTCATTAATGCATGTGTTTAGATTAGCTACCTAGAACATGCCCTTGGATTGATTGATAAAAGCAATAGCTTAATTCTCATCCTGAAAACATTCTAATAGAGCTATGTCTCTTGATATGAGCAAGGCGAGAGCTGATTTAGTGAGCTTAGTAAGCATTCATTCAACCTGCGCATAAAGCTTGACTAGAGCGCGTCGATCGATATCACACTTGAATAATCGATCGACGGTGCAAAAGGTGTATCGATCGATACATACGCCCATTGGAATATTGATCGACACTTTCTATATATTAATATAACGAGAGTTGAGATCATAGATCTAGTTAATAGACAACAAGTCAATGCCCGCAAGAGCCGAAAGACTTGTTGATCAAATAGTTGAGCTTTACATTATCATGCATGCAACTCATTAGGCATCTATAGGATTATAATTCTAACTTTCCTGAATAAAAACCCTTAGTCTAGCTATTTCCTTTTTAAGCACCAAAACCCCAAAAATATGCTATTGAACAAACACTTGTTCAATATAAAACTGCAATTTACTTTTAAAACTCGTAAAACATCTTTGCTTAACAAATCATATTAGAATCCTTAGGTTCCCTAGCTCCCTGTGAATTTGATCCCTAAGTACTACAAATCGACCTCTTATTTGAGGGAGTATAAATCACTCCTTAGGGTAATTTGAGTGGTATCATCCGGCATGTTCGTCTCTCGCTCCACCAGCCGGAGCCGAATGACGTCCCGCATTCGAGGACTCAACGACTTCCTCGTCATGTTGTTCCAGGTTACGGTTAAGAGGGTCATCCTCTACCCGAGTCCCGGTATCAACAAGGTTGGTCTGAACCCTTTCTGTTTCCCCAGCGTTCTGTTCAATCTCAGGTCCGATCGGAGTTGTGTTTAATGGATTGACTCCATCCAAAGCTGCGGCACTTGGTTCAGCCGGTCCCTTGTCTTTCCTTGTCCTTGATGATTTGATTTTTCCAGCCTGAGGATAAAACATGTTAGCGAAATCACCGCAACATATAATACATCCTAGACTAAGCAAAACGTTACCGTGAGACCCGAGCCGGATGAGTGGTTTCCCCATAACCCAACTAATCCTAGAATCAAGCACTGTCTGATACCAACTTGAAGCGCCCTAACCCGGACACTTAATCCAGTGAGGTTTCTCAGGTTCGGCCATGGCTTGACTAGGCCAACCAGTCAGTTTTTAAGGTCTGATTAATCTTAAGTCAAATTCAGACAATTCTGAGATTCATAAGATAGAGCCTATATGCGTTTTATTAGAGTCAATATGCTGAAAGATAAACTGATTTCTTTATTTATATCACAAAGGATTCGATACAATTGTTAAGTTTGCATTATATGCTATTACAATGTTCGATCCTAAATCAGTCTACCCAACCACCATCCATTCGCGGCCTCGAGTCTTCACGGCTAAGCCAAGTCCTTCCCACGATCACCATCTTGTCCTCAAACCAACAAAACATAAGTATCTATTCGATAACTTAATCAGTCAGTTTCTAAGCATGCAACAATGAACGGTTCTTTCTAAGTTCAACCCGAAAATCCCCTTAGTATAATCCGACTTATCCAGTCATTTAACCAGATCGTTCAAGTTCACCTTGCGGATCTAGAACAAACCGTCTTACTCACTGAACCATCCGGATCGGCTATAACCCGATCAAGCCAAACTGCCATGATCTGTGATCTATCGGATCCAACACTTAAGCATTAGATCGCATGATCGGACCGGCTCTAAGCCATGATCCCTTACCCGGTCCTAAGACCAAGACACTCGATCGTTCATACAGAAGAAAGAAGAAACGATCAAGTAAGGTTTGAAGGACGGAACCGGTTTAGGCCGATCAGCCATAGCCCCGTTCGGATCCACCCGAAGGCCATGACGATGGCTTATCCAGTCCATACCTTAGACGTGCGCTCCGGAGTTCCAGTCGCAGTCTGCTTCGCTTTCTCCCTTAGATCCACCATGTTTGGATCGTTCTTTCAGCAATCACGGCCGAATCGCCTTCTGGACTTGATTCCGATCAAGTCTTCTCTTCGGATCGCGTAAGTCCTCTCTCTTTCGGATGCCTTTGTTTCTGATCGAGTTTTGGTGTTTTCCTTAAGAAAATATGTGTCCAAAAACGACCCCAAGGCCCCATATTTATAGAAACTCGGCCAGGAACGGTTATAGGGCGAAATGGTGCATTTTCCAACCGCTTGGGCGGTTATCTGTATGCGCCCATTCGGCAAGAAACCGACTCCAACTGCTTGGCACGTTTCCCACACGCGTAAGACTTGGTCGGAGCAGTCCAGCTCCGCACCTGATCTGACCAACTACTGGTAACCACCCCGAACTCGTCTAACTCGCCCAACCGCCGAACACTCCTCCCAGCTGAGTTGAGCTACCCGACAGTTGGTCCAGCTGGTTGAGCTCAGTCTTCTAGCTGATCGAGCTGATCTAGCTTAAGTGAGCTCGTCCAGCTTACAGCTTGACCAGTTCTCCAGCTCGCCCAGCTCGTCCAGCTTCTTACACTCTTGCTTAGCTCGGTCCAGCTCCCTTTCTTCATTTTTTTTCCTTTTCTTGGCTACGTCCGGATCATTATTCGGACTTAACCCTTTGTTCAGACCATGGAAGGCTTGCCTTTGAGTCTTTCGACCGGCTTGCACGTCCCCTCGTCCGTCCCAACGATCCTTAGCAAGGATCGGGGATGCTACAATTACTGTCGACTATATATGGTTTAATGTTTCAGGGTGTGTAAAACATTTGTAGTTTAATGTTTCAGGGTGTGTAAAACATTTGTAGTTGTGGAACAAAAAAAAATTGGTAGAGGGTCTTGTTTCGCTCTTTTTGGTTCCTCTTGGTTATTTTTCTTGATGTACTAACTGGGTAGCCTCTTGATATATATATGAAACGAGCAAGTGGCTCTCGTATATTGAGAAAATTAATTTTCCAACCATCTTCAAATAGGCCGTGTATGGATGATCATTTAACATCTCTCTGGCATTACTATTAAGAATTAGACTAAATAAGTTTCATAATAACCAGAAACCAAACATATATTTCTGACATTGCAAAATCATAGAGCTCAATCTCAAAACCGTTTCGAAAAGAAAAACCAAAATAAAGAATCTGAGATCAACAACCACAGAAACTAAACACCACCTTGGAAAGAGTTTTATGTTTTGTCACTTGACTTAACCAAAGAGATCAAATCCAAAGTCGCCTTCCTCCTCTTCAGATTCTTCCTTCTTCTTCTCTTCCTCCTTTGCGGCCGCAGCGGATTCACCTCCACCACCGCCTCCTCCAGCTGCTGCACCACCTCCGGCAGCAAATCCTCCTCCAGATCCACCGCCGATGATCACCTGCTCGATTTCATTTTCTATTATTTAACTCAACGATCCAATAAGCACTTCAACTGAAGATTCTATTACAGCGATCGCAAGTCTTAGATTCGAGACAATCAAATAAGAAGCAGGGCACACATCTAGATTCATCTTCTTATGAGAGAGTAAGTAACATAGAAACCTGAAAGACGGCGGAGGCAGGGGAGACGAGGGAGAAGGAAGACTGAACGCCACCGGAGGAATCGGCGGAGAGAGCAGTCTGAACGAGCTTGCGCTGGAGATCGTAGGTGGAAGAAGCGGAGGCTTCGAGGTCTCCCTCGTGCTGCTTAGCGGTCCATTCTCCGCCTTTGCTTTTGCAAACGAATGTGAATACTCCCATCTTCTTCTCCTTTCTTCTTTAACGGCGGCGAGATTTTTCAGCTGACGGGAAGGAAGTGCTTATTGCCTTTTATATATGAACACGTCGCCGAGTGAGTGAAACCTAACGGGCCCGATAAGCCCATTAAAAGCCTATATTTTTTAATTGGTCTTCACGTAACAAACACTTTTAAGCCAGAAGTTTCATGTGATGATTTTATATGAGATTGTTTTCAAATTACTGTACGTGTGTTTATTTGTAATGAAATTTGATAAATAATAATTTGAACAATTTAACAATTAAGAAGCAAATTCACTCTTGGACAGAGCTTTATTTTTCACGTTTGAACTTTTACAGTTTGGGAAGGCAGATAAAATGCACAAGTAAAAAAGAAAGAGAGAGAGAGATCAGAGCTTAATGGCAGAGTGAATGGCGACAACGCCACCAACAAGGTTCTCGTACTCCACCTTCTCGAATCCTGCGTCTGCTATCATCGTTGCAAATTTCTCCTGCATTCGTTTCATTGAATCTTAGCCATTACATACATGCTTTAAACTTAAAACGTCTTATATCCCGACCAACATATGATGTGCTCATATAACCTTATTAGCTATCAAAATTGTAACGCCTATCTTCTTACATGATCCTAGCACAACCTTTCAACTAAAGATTTGGTCATGGCATGTTACTACTTGCTACTAATGTTTTTCAAGAAACCCACTATTAAAAAAATCATGATGGCTACATCATTTTATCCAAATCTTCCAGCGCAAGAATCACAAGAAAGGTAATAAAAAAGTTGAATATTTTGAACCTGAGGAGGAAACCGACGAATACTCTCAACCAAGTATTGGTAAGATTCTCGGTCACCGGCTATTAGTTCCCCTAAGTTTGGAATGACCTTGAATGAATACAAATCGTATCTGCAACACATGAAACAAAGTGGGACTATCAGAGAAACAAACAATAAAGAAAAAGACTTAGGGACGTGCTTCCACAGCATTGTATAATCATCAAAACTTACACATCTTTGAAGACCGGAATGTCTACATGGCTGAGCTCAAGGCACAAGAATCTTCCGCCCCGTTTTAGTACCCTGACAGAGCGAAAGACTTTTATAAGATTTATGTAAAACCACTGAAACAGGAAACAACACACTAAAATCAAGACCAAGGGCACCGAAGAAGGTGTAGATATTTGTTTACCTATAAGCCTCTGCGAGAGCCTTTTCGATGTGTGTGACATTCCTTATTCCAAATGCAATAGTGTATCCATCCATTGAATTGTCATCGAAACTCAAGGCCTCTGCATCTCCTTCGACCCATACGAGTGACTTGTTATCTCCTAACCCTATTCAAAACAGTAAAGGAAGCCTGAGCTCACACACACACACAAAGCAAAATATAAAGGAATCAAAAAGGTCAAAGACTTGATGCAGAAACAAAAATCTGATGTCTGACCTCTCTCAGCAGCACGTTGTTTCCCAACGTTTAACATGTTGGGATTAATATCACATACGTATATCTGAGTTTCTTCAAGTGAATCCTCATCAACTTTCCGCAATGCTCTTCGTTTGACACTGTTAACAGCGTCAAAGATCCTAAACGCAACATCACCTGCATATTGAAAACAACCCCTAACATTTTCAACGATAGAACTCCAAGAGTGATGGAAAAAAAAAAGAATTGTACGGACTAACCCGTTCCACCGGCAACATCAAGATGCTTCATCCCTGCAAATGGACTCAGCTTCCCAACGAGTCTGAATGAAATCATCAAAACCGTTGAATTTTTTAACACAAGAGCAAGTTATAACACTTGTAATAAAAAAGAGTATCACCACAGAGTGTGTAACCTTTCCTTCCAAAGCCTATGCAAGCCACCGCTCATGACATCATTCATGATATCGTAACTGGAAGCTACATTGGAGAAAACGTTACCAACCAACTTGCTTTTCTCTTCTTCCTTCACTTGTTGAAACCCTGAAATGGAAGGTTAAACTCAGACTGTAAAAGCCAAAGAGAAATCATAATCTGAAATACAAAAGAGCATCTCATTTAGCAGACAGTTCAAGAGAGATAAAAGGATAGATTTTTATACCGAAACTTGTGGCGTGAGAATGAAGGGAAGCAACAGAGGAGGAACGGTAACTCAAGACTCTGCTCCCAAACCTCCTGCTGATCGATCGAAGTGCCATAGCTTCTGCAAAATTTGTTCCTGCAACAAATCAAATCCAACAGTTATGATGAAGAGAGAAACAACTTCACCTACCAAATCTTAAAAGAGAGGAGAAGACAATTTGCAAAATATCAGTTGTGAAACTGAAGCAAGAACATAAAAATGCTTCACCGACACACCTGAGAAGAAACCAAAACCCTAATCTGAAATCTAGCTCGACGAAGAGAGGGGACGTTCTAGACTCGAGAACGAATCAAGAGTAATATCAATGGGAATCTTACTTAGTTTAAGAAAAATCACAAACTCACAGCTCCGAGATCGAGTCTTGTGTTGCCCGTACCGGATCAAACTTTGGAGTAAATATTGGGCTTCTTGTAATTCGTTATAGGCCCATTGTGTTTTGGTCTCGGCCCATATAACTTAATTCGCTCAACCGGCCAATTAAAAAAACAAAAAGAGGATTATTGGGATTTGATAGTAGAAGATGAACCAAAAGATCAACGGAGGAGCAACACTAATTCGAATATATTCGATCATAACTGGTAGAATCTATGCTGATTTCGAGAGGAAGTAGCAGCGAGATCGAGTGAGGCGGCAAAGGAATGGAAAACATTGTTTGTTGCCGTCGCCGCGTGAATGCATTAAATCCAGCCGCTCAAGGCTCTACGGTCATGGGGGAAATCGATCGGCGATTTTCCAGAATTGTTTGGATTCGCGGTGGGGACGAAGAAGAGGAAAGTGAGAAGAAAGAGAGAGAGAGAGAGAGAGAGAGAGAGAGAGAAACTGACCTTGCGACGAGGAGACAAGTGAAAGTGACGAATCCGCACGAGAGGTTAAATGCATTCAACTTTTCTGATTTCTCTAATTCTTGTTTAGGCTTTCGTTTTCCATAACCTGTCCCTATGCGTTTAAACTTTAAGTTTGACGATTAATATTTTATGAGCCATCTACTTCTCTTTTGCAATTTAATTTATTTTTTAACTTCTTCCTACGAAAATATCTTAATCTACTACTACCTCCGTTCCCAAAAGTAAAATGTTTATGTGTTTTTCTGGTTCCACATCGATTTTCTATATTGTTAATGTATTTTTTTTATACAATTGAGAATATTTGAATTGATTAAATTTCGTTGGTGTAAAGTTATTGGAAAATGTATAATAAAATAAAAAATAAATTAAGAAAAAAAGACAAAAATAGCACTAAATCAATTTTTTTGTTCTCAAACTAGTACTCAAGGTCAAAAGTCACAAAAATAGCATTTAATGTTTTATCAAAAGTCACAAATTTAAGGTTTAGAGTTAAAGGGTGGAGTTTAGAATTTAGAGTTTAGGGTATAGAGTTTAGGGTTTAGGGTTTAGGGTTTAGA
>NC_027756.1:40535096-40545001 GCF_000695525.1 Brassica oleracea var. oleracea
TATTTTGGTCATTTTAGTTTTTGAGTGCTATTTTTGTGATATAAACTTAGAAATGTGCTATTCTGAAGATTTGCCCATAAATTAAATTATAAACATTTATTAAAGAGCAAATCTCCAAAATAGCACATTTCTAAGTTTATCCTTTGAAAATTTTAATTTTTTATATTTTCAAAATTTGAAATCTTATCCCCAAAACCTCATTTCTCAACTCTAAACCCTAAACCCTAAATCCCACCCTTTAACTCTAAACCCTAAACCCTAAATCCCACCCTTTAACTCTAAACCCTAAACCCTAAATCCCACCCTTTAACTCTAAACCCTAAACCCTAAATCCCACCCTTTAACTCTAAACCCTAAACCCTAAATCCCACCCTTTAACTCTAAACCCTAAACCCTAAATCCCACCCTTTAACTCTAAACCCTAAGTTTGTGATTTTTGATAAAACATTAAGTGCTATTTTTGTCTTTTTCTCTTTATTAAAGGGCAAATCTCCAAAATAGCACATTTCTAAGTTTATATCACAAAAATAGCACTCAAAAACTAAAATAACCAAAATAGCACATTTCTAAGTTTATCCTTTGAAAATTTTATTTTTTTTATTTTTCAAAATTTGAACTCTTATCCCAAAACCTCATTTCTAAACCCTAAACCATAAACCCTAAACCCTAAACTCTAAACCCTAAACCCTAAACCCTAAACCCTAAACCCTAAACCCTAAACCCTAAACCCTAAACCCTAAACCCTAAACCCTAAACCCTAAACCCTAAACCCTAAACCCTAAACCCTAAATCCTAAACCCCAACCTTTAACTCTAAACCCTAAGTTTGTGACTTTTGATAAAACATTAAGTGTTATTTTTGTGACTTTTGAACTTGAGTGCTAGTTTGGGAACAAAAACTTGATTTAGTGCTATTTTTGTTTTTTTGTCTTTATTAAATTCTTAATAAGCTAATATTAATTATTCCTGAGGGGGTAATTAATAAACATTTATTATTCCTGAGGGAGTAATTAATAGATATAAGCTAATATTGGCCAAGTGACTCTCTCCATTTTTATTATTTTTATTTTTATTTGTTTTCGATGTGTTATAACCTGAAATAGCGGGAAGTCTAACCACAAAGTTCGCATCTTATTTTCTCGGATCATCACATTTTTCTTTTCTTCGCATCAAGGAGAATTTTTTAGAACGATGCACGCAGCAGCATTGCACCTTGTTCTTAACAAAACTCTGTAAAAAAAAAAAAGAGGTATTCCTTTGTAGCAATTCCTCCTTTTTTTCATTTTTGTCTTTGTCGTTGTTGTTGCTTAAATATACAGAAATAATTATTTTCTATCTATAATCCCACCATTATGCATCCATCACCTTCATGCATGAAGTTTATAATCGTTCTTTTAATTAATTGTTTTTATGCATGTGGATTCGATCGCCTCGAGACCAATGCATTTTTTTTTCTAACGAATCTGTCTGAATATCCATCTGATCTGATTTGAATCTTCTTTTTCTTCTTGTTTGCTGCCTGAATATCCTCTGTTATTGTGTCTTTTGTCTGAATCTTTGCAGCTCTTCTAACGATTTTGTCATGTTATGGTTGAGTAGATATGGTTGAGAGATTGTTTGGTGTTTCAGAAAAAAAACATGAATCAATAGAAGCTTTTTGCGAGTCTCGATTACAATGGTTGTTGTCACAGCGATTCTAGTACCTACATTGTACCAACTATCAAACACCCTCTGCACGATTCAAGAGACTTGTCCTTTTTGTTTTCAACTGCATTGCGTAGATTAGAAATTATATGCACTGATATATCGAGAAGCACCTCTTTCTTTCCTTTCTGGAAATCTGCATTTAGAACTTCTTCCGTGTCCCTCTATTCATAGTCGTTAACAATCTTTGCAGGTTGAGTTTGTTTCTTGAAATCTAAGAAGCGGAATGACGTTTTCTATGAGAGATTTAGATCAGGCTCTCCAAGGATGTGGCCAGAAATCGTAATGCTTTTCTCACTCTTAATGTTTTTCTGTATTTTACTCCTTCATATTAAACTATCTGCATATTTTATGTTTCCTGGTGGTTGCATATATATACAGCGGGATTGAAATATGGCGCATCGAGAGCTTCAAACCTGTCGCTGTTCCAAAAGAGTCCCATGGTAAATTTTTCACCGGGGATTCCTATATTGTCTTAAAGGTCGGTAGTCTCTCGTTTTTATATCTCTGGTTCATGATATATATAGTTCTTGAAACATTCTTTCCAACTATCTCATGCCAGACCACAGCGTCAAGAAGCGGTTCCCTCCATCACGATATTCACTACTGGCTTGGTAAAGATTCCAGTCAGGTAATACTCTCTTCATATTCTTCTTCTTTTTTGTATTCATCAAAGAATAAGAATAATGGTGGTGTGTTGATTAAAACAGGACGAAGCTGGTTCTGTAGCCGTTATGACAGTTGAACTAGATTCAGCGTTAGGTGGGCGTGCTGTTCAGTACCGAGAAGTACAGGGTCAAGAGACCGAGAAGTTCCTTTCCTACTTCAAACCTTGCATTATACCTCAGGAAGGTGGCGTTGCTTCCGGGTTCAACCACGTCAAGCCCGAGGAGCATCAGACGCGTCTGTATATTTGCAAAGGCAAACATGTCGTCCGTGTAAAGGAGGCAAGTCATTTTACAATGTCCTGTAGATTTCTTTTCACTCAACCTGGAGATTTAACTTGCTCTCATTTACAGGTGCCGTTTGCTCGGTCTACTCTCAACCACGACGACGTTTTCATTCTTGATACAGAGTCCAAAATTTTCCAGTTCAGTGGTTCCAAATCGAGTATTCAAGAAAGAGCCAAAGCTCTTGAGGTTGTTCAGTACATTAAAGACACGTACCATGATGGAAAGTGCGAGATTGCTGCTGTTGGTAAGTGAACTAAACTGTAAAAAGCTATGGAGGCTAAAAGATTTAGTCAAGTTTATTGTGGTTTCCTTTCTTGTAGAGGATGGGAGGATGATGGCTGATGCTGAAGCTGGAGAGTTTTGGGGTTTGTTTGGTGGGTTTGCTCCGCTTCCTAAGAAACCAGCATCCAGTGATGACCAAACCGCTGAATCTGACGGGATCAAACTCTTGAGGTAGAATACCTTTGATCTTAACACAAGTTGCCTTGTAATTGATTACTGTATGTTCTGACGTGAGTTATTTTTGGTCTTTCAAGTGTTGAGAAGGGAACGACAGAACCCATAGAGGTTGAGTCTTTGCAGAAAGACCTTCTGGACACTAACAAATGTTACATTCTCGACTGTGGGCTCGAATTGTTCGTTTGGAAGGGTAGAAGTACTTCAATCGACCAAAGAAAGAGCGCAAGTCAAGCTGCAGAAGTAAATTTCTTCTCATGCACCAAACGAACAGTCTTGTTTTGATGAGCTTTGCTATATGTCATATTGTCATTCTTGGCTTTTTCAGGAGTTTTTTCAATCGTCCGAACGTCCAAAATTGAACCTGGTCAGTGTGATGGAAGGGTTTGAAACAGTGATGTTCCGATCTAAGTTTGATTCATGGCCAGCTACAAGTACCGTAGCTGAGCCCCAACAGGGCCGAGGCAAAGTTGCAGGTGTAGTAGACTAGTAGCTATATTGATCAAATTGCTAAAGTTGTAATCTCTCTGATTATGAGATACTAATCTCTGTTTGTTCTTTCACTATAGCTCTTTTGCAACGGCAAGGAGTTAACGTTCAAGGCCTGGTCAAGACTTCTTCTTCTTCTTCTAAAGACGAACCTAAACCATACATTGATGCCACAGGAAATCTCCAGGTAGCACTATATCTTTGTTGATGTATTCAAATAAGTGAACATAACTATAACATAGTCATTTGATTGTTAACTATGATTTTTTTTCAGGTCTGGCGAATGAATGGCGAGGAAAAGATCTCTCTTGAAGCAGCAGAGCAATCAAAGTTCTACAGCGGAAATTGTTACATATTCCAGTACTCATATCCAGGAGAAGACAGGGAGGAACATCTAGTGGGTACTTGGTTAGGAAAGCAAAGCGTCGAGGTAAATCTCATCTCATATATATATAAAGCTTCTTTCTCTTTATATGTGCTCAGTGATGATGATGATGATGATATATAGGAAGACAGAGAATCTGCTATTTCCATAGCAAGTAAGATGGTTGAATCCATGAAGTTTATGCCGGCGCAGGTGCTTCATCCTGTTGTTTTCGTTATAGATTCTAAGGCCAATGTACATATCGGACAGGAGTTTATTAGTCTTAATCCGTGCAGGCTCGCATTTACGAGGGAAAAGAACCGATTCAGTTTTTCGTGATCATGCAAAGCTTCATCACATTTAAGGTAATATCTAGGCTTTTGTTTTGTTAGTTTTGAAGTGATCTTGTATCACAATCTCTACAAAAATCGTTTATTTTTGTCGCAGGGTGGTGTAAGTGATGCTTTCAAGAAGTACATAGCAGAGAACGAAGTTCCTGATAATACTTATGATAAAGAAGGTGTAGCGCTGTTTAGGGTTCAAGGTTCCGGACCAGAGAACATGCAAGCAATACAGATAGAAGCGGTACGTGTGTTGAAAACCATTATCAAGCAATTTTATTCATAAGTTTAAAAGCAGATAACTCAACTATTATCCGGCTCCAACAGGTTTCCACAGGGCTAAATTCTTCGCATTGTTATCTATTACATGGTAACTCGACTGTTTTCACTTGGTGTGGCAATCTAACTTCCTCCGATGATAAAGAACTTATGGAGAGAATGTTGGATCTGATCAAGGTAATATTGAGCTTTGTTTCTGCAGTTTGGAAGCTTAACTCCTCAGATCTCTCACATGGTTAAACCTCTGGTTCTTGTCTTTTTTATTTTCTATGCAGCCAAATGAACACACCAAGGCACAAAAGGAAGGTTCAGAGTGTGAACAGTTTTGGGAATTATTAGGAGGCAAATCAGAATATCCGAGCCAGAAGATCAAAAAGGATGGAGAGAGTGATCCTCATCTCTTCTCTTGCACATTCTCCAACGGTAAAAACATTCCACGAGTTTCACTTTTCTTTTTCTCTAAATCCAAGCACTGATATAAACTCTCATCTGCACTCTCTGGTGGGTTTTGTTCTCCCTTGATCATCTTGTGGATGTTGCTATCTCACCAGAAAATCTAAAGGTAACGTATGGCTTTCATTTTGATAAGCCATGTTCATGTTATGATCCCACATCTCGGGTACTTACCAAGGCTATTGTTTCTTTCATTTTATCCGCATATAGGTTACAGAGATCTTCAGCTTCACTCAAGATGATTTGATGACTGAAGATATCTTCATTCTTGATTGTCACACTGAGATCTTTGTCTGGGTCGGGCAACAAGTTGACCCCAAGAAGAAACCACAAGTTTTAACCATTGGAGAGGTACTTAATGTTCATTCAACTATATATTAATGTAGAAAAACTACAAAAGCTGTTCTTATGAATCCTCTGCCTCAACAGAAATTCCTTAAGCACGATTTCCTTCTAGAGAATCTAGCAAGCGAGACGCCGATATACATTGTAACTGAAGGAAACGAACCTCCATTTTTTACTCGGTTCTTCACCTGGGACTCTTCTAAATCTGCAGTAAGTGACATTTCTTTCTACACTTGCTCATGTTCGCTCCCTGTAATCTAACTATACACTTGCTTCAGATGCATGGAAACTCTTTCCAGAAAAAGCTTGCAGTCCTGACAAACAAAGGAAAGCCGCTTCTAGATGTAAAAAAGCTTTAACCTCATTTGGTTACATTTCTGCAAAAACCAATCTGGACTTGTGTCTTATATGATGTTGTGTGGTTTATTTGCTGTCAGAAACCTAAAAGAAGAGTACCAGTGTATAGTAGCCGGTCCAGCGTTCCAGACAAATCACAGCCGCGGTCAAGAAGTATGACTTCTAGTCCAGACAGAGCTCGGGTGAGGGGACGATCTCCAGCTTTCAACGCACTTGCTGCGAACTTTGAGAAATTAGGCACAAGAAACCAATCAACTCCACCACCTATGGTTAGCCCATTGGTCCGGAAGCTTTATCCGAAATCTAATGCACCAGACCTCACAAAGCTCGCTCCCAAATCCGCAGCTTTTGCTGCCCGCACAGCGCTTTTCGAGAAATTTAGGCCTACTCCTCAAGAAGCAGCACCAACTACCCCCAGTTCATCTGAAGGTGCGCAGTCACATTTAAACACCCCCAAAACTATCGATATGGTTAGAAAAGGTGAAGATGTTGAGCTTACCCTTGTTTGATCTTTTTGATGTATGAAGCTACAAACGAAGCAGAGGCACCAAAGCCAACATCAGAGACGACAGAGGAAGAATCAATGAACAACATTCATGAAGATTCAAAAGAAGAAGCAGAAGCAGAAGAAGACAGCAGCCTGCCTACTTTCTCATACGAACGCCTCAAAACGGACTCAGAGGATCCTGTTCCAGATATCGACCTCGCTAGAAGAGAGGTCAGATTCTTCAAAACATATTTATTAATAAGATTGTGGTTTGTGTGCTAATGAAGAAAACTTATGTTTCCAGGCATACATGAGTGCAGCAGAGTTCAATGAGAAACTTGAAATGACAAAGAAAGAATTTTATAAACTGCCAAAGTGGAAACAAAACAAGCTTAAAATGGCTGTTCAATTATTCTGAACAAACTCTTCCCTCAAGAACTCAGAGGCTTCTTCTTCATCATCATCATCCGTAAGCTGATCCTTTTGTCGGAATTTGAACCTATTGATAGATCAGAAGAGCTGGTTCAACTGAGAACTCATATTCTTATGCAATGATGGATCAAGAGAACCAGTTTAGTATAGTGGTTATGCCATACTCTCATCTTTGGTTACTCTTTATTCATTTTCGTTTGCAGTTCAAATAGAGGGCATCATCCATCTATCTTCCTTCACCTTTTGAGCTTGCTTACAAATAATCAATTTTTTACATTTTTAACATCATACATAATACAAATCTTCTAAGATGATAGGATTCTTTCTGTTTATTATCTCACTGATCTGTGTGGCTGTAGATTTTGCATTCCCTAGACTTGACCTGACTTTCCTATGGTGCTTTATATTATTGAATAAATAGTGTAAATTCAATCATAAAAGCACTCTAAACAGCCACATTGTGCTTATAATTATCCTTTGAAGATAAGAGTAGAAACAAACAACTCAAGACAGATGAAATATTATGGTTTCTTAAGGGAAAAGAGGCTGGTGTAGGAGTCCCGTTGTTTCGGGTAATCCAAACATTATGTTAAGATTCTGCAATGCTTGCCCTGAAGCTCCTTTCACAAGATTGTCAATCTGCAAACACACAAAACAAAATGATCAAGTACACTCTTCTTATATAGGGATGTTAACATGGGTAAATTACCCATGGGTTTACCCAAACCCATTAGTAATGGGTTGGGTTTTTACCCATCTAAGATTAATTGGGTCAACCATGGGTATTAATTTTAAAACTCATATTTACTTTGGGTAAATACAAAAGGGTAATGGTGTACCCATGGGTTTTCAATTATATATATAGATTTTCACTATTTTAATTAAATTATATAAAATTTGCAAAAACGTTTTTTTTCCGTCAGAACAAAAAAAAATGAATTTTTCCGCCGAAACCGTAAAAATAAATTTTCTCACATAAACCAAAAACGAGTTTTCCCACTGAAACCAAAAAAACCGAGTTTTTCTGCCGAAACCACAAAACCGAGTTTTCCCGCCAAAACCATAAAACTAAGTTTCCCGCCAAAACCGCAAAACCGAGTTTTCCCGCCAAAACCGCAAAACTTAATTTTTGCCAAAATCGTAAACGAGTTTTTGCGCTAAAACAAGTTTTTCTATAAAATTACGAAATCTTGTTTATAAAAAAGAGTTTTTCGACTGAAAACCGCAAAATCGAGTTTTTCCGCCAAACCCGCAAAAGGTGTTTTCCCGCCGATACAGTTAAACCCAATTTTCCCGCCAAAACCGCAAAAAAAAAAAGATTTTTCCCACTAAAACCGAAAAACCGAGTTTCTCGCCAAAACCGAGTTTTCCCGCCAAAACCGTAAGCCCGAGTTTTCCCGTCAAAATAAAAAACGAGTTTTTCCGCCAAAACCGAAAAACCGAGTTTTCTTGCCAAAACTGGAAAACCGAATTTTCTCGCAAAACCGTAAAACCGAGTTTTTCCGCCAAAATCGCAAAAAGATTGTTCCCGCCAAAATCGAAAACGGGTTTCTCGCCAAAATCTAACAAATTTTCCCGCCAAAACCGCAAAACCAAGTTTTCCCGCAAACCGCAAAAATGAGTTTTCCCACCAAAACCACAAAAACAAATTTATCGACCAAAAACCGCAAAAAGAAAAATTTCCGCTAAAACCACAAAAACATCTTAACAAGTTTTCTCGTTAAAACCATAAGTGAGTTCTAAAACCGCAAAATGAGTATTCCGATTAAAATTGCAAAATAATGTTTTTCCGAAAAAGCGAGTTTTTCCACCAAAATCGTAAACGAGTTTTTGCGCTAAAACAAGTTTTCTATAAAATTGCAAAATCTTGTTTATATATTAAAGCTCACATTAATGATACTAATATTTTACATGATCTTCAGAATAAATAAGATAATACTTTGGATACCCACAGGTAAACCTATACCATATTGAGTTATTTTCTGGGTTTGGATTTTAACCTTGATGTTTCTGGGTTTTTGTAGGTTGGGTATAAACTGGGTTGGGTTATCTGTGGACTGGGGTGTGCTGGGTTATTTTACCTACGTTGACATCCCTACATATATATACGTTTTATAGCAGATGATGGTAGCCGTTCAAAAACAAAAATAGCAGATGATAGTTACACCACTGAGATTATGATAGCTCGTCCAGGTATACGATCAGGGAACACATTCACAAAACAATAGTTTGACCCTCTAACATTGTGTGCTTGAGGAACAACTCCTTCATCCACCACTTTGACAAATTCTTCTTCGTACAATAATATACTAGGTGTTTTCCTGCACCATGTGCAGTGATAAAATTTTAAATTATATTTAAAAATAAAAATTTGTTAATATTTTAGATTTTATTATTTTAAAATAATATTTTAATAAAAATATTAAATACTAATTTAGTTAAACATAGAATTAAAATAAATAATTTGATTTATTTTAAATTATATTCAAGTTATATTTAAAACTATAATTTACATAGATTTTCATTTATTTATATTATTACTTTAAAACAGTAAAATTGATATATATTTTTTTTATAATTATCAAAACTAAAAATTAAAATTAATTCCTAAAATTTGTAGATATCAAAAATAAACAAATGATATTGCGATTAAAAATTTAATTTTTTTTAAAAGATTGTATAACATTTTGAAAATATTTTTTAATAATAAAATTTTAATGATTATAAAAATATATTTAAATACTATTTCGAAATTTTAAAATCTTTTATATTTCCCTTGTCATATTATTTAATGATATATTTGAATATATTTATTTTAGTGATGATTTATGTGTTATTACCATATTATCAAAAGTTACCAAAAATTGAAATTAACATTAAATGTAGTTGTCCATATCACTTTTAAACATAAGTCATGTCATCAATTTTAGTATGACACTAGGTGACCGGCCCGCACCCTGTGCGGGCATAAGAAAATTCAAAATATGGACTAAATCTTATATGATTTTATAAGTAACGGATTTTATACTATGTCAACAACCGTCTTTGGGAGAATTCATCAGGCGTGGAAAAAAGATCGCACACCAATTTGAGATGGACGAGAGGGAACAAAGTAACTTCAGTATGAAGAGGCAGATATTGTGTGTACCGTGTACGTATAATTGCAACGTCCATATTTTCTTTGTATGTTTACGAAGAAACTTTCATTCAAAATATGGAATAAATATTGCATAGTTTTAGAAAATT
>NC_027756.1:40545116-40546290 GCF_000695525.1 Brassica oleracea var. oleracea
TATGGAATAAATATTGCATATTTTTAGAAAATTGCTTTCGTTTTATATTATCATTAATTAGAAATGTATTGTATATCTGTCGTTAAAATCTATGATGGAGAATAAAATATTTTGTTTCCATTAATAATAAAATAAACTTTTGTGTAGACATAGTAAAAGAAAATATATTAAAAAAAAATCAAAAAATTATCCATAAAAATATAAATTATGAAGTACAATTGTCGAAAAATAATGCAAAATAATTTAGAAACCTGCAAAAAATTAAATAAATATTGTAAGTAATTTGTCGGATGAACATTATTTTACAGATTTATAAGTAAGAAAATAAAAGTTAACATGAAATAATATTAAAGTAGACATACTTTCATCGAAATAGTCAGAAAACGGGATGCTCCTGAATACAATCAGTTCCTAACCCATCACTACCCATCTGGAAAATACAAAAAGTAAATAATTGTAACAGACTATATACTTAAAATTTTGTATTTGAAAAGAAAGTAGATTAAAATTACATACCGTGACTATGAAATATTTTGAAAAACTTGTTTGTAGAAAACATTCAACGTTTTTGTCTGCGTTTTCCTTTCTTTACCAGTTATTAGGATTTTCAATCCAGATCTCGACTTAACTCTTGAAAGTGCAACGTAGAGCTGACCATGAGAGAACACTGGCCTAGGCAGAAACAACCCAACACTTTCCAGTGTTTGACCTTGACTTTTGTTGATGGTCATCGCGAAAGGCAAAGTAACTGGAAACTGTCTTCGACGCATTCTGAAGGGGAACTTGGTGTCAGGTGGTGTGACAAACATTCTAGGGATCCAAACCGGATGTCCAACAATTTTGTTTCCGGTTATAATTCTACCTTCTATCATATGGGGCAGTAACTGAGTAACAATTAGCCTAGTACCATTACATAAACCATCTGCAACATCCATGTTACGAAGACACATGATAGGAGCACCAACCTTGAGCTTCAAGCAATGTCTAGGCAGTCCAGCCACTTTAACACTGTTCAAAAACTCTGCAGGATATACGACATTTTCTTCTATGTCAACATCGGATGGGATAATACTGTCAGAGCTAAGGTAAACCTTCTCTTCTCCTGAAAGCATATGTAAATCCGTTTGTTTAGTGATATGTACAAAGTTAGTTGAACATAAGAATAAATGATAAA
>NC_027756.1:40547476-40550209 GCF_000695525.1 Brassica oleracea var. oleracea
CACGCATAGTTACATTCTTGCGTTTTCTCACAGTGCTGTCTTCAAAACCAATAGGAATATTTAATCGAAAGCCATCCTCTCCATATGGAAACAATAGTGGATATTGCAGAGGCAAATACGCCGGATGTAATTCACTTATCCTTTGCAACTTTCCACTTGTACTCTCTAGAACAATATCTCGTGTCTCCATATTTAAAACAAAATCTCCAGGTATCAAAGCAGCAACTTCATTTGCAGTCGGCAGATTATGGGTCCGTCCATCAGATTGTCGACTTTCAATCAATCTCATCCTATAACCTGTTGATCCTTCCACGTCGAATCTGTCTCTTGCAGACCTAAAAGCCTTGACATGAGGGTTACACTGATCTAACATATTCTTCAGAAGAAGAACAAGTGGTTCTCTTAGTTTCTTAGCAGCAGCTCTGTCAGACCTGCAAAGTTTTAAAAAAATCCTAATATAAGTTAACAAAACGTCGACCATACTACAAAGCGAACAATATAATCATAGTAACTTCATATAATGAAGTAAATTACCCGGCATAAGCGTCAAGTCTATTTTTGATCTCATTTAAAGTGTCAATGATATAGAGCTGAGAAAATTTTGGAGCTTGTCCAGGCTCGGGAACTATATCACCAATACGATGATAGTTCTCACCGGACATTCGGAAAACAAATGGTCCACGACCATTGTTAATAGAATGATCTATCTTCCCCCCAAGAGATGTGAAAGAGAACATCATATTGTAAGCTCGTATGAACTCTCGATAATGTTTGCTTAACTCGTCTCCTTTGCATAACAAAGTCATTAACTCCATTGGAGGATTCGCGAGCCGAGGAAGTACAACTTTACCATGTTTACAACACATTGTGAATACAGGATTGGCACTACGCCGGCGTTTCCCAATTGTTTCACCATACCACATATATGCTTGACAAAACTTACAATTCCAACCTGGATCTCCGTCGTCGTAGTAACCTGTGTTTCGTCAAATATCTTCATTAAAAAAAAAAACTAATATCGTGGTTATTTATTTGTAAGAAACATTGTAGTAATTTTCAGGTCATCACCGTTTTTTTGTATCCCAATGACAATAGGCGAAGTAACTGTATTATTAGTTTCTTGTGGGATATGTTGTGGTGATGTGTTTATCAAAGTCTCTCCAGCTGGATAGGTAGTGTAAGTCTGATTCTCCTCATCTTCATTATCATTTTCATTTTCAGACTCACTTTCCATTGCATATCGATTATTGTAAGCTGCGTGAAAAAGTGTACTACAAAGTCAAAATATATGATCCATAAATAAAACGTTTTGTATATGTATAGATGGAATAGACATTTTACCTTCAGGATGATCCTCGACGATGAACCTTGGTGGAGGAATGAATTCATTGGTTTTGGTTTGTTGGAATGGACTTTGAGTAGCTGAAAAAGATTTATTTAAACATATAAACAAAGGTCTAGCGCAAATAAATTCATGAAATAGGTATAATATTAATTTTTACCTTTCAGTATACATCATATTAGTACGATTACAAATATCTAAAAAATTACCTTCACGAGGTGCATCTTCTACAGACACTGCTGGACCAGTCGGGATACTATGGCGTGTCATGTTGGGACCTTGTCTTGCTGTATAAATTTGTTTAAGTTTAGTCACACTTTTGAAATAGTAGCATAGAACTTATAATAACGACAAAACATTATTTAAAACCCGTTGTTACCTTCCTTATGTCTTGTCTTTGAATTCACCGATGGAGGTGATCCAATTGTCTTTCGTTTCCTCAAGGTACTCCGGGATATAGTTTCTTGATAACCAATAGTACCTTAAGGAATGATAATTTTTAATT
Organism: Brassica oleracea var. oleracea; assembly: GCF_000695525.1. NCBI lineage: Eukaryota > Viridiplantae > Streptophyta > Magnoliopsida > Brassicales > Brassicaceae > Brassica > Brassica oleracea. The sequence goes on from NC_027756.1 coordinate 40,549,324, forward strand.
ATACGTAACTTGTGCTAAACTATTAATTTATTACTATTTTATTAACTATTTGTATACGATCATACTATATAAGCACTACTTATATAATAAGCAGTAATTAATAAACAATGCTATTACTCGATGGGTGCATGTTGATTCCAGAAACACTCAAATTTGCAACAGTAGGTGAACTTTGCGTTGAATTATAGGGACCTACAGACATAAATAGAATTCATAAGCTAATTTTCACAAAGGGTTCCATCATTACTCATTCTTTAAAAAGTCTTCTAACTCTTCCTTTGAACAGAAACTTATACCTAGAGGTGGTACAACGGATGTCTTGGTTGGCTTGAAAATCCTGGTAACTCTACAATGTAATGAAAATGAATTTTTCAAAAATGTTTTTAATCAATACAGTAATAAGAATAAACGTGGGGATAATGAAAGCGTTAGGAGACTAACCTTTATTTGAGGTAGTAATCCCTATTGTTCTTTTGTTATTCAGTATTTCCTTTCGCGCAGCTCTAGCTTGATGTGTTAGTCCATCTTTAAAACTTTGAAAAACACAACTTAATGGGACAGTATGTGTCGATGTATTTTCAACGTTCTTTGACGGATTTGACTCTGGTGGAATTGTAATAATGGGTCGAAATACTTGATTCGTAACATTCTGCAAGGGCGTCCTAAAAAGATTTATACTGGGCAGAGGTGAAACGTTAGTAATAGATGAGTTTTGTGTTATATTCCCCATTGGAGTATTCTCTTTGTCATTGGTATCTGCGTCAACAAACTAAGTCTGTGAATAAACTACAGAAGAAGAAAAAAAACAGTGTATGTTCTACAAAAACGTTACTGATAATGTATCATTCCTTGTATTCAGTAGTAGGAAAATTCAACATTTATAAAT
>NC_027756.1:40550236-40550584 GCF_000695525.1 Brassica oleracea var. oleracea
GGATTACTTCTCTTCATGCTTCCCACTCAAAATCGAATGCTTGTTTTTCAGTAACACCAAAACACTACGAATAGATTGAATCGTATGCAATTAGAATACAGGCTTGAATAAACTTATATAATTTGAAAGAAAGTCGAAGATATAAAGTTCAGAAGCCGACCTCTTCAGCAAAATATAATTGAAATCGATACATGACCATTAGGTTATATCATCTTCAAAATATACGTATAATCCTTTGTTGCCAAATAAAGTTACCTTATCAAATTCTTGCCATGTATGTATTCCTTGCGCAAGTGAATACGATATTTATTGGTAAACTATTTATGACAATTTAATTCAATATATTAC
>NC_027756.1:40550684-40552725 GCF_000695525.1 Brassica oleracea var. oleracea
AGACCATAAACCGAAACCGTTAATTTGAAATACGATTTCCCAATATATTTGTATTGCTCCTTGACCTTAATCACAAATCATATGCAATAAACCGCCATCTTATACTTAAAACCGAAGCCGCAAACACTAAACCCAAACCGAAGTATTTAACAAAATTAGCATGAAGGACATATTTGACAATTTTTAGGTTAAATATAGAGCAATTTTACATATAGGCTGCGTTAAAATTTAAAAATCAGTTAAACTCAATATCTGTAAAACGATATATGCAAATCCCCCCTTTCAAGTAATATTTAGTATGTGTCGTTTTATAATTACGAAAATCTAAATCTAATAGTAATGGCTTAAAAAAAAATATTTAAAAGGGTTTAAATATGTTTAGTCAGTGAACTGGTTTTATATTTAAAAGGGTTCTTTTCATAATCGCGTGTCAAGTTAAGGCCAAATGATGAACAAAATCATAACTTTTTTTCACGATTTCAACCAAATTCATATCACAAAATACTCTTCAAGTAGATCGAAACTACACTGACTGAACACACAAGCTCAGCAAAGATTGTGTATAAATCATTTAAACGCATTGTTCAACAATCAATCCCCCTATAATGCAATGATCCAGGCTAATATAAAAGCAGTTCATCAATTCAGTACAATACGTTGAAACTATTGAAAATAACATGTTATTAAACTGGTTTACAAAACCAGAAGATAGATTCCGATATTGGTAGCCGAAACAACACAAAAACTAAAACATTGCAAACTTGGAGATTGTTAAAACAGAGACGTCAGTCAAACATTTGTGGCTCACCCATCTTGAACCAATCAACGTAAGGAATCTTAACCCCATCCATCTTCTCCTTTGCGAGCACCAGTTCAGTCTTTAGTTTATTCTTCTCCTTCCTCCTTGCGTCTTTCTTGAAGTTCCTTGAGTAACTCTAATTTACCTTGCACGCGATAGACTTCACGCTCTTCATCATGCTTGGCTGTGATGGCTTCCAATTGGTTCTGATACATAAAGAGCATGGCTCGGTAACGGTCCCTAGTCTCATTCTTTCCCTTGTTGAAAGCCTCTTCGAGAGAATAACTGTAATCTTCAACGATCGGTTTTTTGAGCTTTAGATCTCTGTTGAATGCCATCGCGAGATCTTGCCTTGCATGTGGAGCAAAGAAATATTGATTAACATATACGTCGTTTATGTAAGCAACACAATTAACAACAAAATAATACTATTGCTAATTCAGATCAAACATAGAGACAAAGCGAATAACAGTACTGAAATATATCTATTTATTTTGATCCTCAAAATAAATCAACTAAAGATTATATAAGCAACACAAATTATAACATAATTTAACTATTTACAATTCAGATCAAACATAGAGACAAAGCGAATAACAGTACTGAAATATATCTATTTATTTTGATCCTCAAAATAAATCAACTAAAGATTATATAAGCAACACAAATTATAACATAATTTAACTATTTACAATTCAGATCAAACATAGAGACAAAGCGAATAACAGTACTGAAATATATCTATTTATTTTGATCCTCAAAATTAATCAACTAAAGATTATATAAGCAACACAAATTATAACATAATTTAACTATTTACAATTCAGATCAAACATAGAGACAAAGCGATCCACAGTGAAATATATATATTTAGTTAGATTCTCAAAATTAAACAATACATGATACTATAGAGATCTTACAAAACCTTTTTAACTATTCCGATGACACCTTATATTTCCCTACAAAGATGATCCACATGTATTGAAAACTCCCCACATTATATTACGTCAAATTGAAGTAACAAACCGTGATTCGATAATCAAAAAACTGAGTAATGATATACATGTGTTGCTAAGAAATAAAGAAAATGAAAGCTTACAAAGGATTTCTTTTGAGGGAAAGAATTGTAGAGACAATGTCGGCGAAGATGACTGAAATTAGGTTTGATAAAATAGGCGTCAGTCAACAGTTTATATAGAAAGATGGGTTCTAGAAAAATGCCTTTCCGATTGCCCTATAAAT
>NC_027756.1:40553655-40555460 GCF_000695525.1 Brassica oleracea var. oleracea
AAAAAAAACGTCAAAAAGTATTTAATAGTATAGCAGCTACAAAATTATGGGCTTAAATACTATTCGGGCAATAAATTGGTTTTTAGTTGGGTATTACAAATGGGCCGAGACTGTATTACTACCAATAAAATTCTAATAAGGGGGATCGGTTTGATAATAATGTTACGATTAGTAAAATTTCGGTTACATTTTTTTGTTATTCAGTATTTCAAATGGGCTAACTTTGTATTTATGCCAATTTGAGCTTAATACAAAATCTATTGTCAGAACCAACCAAAGAACTCTCTGAATAAGGAATTTTACCAATGTAATGATTCTAAAACGTTACCGATTGGCATAAATACTAAATCAAAAGTCAGAGCCAACCAAAGAAAAGGTTGTCTGGTTTATATTGGAACTTGATAAATTTTTATTCCAATTAAAAGCAAAAAAACAAAGATGGTCGGACCAAAATCTTAAACAAAACCAAAGACAAAGATACTCAGACAAAGTTTTAAAAAATGAAGCAAAAACAAAGCCATAACACTATAAAGGACAGCAACTCATCAAAAAGAGACAGCTCACTCGCCCTTGAGTTTCTTTTGAGAGAGTTTCTTGTTAACAGAGTGTTGATCCTCAAGGCAACTGTCGTCATCTTGTTCGCTTTTTCTTTTGGACAAAGGAGTTGCTGTAAAACCAACAGAACCAGAGGAAATATCATCTGCGGACTCCAACATTAGTACCTGCAAGAAAAGATTTAATCGTATCACTATTATGCTCCTATAACAATCAAATTAATCGCAGGTATAAGCGGAAAATTACCGGGTTAGATTTAGGAGGCAAATCAGCAAATTCCTCAACCATTTCACGGTCATCAGTAGCCAATCGAACAACATACTGAGAACTCTTTCCTTTGATGTTTTGATGTTATCAGCGTCAACTGAAATCTCAAAAAGGACTCTCTTACCAAAGAGATCGCTCACTGCTTCAGGTAAGAAGTCTTCATCTTCATTCTACAATTACATAGATAGCGGTCGGCTAATATAATTTACTGTGTTAATTGATGTACAATGAAATTTATAAATGAACCTCGTCATAGAGTTCAGCAGCAGAATGACGCACAATTGCTTGAGCATTAGCATCAAACAACAGAAAATTAGCCTCACCGCTATCGTCCTTGACATTGGCAATTAATTTGAACCTGAACAAATCCAAAGACAAAACGTCACAGACTATTTCAATGACGACCTACCTAACTGATATTTTTGTATATCTAAACCGATCAATACCTGGAAATAACATCACTATGTTCTTTGTCACACGTATTGCAGAAGAACAAGGGCCGATCATCAGCATCAACATTGGTTGTAGGCATCACTTTTTTGTTGTGGTATTTGCAACTTAGATATTGCCAGCCACGTTCAGTATCAATTGTTTCAATGGTCCCAAGAGTAACAAAAGTGCCAACCTATTATTACTCAATGAGTATTTTTTAAAAGCACTGATAACACATGGAGTATATAAATGTGTAAAAAATTCAAAAGCGAAGAGTGTAGTCTATATACCACAGAGCTATCAATGATCTCTCCGATGGTTAGCCTCTCATTAAGAACAAAAAACCTGGCACGAATAGAAGTAGCAGTACCAACAGACCATTGGCTACTATCGTTGTTCGTAAGAGCAAGTGAATCATCAGGGAGACTGCCAAATAAAATAATCAAACTTTATGTTAAAACGTTTCAGTGAAAACGATGTTCAAAAAGAAAAACAAACATCTATATGTAGTGAACTTCTCCATAGGTTTCCATCCGGTGAACATCGGATAC
>NC_027756.1:40555935-40563654 GCF_000695525.1 Brassica oleracea var. oleracea
TATAATATTAATGACCCCTAATAAAGATTGAAATAGTTTAAAGAAATATATTAATTGTGTATTGTCATAAATTGATTTGCATATAATATCATTTTAACTTGCGCAAGTAATGTAATAAATATGATAACAACCGGCGCAAGCAATTGATTCGAATAATAAGGAAAGTTATTAATATGCAAATTAGTTTACAATCTTGAGCAAGTTATCTACTCATATGGGCTTAATATCTATCGACAATATATTTGGGCTTTCTAAATAGGCTTTTCAATTTTTTCCCCATAATTAAGAAGACCAAAATTGAAAATCTTAAAACCAACAGACCGGATACCGACTGACTAAATTAGTTATTTGAACCTTTTAATCGTTTTGCAATTAGCGATGCAACAGACTATTGGAATTAGTAATGTAAAGCTCTAAATCGTGCGAATGAAACAAAAAAAACAAAATTTAAAATCGAAAGAGAGGACTCTCCAAATGCTTGTTGAGTTATAAAGGAGAAGGTAATCTTACAGTCCTTCTCCAGAGAATGAAGTCGAATGCAAGTTTGTTGTCAATATCTGCCTCTTCTTGTTCCATCAGTAGAAAGTGAGCGAATTACATCTCTGGTCGTGGCAATGGTCTTGTTTAAGAGAAGCAAGACCTCAACAGCAAGAATGTTAATCAATCAATTAGATACGCAGATTCAAAATGTAAAAGTTTTTTTCCCCTCATATCTTAAAAGTCGAATCCAATCAGAAAACAAAAAAAACTCTAAATTTCGAGAGTCAGGACAAACTTCACCTCGTCTGGTTGTTGTTGCTGTTCGCGATGGATAGGATTGAGTCTTTAGAATATGGAGAACCAAACTCATCTGGTCGGACTGTCTTCATCGGTTTGATACCATCTCCCCCTTCAATTGACACGCGATTGGAAAAAAAAAAAAGAAGAAAAAATTTCAGGAAAACGACGGCGTTTTCAATGACGCGGAAGGGAGTGAAAAAAATAAATCAAAAAGAAAAATTCCAAAAAATCAACCAATAAAATTATAACGTTTTTCCTGAGAAGCTCTAAGCCATCTCAGCAGAAATCACTAAAGTGACTTCTCTTTTAATGTATAGGAGGATGTCATATTTTTTTGGTGAGAGTGATTATGGAGATGACACGTGTAAAATCATTTCACAAATAATGTCGAGGGATAAGTAAAACAAAACTAGTATCTGGCTTTGATACATATAACACAGAGTAAAAACCATATCACAACCTCATAAGACGATTTTAACTGCTGGTACAAGTCTTGTGTTCTAACTCCGGGAGCCATTTCCACATAGATAGTCGATTGCATTCCGCGGATCTACTCAAACAGTAGAGGTTTAGTTTTTAAGGATAACTGTAGAGAAGATGATGCTTAAAGATTGGTTGTTACCATTGGCATGAGATGCGGTGTAAAACTGACTGTTACTTTTGATTGTGCAACATCAGATAAGCCTTGTTCAATTTCAGGAACTGCAAAAAACATAACCAAAGAAATATTGAACTCAGTACACATTTTTTATTCAACCAGTTTTGTGAATAATATATATATACCATGGCGATGCCGTGTGACTCCATAAGAAGAAATGCCTTCAGCTATCTCAGAGTAAAGATTCGCCTCCTTAGCACCAGTGTCCTGATGGAAAAAAAAAAATCATAATAATCAGTAAAGAAGCTAGCTAGAAACACTCTTCTACTGCATTCACTCTTCATGGATAACTAAAGCTCAAAACCTGCTCCACTAACACCAGATTTTGCGTCGATGATAATGTTGTCATGTTTGATGAGATTTGCCTGCACCAACATATTATCTAGAGAGTTAAATTGAAGACGCAAAGCCAATCTGATGGGAGGAAAAAAACCTTTAGAAGAGGAACAAGAGGAAGCTGAACAGAAGTAGGGTAACAGCCTGGATTAGCCACAAGAAGAGCCTTTTTGATGTCATCCCTTAGTAACTCTGTAAGACCATACACAACTTCTTTCTGAAGACAATAAGAAAAGTGTGAACACAATAGACCAACAACAATCAGAGCAATAATAGCCTCTCAAGAGAAAAGTAGGGACCTGTAACTCTACAGCCTTGTGTGGCTGACCATACCATTCTTCATATTCAGAGATATCACGCAACCGAAAGTCCTACAAGAAAGAAGCGCTCTTTTTAAATAAAGCAGCATATTACAGGAAGAAAGAATGCATAAAAAAAAAACCATTTTCTTTACCGCTGAAAGATCAACGATTTTTAAAGAGGTGGGCAGTCGCTTGATGATTTCCTGTGAGAAAAATACATCCATTGAGCTACCAGAGAAGCGAATATGGAAATGGAGAGGAATCAAAAGAGAGAGTAAAATGGGGACCTGGGTTGTTCCGTGAGGCAAACAGCAGAATACAGCATCCACAGTAGAGAAATCTGCATCCTTAATCGATATCAATCTAGGTAGTTTCTGAGTTCATTAATTAAAAAAAAAAACGGGTTTAAAATCACAACTATTGATCCATCACAAAGAAACAGGTAGGTAGAAGAAATCATGAGTTAATTAATACTTGAGCTGTGAGGTGAGGGAAAACGCTATCCATAGACTGGCCAGCTTTTCTATCTGCAGTCATGAGTGTGACACCAAAATGCGGATGGTTTGCAACAAGCCTAACAATCTGCCATTCAAGAAAAATCATTTGGTTAAAACACAAGACTTACACATTAAACATTTCTGCAAATGTACACTTAAGCTGAAGAAGGAAGACACACACTTGTAAAATAGATGCATACCACTTACTTAAAAGCGTTTCAAAATCAAAAGAGACCACTAAAATAAGCAAGAAGATTCAAAATGAAATTAACAAGTTGAGAGAACGGACCTCAGCACCAGTGTAGCCACTTGCACCAAGAAGACCAATACGAATATCCTTTTCAAAGCAATATTATTGGCTGAAACTCATTGAAGAAGATGGCCTCCTCTTCCTTTCACCCTCCTTTTGGAAACACAGAGAAAATTCATCTTTTAAGTTAAAAAAAAAAAAAGAAAGTGAAACACACATTTGTTGGGAAACTGCAAATACAAAAAAAAAAGGTAGTGAATTTGATTGAGGCAAAAAGACCTTGAACCAGCATCCTTGTTCGAAGCAAATTGAGCTAAATGTCATGAAAACCGTTGAACCGGATCAAAAACCCGGTTTTCTCATTTTTAATGTAATAAACCAAAATATGAAAATAAATATACAGAAGAGCCATATATAATAAGGAAAGAGAGAGATACGGTTCGAACAAAAACGGCAAAAAAAGAGATTTGGCGATACCTTATAAACTCTTTAGCGTGAAGGAAGGAAGGAAGGATCGAGTAGATCTTGTTTTTGATTCTCGATGGCGGCGACTGAGCATCCTTCTTTTGAGCTCGCCAAAGGTATCAATGGCCTCGACAAAATTGTCCTCCGCCAGTCTCGTTACCGCTCCGCCGAGGTTATCTCCCTTTTCACTCTCTCTCTCTCTCTCTCTCTCTCTCTCTCTCTCTCTCTGTAACTGATCTGAGATATTTTACATCTTTTGTGATCGCTGTTCTAGCTTGATTGCGATTGTGAATCTCATCTCTAGTGATTTGAACTAGATCTGTGGATTTATCTCACACCTCTACAAAGTAGTCTAGTCTATGAATCCATGGATCTGTTGAATTGATTGATTCCGAGTGGATTATATTGATCGATGATCAGTTTTAAAGAGTGTGATCATCTCAGTTTGTTTGTGTTGTTATCAAGTAAGATTCCTTCAAATTTGGTTTCTGACAAATAAAAAAAATGCAGGTATACTTGTATGGTGGTCATGTGACTTCTTGGAAGAATGAGAACGGTGAAGAGTTGCTTTACCTCAGCAGCAAGGTATTATCCACATCTTCCTTCTTATTTAAAAAATAACATTTGGTTCATGAAAACAGCTTCAAACTCCATTAGAAACATACTAACTGTCACTTTTTATCTTGAATCTGCGGAGAAAAATAAGAATAATAATGCCTAAAGAAGTTGATATTGGATGCTATACATTTGCCATTAGATGTTACTCTGGTTGGCTGTGATGCAAAAGAGCATTTATCTTCTTTTTAAAAAAAAAAAAAAAGTAGAATGATTGGTTCAAGGAGATTGATGACATCAATTCTTACTTTAAAGGAAATGATCTTCACTTCATGTTTAGTTTAATTTCCAAATGAAGCATTTGAAAGAATAGAGGACATTTGATTTTGCAGTCTCGTTGTTTGTTTTGCCTCGTTTAGTGAGTGTATGAGCGTAAAGCAATAGAGATCTGAGACCATGTGCTATGCGTTGTGCAGGCTATATTCAAGCCTCCAAAACCAATCCGTGGAGGGATTCCGCTATGCTTCCCACAAGTATGTCTTTATATTTCTTCCCTTGTTTGTTCCATTTTACTATCGAATGTGCTCATGAAACTCTGTTACTGCACGTGCAGTTCAGTAACCTTGGTACACTCGAATCACATGGATTCGCTAGAAACAGGATCTGGGAAGTTGATGCTAGCCCACCTCCTTTGCCAACGTATTCTTCTCCTAATGCTTTCGTTGACCTGATCCTGAGGCCAACTGAAGACGATCTGAAGACATGGCCTCACAAGTAAGATTCTTTATATTTTCTTAGAACAGTATGCACGTATTAAACTTGAAATGTCTACATTGAATATTGGGTCTATTCTCTGCATCAACTCTCACAAAGAAGAGTTGAAGCGTATTTACTAACTCTCATCTCGGTGTGTTCATTTTCAGTTTTGAGTTCCGGATGAGGGTGGACTTGGGATCTGAAGGGGAATTGACACTGACATCTCGTATCAGGAACACCAACGCTGATGGAAAGCCGTTTACATTCACATTTGCTTATCACACCTATTTCTCTGTCTCTGACATCAGGTACTCTCATTGCATTCATGAGTCATGTGTTATCATGCCTCGATCTCCACTGTCTTTTGCTTTCATTTTCTCGAAGTATTGAGTCTATACTGTGATAAACTCCTACATCTATCTTCCTGGGAAGCTTTGGAATAGTAATTTTGGTATATGCATCGGTTTGCTTGTGATCAGTGAAGTACGGGTTGAAGGATTGGAGACTCTGGATTATCTAGACAACTTAAAGAACAGAGAACGTTTTACCGAGCAAGGAGATGCTATTACTTTTGAATCTGAAGTAAGTTTGCGATATCCTTCTTTCTGAAATATATGTCTTAGTATCATCACTTTAAAAAAGAAACTTGTTACTTGTTTGAAAACTAGATTGACAAGATATACCTAAGCACTCCTACAAAGATTGCTATTTTGGACCATGAGAAAAAGAGGACTTTCGTTGTTCGCAAGGACGGGCTTGCCGATGCAGGTAAAACCTAAAACTCTGTATATTTATACCAGAATCCTACTTTCGTACTACTAATTACAAAGCAAAACTGAATCATTCATTCTTTTGGTTCTTGTGGTCAGTGGTGTGGAATCCATGGGATAAGAAGTCGAAGTCGATATCGGACTTGGGAGATGAAGACTATAAGCATATGCTATGTGTTGAAGCTGCAGCTGTGGAAAGACCCATCACATTAAAACCGGGTGAAGAATGGAAAGGAAGACTCGAGCTCTCTGCGGTTCCTTCTAGTTACTCCAGTGGACAGCTTGACCCCAAGAAAGTCCTCCAATGAACCTTTCAAACTTCAAAAAAATATCACCCTTTCTCCTCTCTTTTTCTTTTTTGATTTCAGGTAGCTTTCAAAATATATACTTTTTTCCCTTTTAGATCTCTTTCATGAACACGTGTGCGTGTTTCAAACTTAAAAACATACAAAATCTTTTCGTTTATATTGGCAAACATGATAGGGGTATCTTTCCTTTGATTTAGATATTCTGTCATTTTGTCAAGAGAAATATTTTGATTTTGTGGTATCTGTTTATTTTAAATGATAAAAAACAAAAAATACATTTGGTTTGTGCAGTACTATGAAGAAACGAGTGAAGGAAGGCGTGAAGATGATATGGTGTTTTGGTTTTCGCAATGGAATAAATAAATTTCTTTTAAGTGCACTATAATAGTATTTTACCCTTAAGAGTCGATCATACATCCTTGTTGATTATTTTTTGCCTATTGGAGAGTTTTTTTTTGCTTATATACATAGTTGTAGTAGACCAATCAGTGTGCCTTGTGTCTAGCCTTTATCCGGTCAGATCCAAAGGTATTTCGAACTCGTAAAAATATATTGATAAAAGATGATTATCAAATCGAAAGAATAGTACTACAAGTCCCTAAATCAAATACTTTTCGAGTATGATTATGGTGCGTTAGTTATACAGTTTTTTGCCTGTTGGAGAGTTTTTTTTTTGGCTTATATACATAGTTGTAGTAGACCAATCAGTGTGCCTTGTGTCTGCCTTTATCCGGTCAGGTACAAAGGTATTTCGAACTTGTAAAAATATATTGATACAAAATGAATATCAAGTGGTTGATTGGTAACTGCTGTGATTTCATTTTTTGACTTTAGAAATATTGCTGTGGTTTTTATTGCTTTGGCTTTAGATTTTTAATTTTTAAAAGTCTTTAAATATGGACGGTAGGTTTTTGTCTCTGCAGAGAAATTGTAAAGACATAATTTCAAAGAAGTGCCGTGGATTTTATAAAAAGGTTGTGAACTTAAAAAAAAATAGAAATCAAGATTGGTGTAGATTTAGTGCTCTAGAAAGAAATGAGGCTGTAGAGAGCACTCACAACCACTACCAATCACGCTCCAAATCGAAAGAATAGTACTACAAGTTCCTAAATCAAATACTTTTCCAGTATGATTATGGTGCGTTAGTTATATAGTTAACGTCTCTGTCTTGAGTTCACAATGCATCCACTTTGTCTAAATGACATCAAACGAGCATTAAATTTGAAATTAACACTACTAATTTCTTATAGTTACAAAAGTTAATGGTTTGATGTGGACATCAATTATTTAAGTGCCTTAATAATTGTTAAGTGACTCGAGATCTTAATAAGTACGAGATAAATCACCGTGGGGATACTTAACAAAAAATACTCTATTTGTCTCTCTTACTAAATATAAGATGTTTAGATAAAAATACGCATATTAAAAAAATTATTGTTTATCTAGAAAGTATCACTAAAACTCTAAATTAATTTTATTCAACTAATTACAAAATAGATTATCAAATATGATTGGTTGCACAGTTTTTAATAAAATAAAAAATTATTTAGAAAAATAAAAACATCTTATATATTAGAATATCAAAATTCTTTAAAATATTTTATATTTAGCAACAGAAGTAGACTGTTATGTGAAAACGAAAACTCAGAACAAAAATATATCTCCGGAAAGGAAAAAAGAAAACAAATAAGGCATTTTTTTTAGATCCACACGAGATTACATCTGGCTCGAACATCAAGAGATTCCCTAGCTTTTGCATTATATTATTTTTATAGAAAAAATAATAATTATTATTAATGGTGTTTTGTCGTTAATGCTTTTCATTGGTTACATAGTCATATTCTGAATCTGATTCATTGTATGTGGGAGCTGAGGTTGTCCTTAGTTGGTCCAGTGTTATTACCACTATTATAAAATTTTAGAGAAACAGTATTAAAACATATCCGTATTAAACATTGTACTCTATATGTCATATAATATCCAACTCGAGTTAATTTGTCAGTTTGCCCAATGTTAATGAGATCGTTTTTTTGGTGGGGGTG
>NC_027756.1:40564453-40570716 GCF_000695525.1 Brassica oleracea var. oleracea
GGGGGTGGGGGGGAAGAGAGGGGTAAATATTAATGAGATCAGTTGAATATAGATATGAAATAACGCAGCCGTGTAAATTAAAAAAAATACAAAAAATGAAACTATACATAATACATATATATAGTTAATTTAATATCAGATCGCGGATAATTATCTTTCAATGAAAATAAATAACTGTGGAATTATATAAAAGAGTAGAGTATATTTTACTTTAGTAAATTTTTGAAAAAAATATTGTAGGATCACTCCATGATGTGATGTAATGTACTAATAATCTCCAAATCTCCAAAAGCAGATAAAATATAATCTTAGACAATCTCTAAAACATGAAGCGAGAATCACTCGGGAGCTCCCAGTTCCCATTCAACATTCATTCATAGTTTTTATTCTCTCCTTGCCATTCTTCACTGCTTTTCGGACTGCTTTTATTGTTGCTTCCTATGCTTCCTGCTTCTGACTACTTGCCTTTCCTTCCTTCGGTATTTCTATATATTTTTTTTAAATAGAAAAACTCTATTATAGAGACGAAAATGTTATAATATATGCTTATATAATAGAAATTATCTATTTTAGAGGAAAATATATGTAAAAAATAATTTTTCTCTATATTTTTTTTTAAAATAGAAAAACTCTATTATATAAACATATATTGGAGTATTTTTACCTTTATAATAGAAATTTCTATTTTAGAAGAAATTATAGAAATATACATTGGAGATGCTCTCCAAAGATGCTCTCCAGAGATGAGTAACAAGCGGAGAACCTAGCCTGAAGAAATAACCCACATGAAGAAGGCCCACTTCTAGCGTCCAGGTATTCGACACGTGTCTTTTAGGACCCACAACTCGCTTGGGAAAACCTTAATGATGCGTAATTATCTAAAATGTTATTTATTTATTTTTTACGGCAAATGTTATTTTATTTTATTTTATTTTGCTAATTATCCCTCCCTGAAAATGTTTAGCTTTTTCTGACTTGAGTGAATATACTTTCGGTCCGATCTTTGGTCGGATCTTATTTATTGAGTGAGTGAATACCACCACGGTTTATTCGTGATTTTCTTTATATACAATCCCTTTCTTTTCCTTTGAACCTACTTAACCCACCTAATTTATCCATTATGATTTTATTCAAGTGGTTCAAAAAAAGATCTTTATTCAAGTATGATAAATGAAGAATTAAATATCATTGATGCATAAGAAAACTGTAAATTTTATACAGAATAAATGAAATTAAAATTCAATTGACGGTGTTTTTCTTACGTTGAAGATAAATCTTACCAATGTCGAATTGTTCCGGTGGTAAAAGAGCTGTGGTTGTAACTATTGTCATTTGGATTTAATTTGTGGGAGACTATTCATAATGTTTGGGTTTACAGGCGGAGGAATAGAAATCTTTTTTTTTAACCAAAAAAATCTGGATGTGTATGTATAGTCACTATAGTGGGGTAGGAGCAGGACCCACAATGTCTATTAGAAAGGCTACAACGCGTGCTAACTCTTTTTATTATTAATCCCATATCTATTAACTCTCTCTTTGCTTCCACATGCCGTCACTTCACTTTAAGTCTTCTTCTTATTTCTTTTACATTATTCACATCAAATCATAATGACCAAATCACCCCCTTGTTTTCACTATTTAATTATTCTTACTCTGGGGATTAGTTTTATGACCTAGAAATCATATAAACTAACCAACCGGGCACATAAACAAGAAAAAAAAAAACTAAATAGATTTTAGTAAAAATAGGTGACTGTTTAAGTATTATAGCAACAATGAAAAATGTTTTTTATATTACGATGTAACAAATTGCTATTCATGTATAGTACCCATGTCTGTTCTTATTCGTGTGTTCTGAACTTGTTATAATATTATCCAATATGAGGCAGACAAATATAATTTTGAGTATCATCTGTAGTTTATTTTTCATCTATTTCACAGACAAAAACATTGTAACGGTCTATATGCACAGAATAAACAGACAATAATTCATGTGATGTACTATTCGAAACTTAGATGTTGACCTGCAGATTCAAACTTTGGAACTCTAAACAAATCTGATTTTATTTAAGCCAATAGAAGCAATCATCGTGCCCATAATTACTGTTAAGTATTGTACTTGATATCATGTTTGGTTTGGTTTTAGAATTATAATATAACTAATTGTTTTAATATGATTATATAAGTTTCCTTCTTGCTTCTCGTCTCACATGGCTCCGCCTAATTCAGCCAGCTCTTTTTCTCTACAATAATCACATTTAACTGCTTATTTAATTTAATAACATACGCATGCATCCGCGGAAGGAATCGTTTGATTTTTTACTACAACATCCTGGAATTAAATATTAACCGCAGATCAATATAGTAATCATTTTGGGATATATATTCAAGAATTGCAATAGCAAAACACGATGAGATGTGTTTCTTAATGCACCGGCAATTAGTTGAAACTTGAAAGATTGGCTAGATCTATGAACTCCAATATAAAATATTAGTATATTTCACTTATCCTATTGTTACTAATCATAATCATTAGAAAACTTAATTAGCATCGCTGCCATCTTTTGAGATTGCTATACAGATTGATGAACTTTAGACCAAATTACACACACACATATTTTATTATATCTTTGGTAGTTCATTAATTTATATATATTCTATTGGCTGTTTTTATAAATGGATTAATCAAAAAGATATGTTCATGTATTGATACTTTTAGTTAAAAATGTATTTATACTTTACACTCGTTACTTACACACAAACATGAATATATCATACATGATAGAGATAATATACAACATAACAACATTATTAATAACTCAAATAGAGTATACTAATTCAAATATTCATGTGACTATGTGAGTATAACTCAATAGAGTAGTAATCATTATCATTTTTATATTTAATTGTATTATAATTCAAACATAACTACGATAAGTAGGTACCCCATGTTAGCACTTAGCACGAGATTTTTTTTTTTTTTTTTGGAAAACTGGCCTTGGCACGAGATTTCTTTGAGAGGAGATTGCGAAACAAGTAGAAGACAAGCCAGATTAAAATATAGAAATATATTTTTAGCTATAATGAAACTTTAGATGTTACTAAATTCATGTGCTGATAGTTTTTTTTCTTTAAGGTGTTTAATTTGGAATCTTATGAATTATATTATATTTCTAATTTTTTTTGTTATGGTCCCTCCTTTTCAATGGCCATGGATTTTAGAACAAAAGCAAATGATTTCACACAGTTTATATTCATTCAATTTATCTCAAAATTTAGATCGCTATTAGATAATCTATGAATTAATCAGCTATTGATCCGTCTACATTTTCCGAATCAAATCCAGTAAATCAAGAATTATTTGAACATGTGTTTATAGAAGCTTAAGCAAAATTATCACCATCTAACGTATTCGGTGTTACCCCTCATCAATTCGAGTTTCGATAATGTCAGCAAACGTTAAAGTCTTAACCGAAAAAAAAAAATTATGCATTTTCTTTACGATCTTCATTCAGATGTTAGGGTTTTTCAAACTAGAATGTTTTTTTTCAGATGTTAAGTTGGTCATCTTAAAATGCATTTAGTCACTAGAGTAACTACACGAAATGGTTATATGAATCTAAGTTTCCCAAAACGTCAACCATATAATTTTATTTCCATCAAATGTATACAAAAGTTTACGTATTCATTTGTAGGCAAGTTGGAAAAACGCAAGGCAGGATAAAGAGAAAACTGAAAAAATATTATTCCATTTATAAAAAAAGCTAACAAGTGATATACTATAAGAGGATGATGAGGATCTATCTCATTAAACTTGGTGTCAGATAAAAAAAAAGATAATCATGAGATTTTTGGGTATGGTTGGATAATATCATAATACCCAGTACGGAAGATGATGGTGGAGAATATATACGTCTTCGTTATATTGGTAAAAGAATATACAGAAATGGGAATCATTTGTATTCCCAAATATAATACAAAACGACGCTATTTTCATATTTTGTTACAAAAGATAGAAGCTTTGTCTCCAATTGGTTGTTATTATAATATTTTTTTCTGTTTTAATTTTTTTATATGGTTACATGCATATATATATATATATATATCTTGATCATGTCCAGTGAGGACTTGTCTGGAATATATTGGCTAAAAATTATTTTCTTTTGTTCATCATTTGTCCAAATCCGCTTGATCTGCTCAGTTTTATATTATATCAAGACATCCAATTATTTTCATACCCCTGCATACACGATAACTATACACATATAATATTCATTATCAAATCGTCTTTCATAAGACTTAGGATTCTATATTTTCAGTAATACCTAATATACGTAAATTCTTGGGACATTAATTGATTCATCTTTTGAGTTAGAAATCACTACAAAAAAACACCGATATTCCGACGACAAGTATCATCGGTATGTCCTCGGAATAATGGTATTCCGAGGACATACCGACGAGAATAGTCGTCGAAAATTTCTCGTCGGAAAGTAAAATTTCTCGGAAAATTCCGAGGGAATACCGAGAATTAAAGATTCCGAGGACATTCCGAAGAAACATTTCCTATGACTGTTCGTTGGTATCTCCTCGGATATTTCCGATGAAACGGTCCTCGGAAACATTCCGAGAGAAAAGAGGTATCGGAATATTCCGACGAACTTTGGCCGTCAGAATATTCCGAGAAACCTTTGCCGTCGGAATATTCCGAGAAAGTGTATCAGTCGGGATATTCCGAGGAGATATGCCCTCGGAATATTCCGAGGAACTACGGCCGTCGGAATATTCCGAGAATCATTGCCGTCGGAATATTTCGAGGAAGTGTATCCGTCGGAATATCCCGAGGGATACACTTCCTCGGAATATTCCCAAAAATAATTATTTTTAAAATTAAAAATTTATTTTTTTAATTGAAATTCGAAAATATAAAATTAAAATTGAAATAGAAAACATATTAGATAATATTCAAAGTTGTACGTACCAAAATAAAACATTCAAAGTTTTTGAAAAAAAAAAAAAACTACGGGAAGTGCTCGTTCGGGTACATCCTCTTCATCATCTTCATCATTTGCTCGTTCTGCTTCCTCGTTGCCTCCCATCCCGCCTCTTGATCCGCCATCTTTTGCTCCAACGCAGCTATGCGGTCATCTTTGTCCTTCAACTGGTCCATAAGCACTTCTGGATCAACATAGGGCTGTGGTGCAGAAGGAGGAACCGACCGGGCTCGACGACCCAAACCGACCAAACGTCCCTTATTCTTTGGAACCGACTGAAATAGAAAATAAACAAATTTAAATAATAGAAAAGATGATAAAATGAAAATAAAGAAATAAATGAATTGACTTGCGGTTGGCGGAGTTGGTCACGGAGGTAGCTTTCTTCTCGTCCCTATCCCAATGCACACAGAAGTCCTCCCAGACCGTGCTGTTGATCAACTTCGGGACCTTTTAATAAAAAAAATATAAAATAGTTTAATAAATCCAAAAATAGTTTAATAAATTCAAAAAATAGTTTAATAAATTAAAAAAAACCTGGTCGATGAGCCACTTCTGCTTCCACTCGTAGATCTGCTTCCCATAGTTGTCCATAACTTTATGGACGAAGACGTCACGGATAAAGTTCGTGTGATCGGGATTCTAGGTGAACTCTTGCTAAAAAAAACACAATTTGTAGAATTTTTATATTAAAGATTAAAAATATAAGTTAAAAATTTAGAATACTTACCGCAAACTGACGAAACCACATCTCCTGGTCCTCGGCAGGGAAGTGAGTGAAAGTCGGATATCCCTTGCTGAGGTTCGAGTACATCATATTGTTGATCCATGCGCTGATCCCGTTCCCGGATCGGTTGAACATAATATAAGAAATAAATTATTAATAATGAATCAAATTTTAATGAAAGAAAAAAAAAGACTTTTAATTACCATGTTTGACGTCGTCCCTTTGGACACGGAGTGAGATAGGGAAGATGCCCATGACCGGGCTGTTGAACCAACTGGGCAATAGTCATCACTCCCGGAACGACTGGAGGAGCGGGAGGGGGTGCAGCAGCGGGAGCAAAAACCGGAGCAGGAAATGAAGAATCCCGACAGTGGCTGCTCGACCCCCGAGAGAGGCTGGACAAACCTTGAGAGTGGTTTCCCGTACCACTACGACCTCGTGGTGAGGCACGACGAGATCGAGACCGGGTCTGATCACCAGTAAACCTGTAAATCAAAAAAAAATATATTTAAAAATAGTTTTAATAAATATTAATTGAAAAA
>NC_027756.1:40572847-40575031 GCF_000695525.1 Brassica oleracea var. oleracea
TCATATTGAAGAACATCTTCGCAGTTGGTGAGCAAATATGTTTGCAAATGACTGCGCTCCTGCTCAGTAAGTCGACGGTCCTTTGGTTTTCCGCTAAGTCATCCAACATCTGTGAAGATGTCTGGAACCGTAACATGATATGTTGCCCGTTCGCCTCTATCATCATGCCGAGCAGGTCTTCTTTTTTTGGTCTGCACTTCTGCTGGAAAGTAGAACTCGGCAAAGTTTGAAGTTTCTGAATTTATCATCTGTGCGATTATAGAACCTTCCACCCTACTATAATTTTTCACCATCTTCTTCAAATGGTACATATACCGCTCATACAAATACATCTATCTATACTGCACAGGACCACCAAGTTCCAATTCTCTTGCCAGGTGAATAACAAGATGCTCCATAACATCAGAAAATAATGGAGGAAATATCTTCTCAAGGTTGCACTGAATCACGGCTATGTTAGTCTTCAAATTTTCAATACCTTCAAGAGTCACTGATCTCGTGCATAAATCACGGAAGAAAGCACTAATCCCTGCAATTGCTTCATGAACATTCAGTGGTAATAGTTCCTTGAAGGAAAACGGAAGGAGGCGCTGCATCATTACATGGCAATCGTGACTCTTCAAGCCGATAAACTTTTCTTCCTTTCTGTCGACACAGTTACGCAAATTAGATGCGTAACCGTCTGGAAATTCCACATCGTTTGAAATCCAATCAAAGAACGCATCTTTTCCCTCTGCATCAAGTCGGTATATGGGAGCCCTACCATTCTCATCAACATGAAGTTCCGAACGAGCACATATATCGACTAAATCCAGTCTTGACTTCAAATTATCCTTTGTTTTACCTTGAACGTTAAGGTAAATATGCATGACATCTAAATTATGCCTTAGCAGATGATCCTTCCACTATGGCAGATCCCAGAAAATACTTTTTTTGTGCCAGTTATGTAGCTCTCTAACCGCACTGACTCGAATGTTTTCATGTCCACCTACATCTGGCGTCATTTCTACATCAAAATACCTAAACTGTTTCAACAAGACTACTTCAACAAATCTTTCCCACTAACTTCCTCAGGTGGACCATCAAACACCTGATTGTTCTTCGTAAACGAAGTCTTACTCCTGCGGTATGGATGACCAGGTGGTAGAAATCGTCTGTTACAGTCAATCGAACACGTTTTCCTTCTGTTCTTTAGTTGGAAAGCATCTGTGTCATCTTGACAATATGGACATGATAGCTTCCCATGTGTTGTCCATCCAGATAACATACCATATGCTGGAAAGTCACTTATTGTCCACATAAGTATTCGGATATTCGTCGGTGTTTTTCGAGGAATATGCCTTCCTCAGTATTTCATCGGTATATTCCGAGGATCTCATTTTTCCGTCAGAATGTCCGTCAGAATTACGATGTTTTCTTGTAGTGAATTAAAACTACAACATGGTGAAAATTTTCCTTTCACTATTTTATATTTGAGTTTTTTTACGATTCATTTTACTTGAGGATTTTATTACTAAAAATACTTTATATTTGTGGCATATAAGTTAATGAAAAAGGTTCATCTTCTGGGAGAATAAAGGACTGTCAAGTTCGAGACTAAAATAAGGTATACTAGTGAATTCATAATCCCCTATATATTAATTGAGAAACATTTGAAAAGATGTAACTTCAATTTTGTATTAATTAAAATAGGCCCCAATGCATAGGTGGCATTCAATTAGGTAGTCAATTACATTCAATTGAAAAATAAGTAGGTCCACATTCGATTTTTATGTGTTGTTAGATATATAAGTTGGTCAAACTATATGATATAATGATATGATATGTTATTTTCTTTCCTTAAATCAAACCTACGGAATTACCATAAATGACTAATATATATATGACAATTAATGATTTTAATAATAAAGATTTGATAACAATTTATATCTCCTCCATCATTTTTTGTTTAATTTTATATTATTAAAATAAATTAAACAATCAAATTAGCTATAAAAGTAAAATTTAGATTTTTTCGTATATGTTATATTTTGAATTTTTAAAAACGACAATAAATGACTAAAACTATTAAAATTATTATGTTAAAAATTAATGATCAATGGTTTAACATTTTTATTATAAGAAGATACACATGATTTTAAAACCATATGAGTAAAAAATATCATTTAATAATAAAATAAATAT
>NC_027756.1:40576305-40610555 GCF_000695525.1 Brassica oleracea var. oleracea
TTATAATAAGTTACAAATGATCATAAAATATAACGCATATGAATTTTTATTTAATAAATATTCAAACTAAATAATATATATATATTTATATATATATACTAATGATTTAAAGCAACAAGATTGGCTGATCAATTTAGTTGTCCAGTTGAAATCTTTCAAAAGTATGTGAAAGACTAAAGTCAAAGTAAATATGGATTTAGAATAATAGTTATATTTTACTAACCAAAATACCGAAAAAAACCGAACCGAATCGAAACCAACCTGATATCTGGATTGAACACCCCTAATCCAAATGAAGCAAAACTATTGTTCCAAGGCGCGGATCTTATCTTAGTATTTATATAAAAGTAGTTATTGTTTTGTCTGTCTATTAGAGAGTGGAGAATTAGATGAACATACAAACTTTAGCATATGGAAACCCTTAGCATTTTCCTTGCCTCCTTCACAAATATCACAGCCTGTCAAAATTAGCCCTTTAAAACTATTTAACTTCTTCCATCACTATATAGGGAGTATTTGCTTATTAATCTTTTAATTATTATAAGCATTTCCTTAGCTGTGAATTCCCATTATCCCTCTCCTCTCTCGCCCCCTCTTTCTCTATATCTCTCTCTCTCCTTCCACACTGCTTTACTCCTATATTGATTGTTGACAAAGTCCTAAAGTGATCTCTTAGATTTTGGATTACTTATTAAGTTATGCTTTGGAGAGAATTAGTGAAGAAACATATAGCATAAGGTAAGTGTATGCGTCTTAAACGGCTTCTATAAGCTTCTCTAAGTGAGTTTTCTGGCATGAACTCAGAGCCTTAGAACATGATCAATGACCTTCTTTGGAGAGAATCACAGCTTGGCCACTCTTCTTTTCAGGTAAGTTTTATAGAAATTATATGTTCCATATATATATATATATACATATTCTTTTATGTGGGTATTTACGGATTGATGAAAGTGATGGACAATTATAGAAAGGGTTGCTATACATGTATACATGTGTGTGTGTTTACTTATAATCGAACAGATCATTCTGTATACCAGAAAATGTGTATATGTGTGTTTGTATAAAATCACACATTGGCATTTTTTAAGTTGGTTTAGACTTCAAGACCTCCGTGAAGATTTATATTATTCTTTTCTTAACATATCATACACCGTGAAGAGTAAAGTTAGTCATCAAAATTTTGATAGCGAAACAGATATTTTGTTTAGAAAAGACATATATATCACAAAAACTTATTAAATAGAAACCTTATCTTTTAAATAAATTATTGTCCTTGTCTTATCCTGATTGGTTATCTAATTTGGTTCTCCACAAAATATAGATCTTCTCATGTCTTTTTTTTTGTCCTTGTGCGCGTGTGTATAGAGATAGATGTAAGTACATGAGTCAGAGATAATTTATTGACATGATTTTTGTGTAGACAACTTTTAAGAACAGTGAAGGAAACAAGTTTAAGTGGAAACTTAGGTGATACAGTCATTTCCGCATGAATGCAAGAACGTTATGAACGATGAGACCGATTCGTATATATTCATATTTAATGATTTATAACATTATTATTTATTACTTTAATAAAAAAATGTGCTTTATTAGCATGATCATCAAGATACACCAAATAGTAAAATGACTGCTCGACTAGATTGATGGTTTCCCTCCTATCTATTTTAATCATTCTCAAACTAAGCGATGCTTATCCAGAAGAAAAGGAAACAAAAATCAACAACTTGCATGCTGTCTTTTTTCCCTCCGTCCTTTGCCAACCTTCACCGCATATTTCTACTTTATTGCAGCAATTCGATTACTCGAAATATTATATTTTAAACTTAAGTAGTGAAAATGAAGATTATGGTAATATTTCGCATCAATTACTTTAAGTATAAAAGTATTTTCGAATCGTTTGATACATGATTTAAGATATCTTATTTTCATACCTTCTTAATACCAATGCTTTTTCATGGATAATATATATAACCAAATACAAAAAAAATAGATATTTTGCATTGCTTATCAAAGTAAATAAATCAATATTCATGAAACAAATGGTACGCGTCTACTGTTGTCCTAGGGGCACTACTTAGATACTGACTAGCTAAGTATTCAGCTCGGTTAATTAGTTGTATACTCTGTTCAATGGCTATTATATTATATTTGAAATAATATGAATTATATCACTAATTTTTCTTTGAAATAACTAGAATGTAATAAACAAACAAGTTTCAATTGGAATAAGCAAACAAAAAGTAACTATCTTAGTCATTTTCAGCTGAAGAATTGTAAATGTTCTACTTCTATAATTGTTAATTAGAACCCCAATATTTGTGGTCTCACTTGCTCTATCCATTGATATGGTGGTGATCAGAAAGACATTTTGATTCTGTTAATAGAAATACTTGGCTTTGGGTCAAAAGACCATGAGAGAGAATCTAATCAAATTCAAAAGTGTGACCCACTAGTCAACCTTCTTTTGTCTATAAACCCTTCACTTCAAGAACTAGTGGCTTCTGACAATCACTCCATCAACATCAAAATCACATGTATCATGTACGCGCCCGCGCACACACACACCCACACACACATACACTATAAGTAAAATTAGGGTTCCTTTTTGGTGTGCGTTTCATCAATATAATCATCAAATGGCTATTAAGTGTGTGACTCTACATTTCAGGCATGGGAACGAAGATCGTTGAGCGAATTACGGCAAACTCATTTGGCTTAGAGAGTGTCGATTGTAGTGGATTCGTCGGATTTGGTGTTGATGATCAACGAAAATCTTCAAAGGAGAAATTGACCGGCGACAAAGAAGAGAACGGAGTTTTTGTTTAAAGGTCAATGGATAGGTTTCTTGAAAAGCAAAGTGCTGAGTCCATCAGACGGACAATGCAAGCCCAAGAAGATCTTTTCAAGCAACAGGTACGTTATACTTACACATGCATATATTGCATACATATTGATTTGGTTATTCAATCCGGTTTCGTGTTCAATTTTGGTTTTGATCTTTCATTTTTTTCTTAAGTAACCAAACTAAAAAGTAAATACAGTATAGTATATACGGATCAGTCTGGAGTGATTCAAACTCGATTTCTACTTATTGATGTAATTTGAAAGATTTAAGATATTTGTTTTGCTTTGAGTATATTTTACCTTTTCAATGTAAATCAGCTTGCATTTTGGATATCAGAAAAGATAATCTTTAGTATAAACGAACTAAGACACGATTTACTTTTTGCTTATTTGCCTACTTTATATGATTATATTAGGTTGTATAAGTTCAGTATATATATATCATGATTTATATATATAAAAATCTGTGTGTACATACTTGTATATGTCTTTTCTTTTCGTTTTTAGGTCCAACTAATTAAGATTGTAATTATTAACAATAATTGAACTGTTTTAACCAAACTTGGTTTGTGTTCATAAATTGGACCAACTTGGTTTATCGACATCAAGCAAAACACCTTTGAGGTAATAACCTTATATATAAGAAATTGATTATCGCAGGTACGAGAGCTGCATAGAGTATATAATATACAGAAGAAGATGATGGAGCAACTCAAACATAGAAGCCAATATTGTACTACTAACAACCAAGACCAAACCGGTCCAAGAGAGAGAACCGGAAGCTGGTCAGGCATAGACCTCGAAAATGTAGCTAGAGCCAGGAACACAACAACGGCGGAACATGTTGAAGAAAGCGAACTAGAATTGACATTGAGCATTGGAATGTCTTCTTCCTCTATGAACAAGGACATGGACTACTCGTCGACGACGTCATTCAGATCAACATCGGATAATTGTAATAATCAGAGCAACAATATTAACTGTAATAACCAAGAAAGTAGCGGACCAACCACGCCTAAGAGCAGCTCAAGTACGACGTCATTTGACCGAGAGAAGAAGAGACCTCATTGGCTCTTTCAGGGACTTAGTATTAACCGGACTTCATGATTTTTGTTAATTCACTGACTCTTTCTTTTTCCTTCTTCGTCTTCTTCTTGGTTTTCTTCTTTTGTATCTTATTTGTTACTATTATTATCTACCAGATTTACTGATACTTGTATTAGCTCTAATTATTTTTTCTTAGTTGTCACCAAAAAGTCAAAAACCCATTTGACAAAATAAATCATCAAGTATTTATTTGAGCCTTCTTCAGTCGTAAAATTTTAACATGTAGAATTAGAGAATATGAATATATTCTTGTGTGTGTCCTAAAATAAAATAAAAAATAATATTTATTGTGTTGTGTCTTAATGACTTACAAGATAATTGTATATACATACAACTTAAACCGATTTCAACTACGAATATAACTTATCTATATTATTAAAACTGAAGTATATTTTGGTAATGTTTAGAAACATGGATAGTAGAATAAATAAAAATTGTTTGGAAACATGGATAGCATATTAAATATTTTCTTTTATTTACACATTTAACCATTGCATTTACAATAAATTAACTACTTTCTTTTATATTTCTTTTTATTTACAGATTATACCACTACATTTAAAATAAATTTAAATTAATTAATTACAATGATTGTTGTTTCTTTGTGGTGAAATTAAAAACACAAACTAATATATATAGTATATATTATATAAAACAACTTTTAATGACAATATTACCTTATTTAATTTAGTCAAATATAAAAATTTAGAGAGTTCAAATTTTCAAGAAAACAAAATATCATAAAATTAATAATAATTCATAGAAAACTAATGCAAACAATTATTATTTTTAGTATGTTGTTTCATTTTAAAATAAATTAACAAAAACAACAACAGATTAATATAAATAGTATAATTACATCAAACTGCATCAATTTATAAAAACTTTAATATAGTATTATGTACAAAATAAAAAAAATATTATTAAAAAATTATATTATAAAATAATAAATTCTACTATATATGTAAATTACAAAACATAAAAAAAAAATATGGATATTTTTAATAAAACCAACGATTTATGAGTTTACGTTGAAGATAAATTAAATCAAACACCCGCACGGGGGTGTGGGTCAAGTTCTAGTTCAAACTTAAAATATATAGCTAAATCATTTAGTCATTAGAGATGGCAAACATGGATCTGGACCGCGGGTCTGGCCCGTAAAAAACTATCGCGGAACGATATTGAGACGAGGTTTTCTAGGCCCGTAAATTTGAAGGCCTCGCGGGACGGGCCTTTGCGGGATTGGGCCTTTTGCGGGATGGGCCGAAACAGGTCATTCAGGATTACATGGACCCACATTTTTTCTTTATTTCTTATTTTACCTAAGAAAAACGAGAAAAAGAGTGAGAAGAAAGCGATTCTTGTGACTTTTCCCTCATAAAACATAAGGAGTTCCGGCGATGATGATTCGAGCTCCGGTGATGATGATTAGAGCTCCGGCGATGACGACTCCAGCTCTAGCGATGATGATTCGAGCTCTGGTGGTGTTTTGATTTGGTTTTTTCTTTATATTACACACAACTATGAATTGTTTTATTACAATGTGATATCTCTTATTTAAGTTGATTGGTTTTGTTTTCAGTACTGTGAAATGGTGTTTTCTTAAATTAAATTTGGTTACAATGTTGTTGTTTAGGAGAAAAGTTAGTTGTATATCACGTCACTTGTATAATTTGGCAAAGTGATTCACGAACTTTTTGCAATCTAAATAATTAAAAAGAGAGATGGTTTGATGAAGACATACAACACTTGAGCCAAATTATTACAAAGATAACAACTCAATCAGATTCAAACTTAACAAAAGCTTATGCCGATAACAAAAGAAGACTTTTAACTCAAGAACGCAAGCACAAACGGAGCTTTGTGGCATTGATTTTGAGAAAGCTTTAGTGAAGCTTAATGAGCTCTCTTCAACTCTCTTACACAACTCTTCTACTTAAACATTCATGAAAGAAGCTGTAACAGGAGGTTTGATAAGGAGGCGTTCCGCGGGACGGCCCGCGAAGGCCTATATATTCTATGGTACGGGTTTGAGCCGCCATTTTGAAGACCGCAGTCCATGCAGGACATGTCCGCTGTGACCCGCTCGACAACTAACCCGCCGCGGTACGGGATAGGTAAAGACATCTCTACTAAAATGATTTATATAATATTCTTTGTCTGGGCTTGATAGATTTCACGAATTTCAATTCATAATAGTTGGACTTCAAAGGTCCGTAACAAACGCAATATATCTCCAATATAACACAATATATATCTTACTATGCTATAATAGCACATGGTATACACAAGCCTGTTTTTTTTAAAACTTTTGTTCTTTCTCGTCCCTAATAGTAATCTTCGTCGCTTTCTTCATTTCTTGATCGGAAAAAGTTTCTTGCGACGGCTGAAGCGGCTCCAAGAAACATGAAGAGAACGAGGGGTCGAACCCACCGCCGACACCAATTGCCACCGCAGGACCAGGGGCAAAGAAGGAAAACGGTGACCATCCCTAACCGCCGTATCCATTTCCATAACCACCGATCGAAGGTGGTGCGACCTGAGGATTAACGTAGATGTTGGTCCTATAAACAGAAAAATGCGTTAGTGATATAAAGTAGTCTTTATCCTCCAAACGCCAACTTTTGTGTGTTTGGCTGTTTGCATTTACATATGAAAAAGCATTCACAAGACGCAATCATTTTTTGACCAAAAAAAAAAAGACACAATCATTTGTGTAAAATCTATATCATTTTTGTTCTTCTTTTGTTTATGTTTTTTTAATGATTAATCAAAATATTGTTCATAAAGCTAACGGTTATTTGAAAAAAAAAACTGCATAACCAAGGTGTAACCTTCGTGGTTTGGTGTTTTGTATCCAAAGTATTAATATATATATATATATAAATATTGTAGTAACAATATAGACATTACGACGAATTGGTGACAAAATGTTAATGGTTATAATACGGTCGTCACAAATATTTTTTGGTAGCAAAAAGGTCACAATTTTTGTGACAAATCAATTCATTTATGAATTCGTCATAAATGGTGACGGGCTTAAAAGGTAACAACAATGTCACGATTAGTTACTAATTTAGTTGTCTCAACATTGTCATAATTTCTTACTATTATAATGTCTCTAATTTGTCACTAATTATGACAAATATATTGTCACAAAACGTCATAAATAATTACAGAAAACTGTCTCAAACCGTGTAATCTACTAATGTCATAACTTTCAGAATTTGTCTCATTGTTACCAATAGTGGTCACAAAAATGTTACTAATATTGTTACCATACATTTTGATAACTTTATAAACCTGATTTATTTATAAATTCAAATTAATAAAAAAGACTGAAATCATATTAGAAAATTGCAAATTAGTTTTATTCAGAATAATATTTGTAATACAATAAAATAAACTAATTATATTAAAAACATACACAAACACAACAAAAAAATTCATCTAATTCTAGTAGCCTCAGCACCTCCACCATTGAAGCTTCGTTTTCTGCCACCATCATTCTCTTTCACTGAATCTCATTACGATCATAAATCTCTCTGTGACATTTTAACCGCCTGGATATTCTCGGTTACAAATTCGATTTGGTTTACCTGTTCGTGCATTAGCCAGAAGAATTTATTAAGAGGATTTTCAGGATTTTAAAAAGACGACATTCCTGTGAAGAATAAGGTGATGGCTGATGATATTACCTTCAAAAGAAGAGCACTGCAAGAATTGTCATTGATGGTGTTCTCAACTCATGGTTTGAGGACACTACCATTTTCATGATTGTGTTCTCGAACATCCCATACTTGAAGTCCCCTTCCGTGAATAGCTGGAACCACCTCATGGTCAAAAACTTCAATGGACATAGTTGGGGCGGTACTACAAGATGGCCGCCGCATCAGCCCCTGAGGGCCAGAGTAATAAGATTTACTGTTCTGTGCCATCTCTCCGAAACATTTAATCACAATGAGACTGAGATGTTTCAATAAAAAAATTATATTAAAAACAATATCATTAGATCCCTTTCCTGTATAGATCGAAGAAACACACTACTCTTCGTCTAACCACTGTCGGAAGACTGAAAAACTAAGAGACTAATTAAGATCAAGAAGATTGATACAAAAGAAATGATAAATAAATTCATAGTCAAAGTAAAGTGCTGAAAACCGAAGGAAGAGATAGAGAGGAGGCTGAATGTACAAAAATAATAAGAAGAGGTTATTTATATAAGGTAAATAGGGTTTTACTAGATGTCCGTGTAGCCTCAATATATGTTATTGTTATGTTACTAATATTTTTAGTCCCAAAATAAATTGATACAGAATCTTAAGAAAATTGATATATGAATAACAAATCACCAATTGCGAGTAATTATATGATATAAAAGAATCAGCCATATTTTTTTTACCAATAAATTAGTCATATAAAAGTCTGAAACAAAATGTATATATTTTTGCAACAAAATTATGTATATATTTTTTTCATTTACATGTTCAAAATGAAAGTTATTTATAATATTTATATTTGAAAACTTTTATAAGTGTTAGATTTCAGAATAATCATGATTAAATTTTGGTTGAAAATTTGTTATAAATTTTCATTTTTTAAGAATGTTTTTATTTTTTAATAGTTTTTGACTAGTTTTCATCAAATAATTGTAATTAAATAAAATGTTAATAAATTAAAAGTTTTTCTGGAGAATTAAATTTTAACAAAAAATTGATACCATTTTCCAAATTTATTTTCAAAAGATAATCATTTTCATAAATGCCTTAAATTTGTGATTATGATGATTAAATTAACTATCATAAATTATTTATAAATGATTAAAAATAATTTTAAATATTTATAGAAGTTTATAAACCAAACCTACTCCATAAATAGTAAACCCTAAGCAAAAATCATAAAACCCTAAACTCAAAATTTAAGATATTTTTGATTTAATATATTTTTTAAAACTAATATTTAACTTAGGAAATTTTAAACAATTTATCTGGATTTTTTTTGGTTTTTTGACCCTACTCAATGGGAGCTTCTCGTCAATTGTCCAGTGTACCGTGTCTCAGGTTTCTTTGCCCTTAATGGTGGAAGCACTTGCTCTCGGGGCAGCTCTCTCATCAGTACAACAGTTATACCTTTCCAAAGTTTGGATGCGTTCTGATTTTCAAGAGCTCAGCCGAACTATCATCTGGAATTCGATCAGCTAAAGCTCTACAACATTCACAAAGATTTTTTTTAACTACAACATTCTCATAGATATCGAAATCATATCTTCTTCTTTAAGCTTCATCTATTTTTCTTTCATCTCTGGAAAACAAAATATGATAGCAGATTCTTTGGCAAAATCTGCTTTATGTAACATTAGAATTATAACCGGTTATTGATATCTCGTTTAGACTGGTTTAGTTTTCTTTAGCTTAAACCATCTATATATATACACACACTTGTACAGTTATAGAGTTGAGCTGCATTTTCTAACAACATTTCTTCATCGTCTTCTTCTCTTCATCATCTCATCAATTCATCACCTTCATATCATCTAATATGGTATCAGAGACTTTCTGATTTTCGTGATTCCGCTTCGTCTCTTCCGATTATCAGCTCCAATTTGCTTCTTTACGCCGATCATGAGCGTTTTTACGCATTCTTCACTCGTCGAACTTCTCGAGCTTCTTTCTACTTACATCATCGCCATCTACGAGCTTGTTTTTCTTGCTATCTTCTTCGTTTCTCAGTGAATCGAGTGTTCTTGATTGCGCACAGTTCGTCATCTTCTTGATTGGAGTTCGCCATGGCTTCTCCAGATCTAGATCCGATTCCGCCGAATTCATCTTCGATTCCTGCTCGATCAAGCTCGATTCCGTCGTTATCTGATCCGAATTCCAATCCTCTGTACGTTCACCATGCGGATCATGCCGGTATCTCTCTCGTCTCTGAAAACCTTACTGGCCTTGGGAACTTTAATAGTTGGCGTCGCTCGATGTTACTAGCCTTAGGTGCTCGTAATAAGGCCGTCTTTGTCATGGGAATGTATCTGGATTTAGATGAGAGTCATCCTGATTTTGGTTCTTGGTCGAGATGCAACAACATTGTGTGCACATGGTTAGTGCATGTTGTTGATAAGTCCATTGCTAAGAGTATCATGTATCTTGATACTGCTCGCCAAATGTGGCAAGATATTCACGACCAGTTTCAAACAGAGTGATGGCCCTCGTACCGCTGAGATCAAGCAACAGATATATGCGGAGACTCAAGGTTCACAGAGCGTCAGTGAGTATTACACACTCCTCAAACAACTCTGGGAGGAGCTTAAAAATCATGAGGATCCATACACGTGTTGCTGTGGTCATTTGGATTGTGCTAGTCATAAGCAACTTGATACAAAGGCTGAGCAAGATCGTGTTCTGAAGTTTCTAATGGGTTTAAATGACAGCTTTACTGCTACAAGAGGGCAGATTCTGATGATGGAGCCAAAACCACTCCTCGCAAAGGTGTTTAACATTGTTTCTCAAGAAGAGCGCCAGAGGTCTATGAAGTCTACAAGTGGTGTGGCATTTCAGGCTTCTCAAACAACTTCCTCTCCAGATTCAGTGGTTGTGGCTTATGCTGGTGGTTATAACAAACAGAGGACTCGTCCCATTTGCTCTCACTGTGGTCTTGCGGGACACACGGTTAACCGATGCTACAAACTACATGGCTATCCTCAAGACTTCAAACTCCGGTTATAAGAGACATAATCATTCACAGCCCAAACTTACTACTGGTGGTTCTCAACCGTGGAGCAAGAACACGAATGTCGCAAATATGATTACTCAGGATCTTGGTAGTATCTCTATGCATGATCAACAGGGAACTCACTTGGGGACGGTGACAACAGAATAAGTCCAGCATCTTCTAAGTGTTCTCAAAGCCAACTCCAACAGCATTGAGAACAATCATTCTCAGATTTCAGGCAGCACCATTCAACTCGCAGATGGCTCAGTCTCTACCATAAAACCTCAACCACATCTTGTTCCAATTACCTCTTCTCACCCTTCAACTTCAGGTACTCTCCTAAATAACTCAAACTTTATCTTTTCTGCGGGAATCATTCACAGTCCAAACTTACTACTGGTGGTTCTCAACCGTGGAGCAAGAACACGAATGTCGCAAATATGATTACTCAGGATCTTGGTAGTATCTCTATGCATGATCAACAGGGAACTCACTTGGGGACGGTGACAACAGAATAAGTCCAGCATCTTCTAAGTGTTCTCAAAGCCAACTCCAACATCATTGAGAACAATCATTCTCAGATTTCAGGCAGCACCATTCAACTCGCAGATGGCTCAGTCTCTACCATAAAACCTCAACCACATCTTGTTCCAATTACCTCTTCTCACCCTTCAACTTCAGGTACTCTCCTAAATAACTCAAACTTTATCTTTTCTGCGGGAATCAAAGACAGCCTTACTTTTATGCATGATTCTTGGGTTATAGATACAGGAGCTAGTTGTCACGTATGTTCTAACTTGAAAATGTTTTCTCAAACGCAAACAATAACTAACACCACTGTGACTCTACCTGATGGAACACGTATTGCAGTAACAACTTCTGGAACTATTGTCTTTACTGATAAATTAATTTTGAATCCGGTGCTTTATGTTCCTAACTTTCATTTCAATCTTCTCAGCATCAGTACTTTAACTAAAAACACATCTATCTCAGTTCTTTTCTCTTCTAATTCATGTCACATTCTGTCATACAATCCTCTTGAATTTCTTCAGGAGCATACTCCGGATTACATGATTGGGAAGGGTAACCTTCTCGACAATCTCTATATCCTAGATCCATGTGCTCCTGCTTCTTCTATTTCCCCTCAAGATCATCACGTTTCTCAAATTTCCTTTGAAGTATGGCATCAAAGATTGGGACATCCTTCACAGAATAAAATTCATATTCTTTCAAAGAGTTTAGATATTTTCAAAAGTAAGATAGGCCATGATCATTTGTGTAAAATTTGTCCTTTGGCTAAACAAAAACGTTTGTCATTTTCTTCTTCTAATAAAATGTCTGCTTCACCATTTGATTTGTTACATTTAGACATTTGGGGTCCTTTTCGTGTTCCAACCATTGATGGATACAAATATTTCTTAACAATAGTAGACGATTGCTCTCGAGTTACATGGATTTACCTCTTGAAAGATAAAATCTCGGTTACTACGGTTTTTCCAGAATTTTTAACTTTCATTGAAACACAATTTAACACTTCTGTGAAAGCCATTAGAACAGATAATGCTCATGAACTCTCTTTTACATCATTGTTAGCATGTAAAGGAATTCACCACTACTTCTCTTGTGCTTACACGCCACAACAGAACTCTGTTGTGGAACGTAAACACCAACACATATTGAATGTTGCACGTTCACTTTTGTTTCAATCTAATGTACCATTAGCCTATTGGGGTGACTGCATACAGACTGCCATATACCTGATAAATCGAACTCCTACTCCACTTTTAAAAGACAAATCTCCTTATGAAGTTCTCATGTCAAAACCTCCTTCATATGATCATCTTTGTGTGTTTGGTTGTCTCTGTTTCACTTCGACATTACTCAAGGATCGTCACAAATTTTCACCACGTGCATCTCCTTGCGTTTTTCTTGGTTATCCTCAGGGATACAAAGGTTATAAAGTACTTGATTTACACACTAACAAGATTTCTATATCACGCAATGTGGTTTTTCATGAAAATAGCTTTCCCTTTTCTGAAACTCTTTCCTCTGATTCAGATATTTTTGATCAATCTGTTCTTCCTTTGCCTGTTCCTGACTCTCCATTTCCTGCATTCTTTAATCTTGATGACAACACATGCTTTCATGATGAGTCTTCAGTTCCATTTTCTGAACCTGCTACTTTTTTGGATCCTACGGTTCCTTCTAACTCTCAAAACACTTCATCACAAACTAATACTCACGTTCCTAACACACGTTCTCGAAGGCAAACTAAGGCTCCTGCTTATCTTGACCAGTATCATTGCTATCTTCTTAATAAAAATTCTTCTTTTCCTGCCATCAAAACCATACTACTCCTTACCCTATCTCAGCTTTTCTGTCTTATGACAAATTTGATGCCTCTTACCGCAATTTTCTTCTTTCAATCACAACCGTTACTGCTCCCAAAACCTTTCATGAGGCCATTCTGCTTGATGAGTTAAGGGTTCTATGAAGTCTGAAATGGATTCCCTAGAAGAAACTGGCACCTGGTCTATTTTTCAACTACCTCCTAGGAAGCATCATGTTGGTTGTAAGTGGGTGAATACTTACAAATTCAATCCTGATGGGATGGTGGAGAGACCAAAATCTCGTCTTGTTGCTAAGGGATACACTCAATTAGAGGGCCTGGATTATCTTGATACGTTTTCTCCTGTAGCTAAGTTGGAAACCTTCCGGATACTCTTGAGTCTTGCGGCTACTAAGAATTGGTCTATTCAACAACTTGACATCAGCAATGCTTTCCTTAATGGCGACCTAGATGAGGAGATTTACATGACCATTCCTCAAGGTTACACGGAGCTTACTGGTAGAAGTTATCCTCCAAACTCTGTGTATCGTCTTCACAAATCTCTGTATGGACTCAAGCAGGCTTCTCGACAGTGGAATCATAAGCTTACCTCTGTCATTGCAGCTGCTGGTTTTACTCAAGCTCCGTCTGATCATTCTCTCTTCGTTCGTCAGTCTCAGTCTTCATTTCTTGTGGCTCTTGTGTACGTCGATGACATCCTCATCATGGGAGATAGTGATGCAGCTATTGATGAGTTCAAGACTTCACTGAAGATTGCTTTCAAACTCCGAGATCTTGGTCCTGCCAAGTACTTCTTGGATTTGAGATAGCGCGTAATGAGACTGGTATCACCATCAACCAACGTAAATATACTCTTGAGTTGCTTCAGGATGCAGGGTATCTTGGTTGTAAACCAGTCTCAGTACCAATGGAGCCAAACTTGAAGCTCTCAGATAAATCAGGCGATCTTCTTCAAGATCCTTCAGTCTTTAGGAAGATCGTGGGTAAACTCCTCTACTTGACTCAT
Source organism: Brassica oleracea var. oleracea (assembly GCF_000695525.1). Taxonomy (NCBI): domain Eukaryota; kingdom Viridiplantae; phylum Streptophyta; class Magnoliopsida; order Brassicales; family Brassicaceae; genus Brassica; species Brassica oleracea. The sequence continues at coordinate 40,590,324 of NC_027756.1, forward strand.
ACACGTCCTGATATCACATACGCTGTGCACAAGCTTAGTCAGTTTATGTCTGCTCCTCGCGTGGATCATCTCAAGGCTGCTCAGCGTGTGTTACGGTATTTGAAGAATGATCATGCTCAAGGTTTATTTTACTCTGCTTCATCTTCTGTCAGCTTGACTGCTTTTTGCGATGCTGATTGGGCTTCATGTCCCGACTCTCGGCGATCTACAACGGGTTATTGTGTCTTCTTGGGTGACTCTCTTGTTTCTTGGTGTGCAAAGAAACAACCTATAGTATCCCGTAGTAGCTCGGAAGCAGAGTATCATTCAATGGCCGATACAACATGTGAGTTGATCTGGTTAGCTTCTCTACTCCGTGATCTGCATTGTCCTCTCACTAGTCCAGCAACATTGTTTTGTGACAATCAGTCCGCTTTACACATTGCGTCGAACCCAGTTTATCACGAGAGGACAAAACATATTGAGTTTGACTATCATGTGGTTCGAGAGAGACTACAGAGTGGTTTCTTAAAGACGATGCATGTGAAGTCAGCTCATCAACTTGCCGATATATTCACTAAGGCAGTGCAACCTGCAGTCTTTCATCACTTAACGCTCAAGATGGGTCTTCACCATTTGTTCATTCCATCTTGAAGGGGGGTATTAGAATTATAACCGGTTATTGATATCTTGTTTAGACTGGTTTAGTTTCCTTTAGCTTAAACCAGCTATATATACAAACACTTGTACAGTTACAGAGTTGAGCTGAATAATATACATTTTACATTTTCTAACAACCTTTCTTCATCGTCTTCTTCTCTTTATCATCTCATCAATTCATCACCTTCATATCATCTAATATGTAATGCTTTTTTCCATTGTATAGTAAACTTTGGTTTATAATAGTATACCGTTCAGAAAAATGATTAATAGATTTTTTAATAATGTATTTGCTACAAATTAAAGTTACAACTTGTTTTGTCATTGTTCGTACCAATCAGTTACTAACATTTAGTCTTTCTATCATCACAAACTGAATCTTGACTTACAGTCACAAATTGGTAACAATTGCCACGGTAAACATTGTCACAATTATGTCACGCATATTACGTTATATATTTCCGTCACACTTATGTCACTAACCGTGACAAAAATTGGTTACGTCTAAATGAGACAATATTGTGACAAACCAGCTACTAACTTGTGATGTATAAATTTAGTCACAAAATCATCAGTGATAAGTGACAAGCTTGTTACGGATAATTTTAGTCGTACAATTATGTCACAATATGTCATTTTTCTTGTAGTATAGAATACAAATGCTTTAAAGTTTGTTAGTAATGGGCTAGTATCATATACTTTGAATTTCGAGAATGTTAAATAAGTCTAAAATAGAGAGCTTCAGGTAACAAAAAATAAATAATTACCTCGATCCGTTGTTAATTCTTGGTGGAGCCGTGGAGGCCGAGGAGCAGAAGACCGAAACGCTTGACCGCCAATTCTTCCACCGCTCATAGCCGCAGATGCAACTCCAACGGATCCCAAAGCCAAAACGCTAACAGCTAACGTCGCGATTGCCAATTTCGCCAGCTGATTCTCATTTCTCCTAACAAATAAATAAATAAATAAATAAATAATTCTTGAATAAGGTAAATCCTAAAATTAAAACAGATAAATTCTATAGAAAAGTAAAGAATATTACCGGTCAGATTCGTCTTCATGGTGTGGAGCTTTGCATTGCAACTGATTGAGTTCGGACGAGTTAGCTTAATATTGTGTTGGTTTGAAACTGTATCGGAAACTGAAAAAGTTTAATTCTTATACTATGAGTTGATTCCAGTTTACATGTAACAAACATTTAACCAATACTAAACCACATAACCGGCTTTCTACTCTAATAGTCGTGAAGAAGCTATAGCTCCAAGGTACATGTTTGTTGTCTCTCTGTACTTTTGTTCTAGAAGCTTTCTTTCCTCTGTTCTAAAGGATCTTTCTCGGCTTCTCGGTTTCTTTTCTAGCTTTGGGTTTGTTATAAAGCGATTGCCACGCGACTACATGAGTTACGACTTAGTGGTCGTCTAATCAAGAACACATGCATCCAAGAATTATGATATCCGTTGATGTATATCTTATCGGTCTGAAGATAATTGAACCGCTACTCATCAAATCGGATCCCAATCTTGGACCAAGAATAATGGGAATGTTATTCTATTCGTGCATTTTGATTGCCTTTTTATCTTTCTCACCGATGCTACTTACTTTAGTGATTCCATAAAACTTTATATTTAGGCCACTGGTTTTGCTTGAAACCCAGAATAAGTCTTATACTATTAGAAAAACATTATGAAAAATTTATTTAAACAAGATCGTTGCACCGTTTCGACTAATAATATTTTGGTCTTATTTTAAATTTTGACTAACAATATATTACCATATATTTTTCTAACAATAATTTATTATTTTACTAGGTGGTATAAGTAGATTTCTTAAATTTTATGAGATTTTCCTTAAATAAAAATATTTTAATTTTTTTTAGCATGAATCAAAGCCATCATAAAGCTTTTACGAACTTCTATGCTTCTTTGAGATTTGTGTTTGCAAAACTGTGTTAATTTTCTCCATCTTGCGTTTTTCCTTTCATATATTTTTTTTCTTTGCTCTTTTACGTTAAAAGTTATACTCCCTCCGTTTCAATTTAAATGTCGTTCTAGAGAAAAATTTTCGTTTCAAAATAAGTGTCGTTTTATGATTTCAATGCAACATTTATTAATAAGATTATTCTGTTTATTTTTTCATTGGTTGAAATATGGTTAGATGTATGGGTAATGATGTTTTTATTTTGAAAATGTACAAAATTAAACGTTTTCTTAATCCGTGTGCATAAGTTTTAGACTTAAAAACACTCATATTAGTTTGCATTTAAAGAACCTGCAATTAATATTAGAAAAAATTCACATATTAAAAATAGTAGTTACAAAACATATATATATCATTATACAACACAAAATATCTATACTAAATATATCATCAGTATACTATTAATAATCATAAATTAAATAGTCTATTCAAATTTATGTGCTATTAAAAAATATATCAAAAACCGAATTATATTTTTAAATATTATTTATATGGGTTTTTATCGTGTCAGAAACTATTGGATCGCAGGTTATTGACAAGTTTTCTGATTTTTACCAGATTGTATCTGGTTTTCCAATATTATATTTTAACTGGATTATATACAGATCACCGGATTTACCGGTTCGACCGCATGTCTGGATCACAAAAACACTGCTAAGAATTATTAAAACCCATAAAATCTATACCATTAGTTTAGCCCAAAATCTACCAAGTAAATAAATATTACGTCTAACCAATTCAACAAATGTAACTCTTATAAAATGCACATAAAATATAAATATAACGTTGTTACATAAGAGCGTATATACAAAATCTAAAATAAACTAAGTGATAAATTAAATAATTTTAATAAAAAAAAATATTTCACTTTTCGATATAATACAATTTTAAAACTTAATGATGCACATCCCAATAAAATCACTAATTTAAATCATTTTTTTATTTACTGGAAAAACTTGCCCTTTCGAAGCTCATAACAAAATCTAATTACTTTTATAAGTAGAAGGGTATATTGAAACTAAACTAAATTGACCATATAAAAACCTTTTATTTTATGAAAAAAAAAACCTTTTATTTTTCTTGTAACTTAATCAATTTGCACGGCAGTGAATAGTTTTGTTATATTCACATATTATATATGTTTAACATTGTATAAACCTAAGATCTCATCATATTACTTTTATCTTTTGTCTCCATCACAGAGCAAAATGAAAATACAATTATAATTAAGACTAAAATCAAGGAAGAGGAAAAAGAAACTCTCGGAGTTTAGAGAAATTTAACACAAACTGAATAAAATAAAACCTTATTCCCTTCTATCTCTTAAACAAACGATCTTCTTCTTCTTCTCCCTTAATCATGTTCTGGTTAAAACTGGGCCCATCTTGTTATTAAACGGTGTAGTGACCAGCCGTCTCAATATCAAGTCCCTTCAGCTTCACCACAGACTCTACATGTCCTTTAAGCGTATGAAGTTCCCTAAGCCTTCAACCAACAATAACAAATTAACAACACATTAAAACCCTAACGTTACTCACAAGAAGCCCTCAGATATCTTCAGCTTCTCAGGATCTGAGTTCTACTTGCTAAAGAATCAAATAATCCTGGAACTTTAACAAAAACAAAAAAATAAAAAGAAAGAAATAAAGAAACCTCAGATTTTTGTTAATTTGTGATTTAAAACTTTAAGAATATTAGGGCATCATTATCCAGAGAGACTCAAAATTTTACTTTGATGTTTTAAAAACAGGAAATATAGATATTACCTTGAAATCTCAGCTCGTCTCTTGGCTTGCTCTGCGATCTCAGAAAGTTCTCTGTAGCCACCTTTCTCAGGGAAAACATTAGCAGTTTCTTGATTCTGAAGACCATGTAAAGACCTCTGTGCGAGAGCCCATTGTGCCGATCTCTCCTCTATCCCATAGTTTTGCTTAGTCGTAAACGCAGTCTTAAGAGAGAAAAAGAGAGACAGAGAGAGTGTGTTGGTCTTCAGATCATGCATTAGAAAAAGAATGACGTAGCAAACAAGTAACTAAGAAACCAAAACCTACCTTGTTGTCAATGAGATTATTCCATGCGGTTCCAGATAGTATGTAACGGATAGCAAACTTGAGAACATCTAAAGGAATGTAAAAGACAATACTGTAAAGCCAGATAACACCAGCCCATCCAAGCCCTATTCCTTTGATTCTAGCAAACTCCCAATTTGCAAAAACCGCAACCCCCGTTGCAATCTACAAGATCAAAGTTTATGAATAAGTAAGGAGAGTTTAAGAATCAAGAAAGCAGAAACAGAACCATGTTTTGTTCTTTTACCGCTTGTGCAATCCAGAAGGCAATAAGCAAGAGCCATCCAGGTCGTTCAAGAAAAGACCAGCCTCTTGATCTAGTGACGAAGATAAGAGCTTGGCTCACAATACTGACTTGTAAGTACAAAGCAGACATCATTTCATGTTCATTGCCTCTCAAGTCTCTCACATGGAATGTTCTCTAAAAAGGAAAAAGAAAAGAAAGAAAACAAAACAGAGTTATGCTTGTGTGACAAGGAATTTGATTATATGTTAGATACATACCGGGAAGAAGTCAGTTCTGTAAGCAGCCCAGAAGAAAACAACGGTCATCAAAGCCATGTAGCCTCCAAGGACAATGCCGGTTGCGAAGATTTCTTTCAGTTTCCAGCTATCTGGTGTAGGAGAAGGCACCACTTTGTCCTTTGAGATGGTCATGATTGTTCCATCGTTTAAGATAGCGATGATCAAAACCATGAATGGCGAAAAGTCGAACTTCCATATCAAAGCGATTAGCATGAACCCAAACTGTAAAAAAGCACAATGGAGAAATCATAAACATAGAGATTATATGATGATATTGAAAGAATGCATACAAGTTTAATTACTTACCACTATACGGATGGTGATTGAGACTGCATAAATCTGTTTTAAAAAGAACAAAAAAACAAGTGAAAATTGGTAAAAAAGTATAAAATTGATACCCCGAATTACCAAAAAAAAATAAAAAAGAAGCAGCACACTTACTGTGTAGTTCTTCATTCTTTGGAAGATAGCTCGACTGGTTAAGACCGCGCTGATGATAACACTGAGTCCAGGCTCAGTGAGAACAATGTCAGAAGCGCCACGTGCAGCGTCAGTAGCATCAGCAACAGCAATGCCAATATCAGCTCTCTTCAAAGCTGGAGCATCATTCACTCCATCACCAGTCATTCCACATATATGCTTCAAATCTTGCAACTTTTTCACAATCTCATACTTGTGCTCTGCCAGATTCAATAGAAAAACATAAACAAACAAACAAGGGACATGTAAGAAATAGAGAGAAAGCTTCTTAACCAACCTGGGAAGACACCAGCGAAGCCATCAGCTTTCTCAATGAGCTCTTCAACGGGAATAGCAGCTAGGTTGGCGTCTTTGTGATTACCAAGAAGAGAAGCTGATGGATACATGTTTGATCCCATCCCTAACCTACGTCCAGTCTCTTTAGCAATAGCTAGTTGATCACCTGTAATCATCTTGACGTTGACACCAAGGTCTAACGCTCTTCTAATGGTATCAGCACTATCATGTCTTGGAGGATCAAACAAAGGCAACACACCAACAAACTCCCATGGACCACCAGGGCTTTCTTTTGTTCTCTCAGGTACTGTCTGTCTTGCAACAGCTAATGACCTCAGTCCACGGTCAGCGTACTTATCAATTGCTGAGTGGACTCTCTTCCTCAGATCAGCTCTCGCGTTACACAGATCAAGAATCTGAATATATCATCAAAAGGTTAGAGACATTACGTGACTTGCAAGTAACACAAAATGAGATTCTAGTTACTTGACTTGCAAGTAACACTAAATAATATTCTAGTTACCTGCTCTGGAGCTCCTTTGCTTACTCGGTGCCAGTCTCCATTACCATCAATGTAAGTGAGTGCTGTTCTCTTGTCAACCGGATTGAATGGGAAGAAGTGAACCTCTCTAATACCAGCTCTTGCCTCTTTAGGATCAGCAAGCATACCAACCATAGCAGCATCAATAGCATCTTGATTTTCTGTTCTTGAAGCCCTAGCAGCTAAAAGCAAGACCTCTTCTTTCTCAACGCCTCTAGCACAAACCTCAATCAGATTCTTGTCAACACTAAGCTTGTTTAGCGTCAGCGTCCCGGTTTTATCACTGCACAGAACATCCATGCCAGCCATCTCTTCAATGGCTGTCATTCTTTTAGTGATAGCTCCTTGTTCAGACAGCTTGTGGGAGCCAATAGCCATTGTCACTGACAGAACAGTAGGCATTGCAATGGGGATGCCACCAATCAAAAGCACAAGGAGGTTGTCGATGCCGTCTCTGTACTTTCTGCGCTGGATAGGGTACATAACTATGATCTCAATCACAATACCTACCGCAATGGAGATGATGCAGAAGTTTCCTATTGCGGTAAGAACTTTCTGGAAATGTCCAACTTGGTTTGTGCTGTCGACCAGATGAGCTGCTTTGCCAAAGAAGGTGTGGACACCAGTGGCGATCACAACCGCTTCAATCTCACCTTGCTTGCAAGTAGAACCGGAGAACACTTCTTCTCCTGGACCTTTTGTAGCGGGGAGGGACTCACCGGTTAAAGCAGATTGGTCTACTTTTAAAGCGTCGCCTTCAAGAAGACGTGCATCAGCAGGAATGATGTCACCTAGCTTGATGCTCACGATATCTCCAGGAACAAGAATGGAAGCTTCTTGCTCACTCCATTTGCCGTCTCTTAGAACCTACACAGTATATATTGTTACTTGCGGAACAAGCAAGCTAGTGGAACAATGAGAGGATGAAAGAAGACCTTAGTTTTGGGAGCAAGACCAGCCATGAGAGCAGCAGCAGCATTACCAGCATTGTTTTCTTCCCAAAAGCTGATGGTTGAGTTTATAACCAAAAGACAAACAATACCAACAAAGTCTTGCCAATCAGGTGGACGTCCATCTCCATTAGCCAAGGCAATAGCCATGATTGCAGCTGCTTCCATGACCCACGAGAGAGGGTTCCACATAAAACCCAAGAACTTTAGTATCTTGCTTTCCTGATTTAGTTAAGGAGAATGATTAGTGATTCATTTATGTAGTCCATTAAGAAAACTACGTATACAGGTTTAGTTTAACCTTTTTCTCCTCGAGCTTGTTTGGACCAAAGAGCTGGAGTCTGCTTTCTCCTTCTGCTCCAGATAGTCCATCTCTGCTGCATTTCAACTGCTGGAACACTTCTTCTATTGGTATTTTCTCCTGCAATTAATATAAACATGATTCAGTTATCTCATAACTTGGTTGTAAGTTATCAAACTCTTATTCGAGTCTAGCAATGGAAACATTATGCTCAATTTTGTTTCATCTATATATGCTGACTAGTGTTTCTTCTAACGGTCATACGACATCAGAACAAAACAAACTACATACAAGTGGACAGAACTTAGTTTCTTTAAATTCACTCCACCCTTTATGACCAATTAAAATGACACATAGATTATTAATTAAAAAAATATTAAATTAAACAAAAAATAGCTACAAAAACTAAAAACGCTAATTTTAACGACACTAACGCTTCCAGCTAAACTCTAAACCCTAAATTTTAAATTCTAAACCTTATACCCTAAATTCTAAACCCAAATCCAAACCCTTAAACTCAAACCCTATACCCTAAAACCTAATCCTAGACCCTAAACCCAAATTATATACCCTAAACCCAAAAACTAGACTATAAACCTAAACTCTAAACCCTAAACCCAAGTCCTACACCCTAAACCCAAACCATAAACTTTAAACTCTAATCCTAGACCCTAAACCCTAATCCTAGACCCTAAACCCAAATTATATACCTTAAACCCAAAAAATAGACTATAAACCTAAACCCTATACCCTAAACCCAAGCCTTAGACTCTAAACCCAAACCGTAAACCTTGATCCAAACCCTATAGCATCTAAGTTTGGGGTTTGAGTGTAGGGTTTACCATTTGGGAGGTCTAGGATTTGGGTTTAGGGTATAGTTTTTGGGTTTAGGATTTACGGTTTGGGATTAGGATTTACCATTTGGACTTATAGTTAATGTTTTGGGTTTAGGATATATAATTTGGATTTAAGGTTTACGGTTTGGGTTTAGGGTCTAAGACTTGAGTTTAGGGTATAGAGTTTAGGTTTATAGTCTAGTTTTTGGGTTCAGGTTATATAATTTGGGTTTAAGGTCTAGGATTAGGGTTTAGGGGTTTGGATTTGGGTTTAGAATTTAGGGTTTAGAATTTAAGATTTAAGGTTTAGCTGGAATCGTTAACGTTTTTATTTTTTATAGCTATTTTTTATTTAATTTAATATTTTTTAATTAATAATCTATGTGTTATTTTGATTGGTCATAAAGTGTGAGGTTAATTTAAAGGTTCACCAACCTAAGTTCGATACAAATATGGTCAATAGGAAAGAACTGATGTTAAAAGAAGAAGAAAAATCATCGACCAACAAGATAATAATAAATAAACATTATTATTTTCTTTACTAATTAAAAAGATATATTTAACAGGTGTAATAGATTCTGTTGTAAAAGGCCCAATAGATTTAAAGGTCCATTGTAACCGAAGATAATGGTAGGGGCAGATCCGTCAATAGAACATTGGATATTTTAGCCGAGTCCAGAAAATCAGGTGAATATTGGAATTTAGGTTCATCCAGAAGTGATTAAAGATGATTGTGCAATTTTCCGTGAGTATGAAAATTCCAAAAACGTAATTAATGAATACCAATAAATTGACTAATTAAGACCTCTCTTAAGAAAGAATTTTCAAATTAGGTAAACCCCCAAAAAGAATCATGTGAAAGCAAAGAGTACTACTTAATAATACTATACTTTTTCTGGTAATTATAAATAACATAATTGTTAGCTAAATTCCCGTGATTCTGCGATTTGTATAGATACTCAAAATCTAGAGGAAATAAAAGAAAAAAAAAAAGGTGAAAAAAACACCAGAAATCCTGAAGTAAGTTCTGTTTTTTCATGAATATTTATCATTCTCATCGATGAAACGAAAAATCTCGAGTGAAACTTGAAAAAGATCGAATCAATGTAAAAGAACAGCGTAGTGAAAATATATCACGAAACTCCATTAATACGTTATGTTTAATTCAACAATTATAATGAGTTTAAAGATATAGTTAATGAAAAGTGTATAAAGAAAGAACATTCATACCAAATCAACATTCTCGTTCTTGATATCCTCAAGAGAACCACCTCCACCCACCATGTTTTGCCTCTGGCCTTCGTCACACAGGATGATCGTTAGAAATCATTCAGAAAAAAAGTACGGAAAGTTAAGCAAAAAAATAAAGTAACGATGATGAAGATATATTCGAGGTTACAAAAAGAAGAAAATATAAACAATGGACAGAGAGAAATCGAATTGAAACGAACCAGATTCTTCTGAGAAAAGAGAGTAAGTGAAGGTGAACTACGTTGGCTATTTGGTTGCTCTATTTATATCCCCTTGCACCTTTAACGATGCCGTTTTCGGTTTCTCGACTTCTTTTTAATATTCTCAGCCCAACAAGTCGGAAAAGGTTATTATTCTGAAAATTTTATCATCTCTCTTCTTATTTTATTTTTGTTAACTTAGTTATTATCGCTTTGTCAATGAGGTATTTTAAAAAGATAAATATCATCACTCTGTTTTTATATCATTAATGTTAACTCGGATAAACTTTGACATTTGACTTCCAAGTCTCGTCATGTTTTTGAAATTGTTCATCGAGGATATTGTTGTCTTATTATTTTCTACGATACACATAGAGATATTACTCAATTTATTAAAAGATTTTTTTTCTTATAACACAAAATCTTATTAAATTGACAATAAGAAACGAAATTATTAAAGTTTCAATCGTTAAACCAATTGATCCTATTAATTTTACATGGATGGGGGTATACCCGTTTTTCAAATTTTCCCTTTTTCAAACTTTTATTGAAAATACTATATTAAATTATTTCCGAAATATCATTAGAATACTCAAAATTTTGGATAATAATAAAGTTCTATAGATACAACAATTTTTCAGATTTAGTCGTTTTCAAAAGATTTGAATCATCTTGAGATAAGAAAAAGATCAACTAAAATATCTCTATAACATTATTTGAGAAGTCAGTTTTTTCATATGTGTCGTGTTCACGTTAATTCTCAAAATGATTTATTACACTGTTAACTTTAATGAATTAATACTATTTTTTAATTGGCATTATCAAAACTTATGTTTTAGTTTTTATGAATATTTTTTTTGAAAATAAAAAGGGAAAATATCTATAAACTAATTTTATTTTATTTTTAATATATATGTATGCATATAATCATATCAATATCATAACGAAATTTAGTATCAAAACAAAATTAGTATAAAAAAGAAAATATCTTAAAAGTAAAAATACATAGCGATTTGTTATATTTAAAACATGTAATTTGACAATAAGAAATTTCATTTTATATAAATCTCAATTTCATAAACTATTTTACTAATTTCCATTACTAATATTATCTATTTATATTTTCGTTTTTTTAATATTTTCTTATAAAATCATATATCATATAGGAATTTAGTACCAAAAATAATCTTAAAAACAAAATATAATAACGTTAGTGAAATATTTTTCATATAAAATATAAAACTCCTTTTCATGAGAAAAAGTCAATTTAGTTACTAAATCAGTATTTACTTTAATACAATAAAGAAATTTCTTTTCTCTTAATTATATATATTCTAAAATAATATTTATTTTTTGGATACTTATTCAATCTCTTATTTTAAGCAAATTCTCTCACAATTTCATACAATTTTTCTTTTTCATAATTATAGATTCTCAAGCCTAATACTATGTGAATATTTTAATATCTATAAAAAATAAACAAGTAATTATCTCAAATTCAATTTCATTAGCAAATTATTTTCCTATGAATGTGGTATTTAATAAAAGAATTAGGTTAATAGACGTGGTTTTAAAAGATTTCAATTTGATTCACTTATACAACTTCTGATCAACACTTCAATTTTTTCTCATAAATTTAAGCCAAAACCAAATAGATCAATTATTAATTACATATTTAGAAATTTGAGAAAATAAAATAGTTATATATAATGTGATTTAGTATAATTAAAATTTAATTGGAAAATATATACAACTCAACATACTAAAAATAACTTAACCGATCCAAATTATTATACCCAAAATCAAATACTTAATTAAGATAACAAAATAGCGTAATTTAAAACAATATTGTATTTGTCTTTCTAATATATAAACTACAAAATAAGTTAAACTTATCAATAAATAGAAATAAAAATCAATTACAATGATTTTATTATTTTATAAATATTTCTATCCGTGCATGAGCACGGGAAAATCACCTAGTTGTACATAATACATAATAATACGATAGTTTAAACTTTTCTCAAAAAAGGCAAACCTAGTATTATTTTGTTGATGTTAAAAGGCAAACCTAAATGATCATACTCTCTAAAACTATCGTGTGTTCTTTTTGAGAAAAGTTTTAAAAAAATTTAAATAAGTTTTAAAAACGTTATAATTATCACTCCCACATTAAAATAATCAGGTATACCTATGGAGACTGTTTTAATTAAGACTGGGCACAAAGTAAATACTTGCAAGTTTTCAGGTACGTACTCCTTGTCCTGTCTTGGCTTGTTCGAGTAGTTTGATTTAATACTTGTACTTGGATTGTTTTAATCAAATACTCGTTCTATCAAGTACTCGAAAAAAACTAGTACTTGCAAGTTGCTTGACTCGGCTTGTTATTTGCCAAAATCAATTACTTATTTATAAAATATTTGATTACTTGCAATTACTTGAAACAAAAATACGTAAATAATAACTTTTTAGTGAGTAATAAGTATTTTTAAGCGGATAACAAGTATTTTCTAGAAAAACTAACGAATAATAATTAACTAAGCAAGTATATATCAAGGCAAACATTAAAAACCAACAATATTTGATACTTGATATGGACTTGCAAATAGTAAAATTTGTTGACTTACTACTTGATTTGATATTGCCTAAGTACTCAATTTTTTCAAGGCAAATACGAAACAAGTAAAGAATATAAGCCAAGTAGCAAGTAACAATGATCAGCCCTAGTTTTAACCTCGTTAAGAACGGCTGGTAGCTAAGCTAACTATATTGTGAAATCATATCGAAGTTATTATTTTAAGGTGGGAGTATGATTATTAAACAACTATAAAGTTAACAAAATAAATACGTTAGGAATCATGCATAATTTATAGAAATAAAAAAAAATCACGCATATGTACAAATCAATACAATTTTGTTATGGCAGGTGTTTCCTTAGTTAAGATACAAACGAAAATTGTGAAGAAGGAATTCGAATAAGTAGGATGGTGGTGGGGACAAATTACACAGCATCGCAACATATGTTACGTGCAATTATGGTTCGTAACCTTCACGTACTCACTCCACTAACAATGACGTAATTGCTTTGGACTTTAGCTCAGAAACTCATCCTAACTAGTGAAGGTTACTAGGTTTTATTGTAACGGCAACACATTCATTTCTTTAAAATTTAAAATTCTCATGCTCAAAGTCAGAGCCTGAAAACAAAAAAATTAAAAGGGCAAAACAAAACAGATGATAAAAAAAAGTATGTAAATGAGAGAAGGATTATTAAGAAACAAAGGTGAGGTGGTGAGTAAATGATGAAATCGAAACATGCAAGCTGCTTTGTTCGAAGATTGTTGGACCAACGCTGATTGTGATTTTCATGTTCTTATTCTTAATTTTTTTTTGAAAAAATGTTCTTACTCTCAGTAGTAACTATATATCTATCCTATACTAAAAGGCAAATATAAAGAAATTATAAGATGTCCACGTTGACAATTATATTTGGCCAATCAAAACATTTCATTAATCCACGCTGGATGTACAAAACTCAACTCTTGATTTCGCATGGGCCTCAATTTGCTTCCTCTGGGCTTTGTCGTAAACACTGGGCTTCCGACACAATCTATCGGTTCAATTAAAAAAAAAACCAAACCTCGACGGTGAACACGAGGGTCTCCGCCTCTCAAGAGGATCTACTCCTCTAACTCTTCGTCTTCACCGTTTCTCTCCATCGTTTCAGTTCTCTCGATCTACATCTCCACAATCAATTCTCCACTACCAATTATCCACTACATCTCGATCCATCAATTTCTTCTTAATGGATTTGTTTCCCTTTACTCTTTCGCTGCTACTTTATATACTCATTTTCTCTCCCGCATGCAAATCTAACCCTAGAACTTCTCTAACCTCAATCCATGGCGACGAACCCGAATGGAAAATCCCCTATCACCTCCGATTCTGATGATAATTTCATGTTCTTCTGAGATGTCTCACCGGGTCCACACGAAACCCAGCTTCATTTCCGCTTGATTCATTTCTGGGAGGCTTGGAACCCTCTAAAGAAGACGCTTATTGGCATTGAGATGCTTCTAATCGACGAACAGGTACTTGATTTCACCGACCATCGTTTTTTTGATTCGTTGTTATTTAGATCGTCATTTAGGTCTCACTTATATTTAGTAGAATAAGATCTCACTTATATTTAGACGCTTAGTGACGTTGGTTTCTTTTCAAATTTTATATATCTCTAGAAAATTAAAAACAACGATTTGATTGTTTGTGTATTTTTCGCAGGGAACTGTTATCCAAGGCTTCATTTCGCCAGGACGTATTGAGAGATATTTGCCTAAAAGGAAGCCTGGATTGGTTTACAAACTCAACAATTTCTACGGATCAAGCAACAAGTCGGTGTATCGGGTTTCTGATCATGCCGTGACGGTGTCGTTCTCATGGAACTCTGAACTCTCTGTTCTTGAAGACAGTCCCACCCATTTTGATGAAGACAGATTCCGATTTCATTCCTTTGAGGATTTCCAAGCTAGCTGCGTTGTCACAATGGGTTTCACTAAAATTTTGATGTATTTGCTTTATGAATGCCATCTACCATTATTAGAAAATTTCCTTCTACCGACTATGGTAATATAATATTATTATGTAGTTAAAACATTTCAACATCTATCCTATACTAAAAGGCAAATATAAAGGGATTATAGGATGTCCACGTTGACAATTATATTTGGCCAATCAAAACATTTCATTAATCCACGCTGGATGTACAAAACTCAACTCTTGATTTCGTATGGGCCTCAATTTGCTTCCTCTGGGCTTCGTCGTAAACATTGGGCTTCCGACACAATCTATCGGTTCAGTTAAAAAAAAAACAAACCTCGACGGTGAACACGAGGGTCTCCGCCTCTCAAGAGGATCTACTCCTCTAACTCTTCGTCTTCACTGTTTCTCTCCGTCGTTTCAGTTCTCTCGATCTACATCTCAACAACCAATTATCCACTACATCTCGATCCATCAATTTCTTCTTAATGGATTTGTTTCCCTTTACTCTTTCGCTGCTACTTTATATACTCATTTTCTCTCCCGCATGCAAATCTAACCCTAGAACTTCTCTAACCTCAATCCATGGCGACGAAACCGAATGGAAAATCCCCTATCACCTCCGATTCTGATGATAACGTCATTTTCTTCCGAGATGTCTCACCGGGTCCACACGAAACCCAGCTTCGTTTCCGCTTGATTCATTTCTGGGAGGCTTGGAACCCTCTAAAGAAGACGCTTATTGGCATTGAGATGCTTCTAATCGACGAACAGGTACTTGATTTCACCGACCATCGTTTTTTTGATTCGTTGTTATTTAGATCGTCATTTAGGTCTCACTTATATTTAGTAGAATAAGATCTCACTTATATTTAGACGCTTAGTGACGTTGGTTTCTTTTCAAATTTTATATATCTCTATAAAATTAATAACAAAAAAAGGCAAATATAAAGGGATTATAGGATGTCCACGTCGACAATTATATTTGGCCAATCAAAACATTTCATTAATCCACGCTGGATGTACAAAACTCAACTCTTGATTTCGTATGGGCCTCAATTTGCTTCCTCTGGGCTTCGTCGTAAACACTGGGCTTCCGACACAATCTATCGGTTCAATTAAAAAAAAAAACAAACCTCGACGGTGGACTCGAGGGTCTCCGCCTCTCAAGAGGATCTACTCCTCTAACTCTTCGTCTTCACCGTTTCTCTCCATCGTTTCAGTTCTCTCGATCTACATCTCAACAATCAATTCTCCACTACATCTCGATCCATCAATTTCTTCTTAATGGATTCGTTTCCCTTTACTCTTTCTCTGCTACTTTATATACTCATTTTCTCTCCCGCATGCAAATCTAACCCTAGAACTTCTCTAACCTCAATCCATGGCGACGAAACCGAATGGGAAATCCCCTATCACTTCCGATTCTGATGATAACGTCATGTTCTTCTGAGATGTCTCACCGGGTCCACACTAAACCCAGCTTCGTTTCAGCTTGATTCATTTCTGGGAGGCTTGGAACCCTCTAAAGAAGACGCTTATTGGCATTGAGATGCTTCTAATCGACGAACAGGTACTTGATTTCACCGACCATCGTTTTTTTGATTCGTTGTTATTTAGATCGTCATTTAGGTCTCACTTATATTTAGTAGAATAAGATCTCACTTATATTTAGACGCTTAGTGACATTTTTTCTTTTCAAAATTTATATATCTCTAGAAAATTAAAAACAACGATTTGATTGTTTGTGTATTTTTCGCAGGAAACTGTTATCCAATGCTTCATTTCGCCAGGACGTATTGAGAGATATTTGCCTAAAATGAAGCCTGGATCAGTTTACAAACTCAACAATTTCTACGGATCAAGAAACAAGTCGGTGTATCGGGTTTCTGATCATGCCGTGACGGTGTCGTTCTCATGGAACTCTGAACTCTCTGTTCTTGAAGACAGTCCCACCCATTTTGATGAAGACAGATTCCGATTTCATTCCTTTGAGGATTTCCAAGCTAGCTGCGATCGCAAAGGAGACCTCTACGGTAATCTCACTTATCCCTCACACTAACTCTTAGTTGCAGTGCTTGATGATTAGAGATATATTTGTCTTTCTTGCTGCTCGGATATAAACTCGAATTTTGCTTAAAATGCGTTTTAGGTTTGTGAGAATCATTCTGTGAAATCGTTGGCTTTGTCAGTCTCTGAAATCACTCTTTTAGAACATATGAATGACAAATGAAATTCACTAATACTGTTTGTAACAGTAGGGAGGATTTTTACTACCCTCTGGTATTGGATTTTTTTTTAGGGTTCTATCGTAGCATAGTATGATTAGGATCTGTTAGTTGCTTCAGTTGCTTCAGTACTATGTCTGTTTCGGTTTTGTGTGGTCATGTAATAGTAGATTACTTATTTCGTACTCTTCTTACTTACACGCTTGATGAACAATTGGATAGATGTTGTCGGCCACAAGAAGCTGGTTAATGGACAGAGTTTCATTGGGACCCCAGTCCTTGACGAAGTGGAGATAGCAAGGGCGAGGCATGTTCTGGTTCATGTGCAGTCACACGAGTATGTTTTTTTTTTCTTAAACACCCTTTCTCTATATTTCTATTAACCATTCAGTGATGATATTTTGCAGTGGACCTGTGATGAAGCTCTACCTTTGGGACCAGGCTGCAAAAGAGTTTTACAAAAAATTCAAATCATACGAAAACACCCCCACCGTGTTATTGGTGGCGACCGTTAACACTAAGAGTCTCGGAGGTTACGATTTCTAACTTTAGTATAGCTTTTTTACAGTTACATATCTACTCTTTGTGCTCTTTAAATGGGTTTTGCTTAATACAATAGGTACTCTTGCCCTGACTTCAATGTCATCCTCACTTTTTTTTTATGGACTACGATGTCCAACCTACGATCGACTACTTCGGCTGGTAAATATATATATTTGTGTGTTTACATGTACTCTTTCGCTACATAACCCCATATCAATGACTGACTGGATCAGTGTTTACTACTCTGTCTCAGGTTGGGCTCTAACCCACAGAGTGCTGAGGAGGTTAATGCCGAAGTGGTTACTAAACGGGAGACACTGACCATAGGAGAAATATTCTCCTACATCAAGCAGGGATCTACTAAGGTACAACTAGGTGTAAATATTTCTTAGTTATTGATTCAAATCTTTGAGTCTTATATAGCTTTGCGGTGCAGGAGGCTTTTTTTGAGTGGACGGCTACGATTGATGATGTGGTACATGGCTCAACCTGATATTACATATCATGCAGTGGGTGCCATACTAAGGTTACGAAAGGCCCAACTTCGTTGATGTGTTTGAAATGTGGGAAAGTCAAAATATCTGGAGTAGCACAGTATTTACTCTAAACTCAGTACTCAGTAACGCTTTCAATGGTATTAGCTTCTAATTTTTTCATGACAGGTACCGTGCACAGATATCTGTATATGACAACAGTGAACAAGCTGTTTTTGTACTGCTTGGGGATGCTGGTTTTGAGTTGATTGGGAAGCATGCTTCCGAATTAGTCAGCAACTATTTTGAGGTAACTTTCATCATTCGGTACTCTCAGTATTGGTACTCTCAGTGCTGGCCCTCAAGTTGCGATTGAACATTGGTTAACTTGATTGTCAGGCTAATGGAAACCAAGGAGTTACCCAAGAGGTGCCTGTCCCGGAAGCTTTACTCAGCACCATCAGCCAGAAACATAACTTTTGTGTGAAAGTTACAAAGCACAACTTAGATGGGAAGTCTCGATCTTTAACTGTGACCAAGATTCTCCATCTGGACACTCCACCAGTCACAGAAGCTTCGGAAGGAAACAACAATTCTGCAGAGGGGAGTAAGAGAACTAATGACATTGATGAGATGGGGAAAGCTAAACGCCTCAAGTGTGGGAAGTAGAGCTTCCGTGTGTCGTTTGATATCTTGCAAGGGATTGCATTTTAAGTGTTTCTTTCCAGCTTATTATTGACTCATGGTTTCTTTCAGTCTTTCTAAATTTTTTTAAATACTCTGAATGATTATGTTTTGATAATCATGTGTTGCACTATTGTTCTACTTCTTACGGATTATTACTCTGTCTCTTTAAGTGTTTTGATATCTATACTTATAACAAACAGGTCAATCATTTATGTATTGCAACATATTATCATTTTCATATTTGGATGTGATCCTTAATGCATGAGTGCGAGGGAATTTGCTCATCACCATTTCTAAAACAAAAAAACGTGTTCGTTAAGCAACATAATTACTCCAAGTAAATGATATATCAAGGGGAAATCAATCAAATTAATGATATTTCTTCCAATTAGTAAGACATTATTTGCATATCTTAAATTCATAAATACATTAGACTTCCTTAAATATATAATCATTCTTAAAAATTCTACAAAAAGGAACCCAGCTATCTATTTCCCATTGAAATCACCATTGGAAGTGTCTACCAAGCTTTAATCAATATAAGTGTAAAAAAATTTAACAGCCAAGAAAGTACAAATCGTAGTCCATCTCTCTAACTGGTAATCGTTTTGATTCTAAGGATCGAAATATAGAAGCGATGGAGAACCCACCTCCTGCACCCCTTTGCAAACTGGAGGTAAACAAATCCTTACTTATGTATTATCCTATAGAAATATTTAATAATCTCCATCACATGATGTCTATGTTATATTTGCCATTAGATATATACAGAGTAGTGCCTCTTATACAATTTTATTACCTAGTAGTTGTTGTTTTGAGTTATCCTTTAGAAGTTTGATAACTCAAATATTAATTTAGCACCAACAAGGTTTTATGCTTTAGAAGTTGTCTCAATATTTTAAGTTTTACAGTTGGTTATTCAACTAAGAAAAGCACTCTCAAAATTTTACTCTCATCAGAAAATAATATATATATATATATATATATATATATATAGTGGTTATTCAACTAAGAAAAGCACTCTCAAAATTTTACTCTCATCAGAAAATAATATATATATATATATATATATATATATATAGTGGTTATTCAACTAAGAAAAGCACTCTCAAAATTTTACTCTCATCAGAAAATAATATATATATATATATATATATATATATATAGTGGTTATTCAACTAAGAAAAGCACTCTCAAAATTTTACTCTCATCAGAAAATAATATATATATATATATATATATATGGAATTTGTTAATTTACTCACCTAGGATTTCTTTGAATATTGAAATCTTAGCATTTTCTTCAATAATTTATATATATTATTTTTTGGAAGGTTGGTATATGCCGTAAAACCAAAATATTTTCTGATATTCCAACAATTATATTCAAGATCGAAAAGTTATCGACCGGAAGCTTATGATATTTTGGAATCTAATATAATTGTTAAAAATCTTTAGTAAATTATCTACTCGATTTGACATGTTTTCATTCCGTTTATTGTAATTTTATTTTGAGATATTATTCAAACATAAAAATTATAAATGGTTTTTATACAATTTGGTGAGCCACAATTTAGAATAGCGTAGGATTATAGTATCATTAATTGTAATATATTTTATACTTACGTTAAAATAAAAGTAAAATTAAAATCGAATTACAAAATATATTTTTGTTACCTAAAATGACTTATTCTGGAAAATCTGTTTTCAAAAAGAAGAT
>NC_027756.1:40611126-40644366 GCF_000695525.1 Brassica oleracea var. oleracea
ATATATATATATATATATATATATCATATCGTTTAAATTAAACTATACATCGTATGAAAATGTATATTTATATTTTGATATTTGCATTGAACATATATTGAAAAGTTAATATTTTAATTTTGAAATCTTCATTGTTTTTTAAATGATTATAAATTATTGAAATTATCCCACATTAAAAAAAAATTCGTTGGTGTAAACTTTTGTTACACAAATATGTAAATAATCATAAAATCATATGAGTAGAAACTTCATTTAATAAATATCCATATTAAAAGTGTACTATATATATATATATGTTAATATCATTTAAATTTAATTATATATCATATACGATAGATAAAACTGATTGTTTTGATTTATTTACCCTAAAATGATTGTGAATAAACAAGAGTGATAGTTTGATTTATATGCATACGCCAATTTATTACATAATAGTAACTGATTTCTTAGTTATTTAATATATATACTTATTATTTTATTATTTCATAATATACAGAAAAACAAAATAAATAATAAATATAAAATATTTATTCTGCAAAAGGTGCAGATCTTAACCTAAGTATGTATCTCTTTAATTATTTTAAATCATAAGCATTTTCTAAATCTCAGGTCAAAACAAACAAACAAAATGAGAATAAACTTCAAAATCAATATTTATATCGAACAATAACCAAAATGATAAAGAAAAAAATATTAAAGATAGATAGTATTTACACGTGAATGTAAACTTTTCATAACCATAATTAATTTTTAAATTACTAAATCATGATATAAAATCAAGCTGACATTGTTTCATTGTAATCAAATAGACCCGAATTTTTCGACCTAAACGTTAGGTTCTTATGCGGTAAGTGATTTTTTTATCTAATTTTTTTTTTAAAATAGGATCAGCTCATGAGTAAACAAATTATGTAATTAACAAAAAGTTAAAAAAATTGTTTAAAGACCAACATATTAATTCAATCAAGAATATTAATTTATTTTTCCGTATAATATTTTTAAAATAATTTTTATATAAATTTATCTTACCCTAGTTTTATATAAAGAAGAGGAATAGTATAGTGGGGGATTTTAGCATATGGTGGAAGATACGGATGAATAGCGAAGAATGTTGCAAAAGTGTAAAGAAACGACCAACCAAAACCACTTGTTCTCTCTCACGTCCTTTTTCAAAAGATTTCGAAATATCTTAAAATATTTTTAGACACGGTCATATAGCAAAATATTCATCAAAACTACAATTTTCAACATAAAGTTTTATATGTATTTTTGTTTATCTTAATTGTTTAAGGACTGAATCATACGAAAATGGATTTCAGCGTAGTAATTGTATATATTTTAATTATGAGAAATTCTTCATCAAATAAAAGTAAGATAAAATAAATATTCTGGCATAAACGTCCCACATAAGTTGGGAAATTGACAATTCAAAATTGGGAGGACTCTATAAAGACAACATAATATACATTTTGCAAATAACCAAGTGGTCTATTGGTAATTTTTTGGGGTTTGGTGTATACCCACATCAGTCTTGGATTCAATTCCCCATGAGAACTAAATTATCACTACTTGGCCAGTCTGGGTTTGGGCTTCGGCCCAAGTGGTTTATATGGTGGACCATAACAGATGATTGGTCCACCCTCTGGCATTAGTCGGAAGGTATCTAAACTCGGACCAAACAGTATGGTAGAGTCCACTCTGTAGCACTAAATGCGTTCCTTCCGGGACCGACGGGATCAGCCGATAGAGTTTATTAAAATAAAAAAACAAACATTTTGCACATGGGAAAATTTGGATAAATCAATTGGAAATGCACTTAAATAGTAACTAGCTAGTGCTTCTCCACCGAAACGTGTGTCCTTTATATTTGGGGATTTATTGTTTAAGGTTTTCTCAAATTTGGAAATCAACATCCAAATCTTTATATTATATTATATATATTTATTTTTCATATCTTTAACTTTATTGATATCAAATCAATGTAACATATTATATGAAACATAAGTTAGATAGGCTGATTCGCTAGCTTTCCTCTATTTCGTTATTAGTCTTGTAAGATCTTTCTTGTGACTCTCAATTTTTGTAAGTAAATGCATTTTTCTGTAAAAAGATCATTGGATGCGATCTATTTGTTACATCGTAATCCATTCCAAACACTCCCGCTGCAGGAAATAACATGCTTTACTGTATTCGTCCATGGTATTGAAATTCTTTTACTTTGATACCGATAAAGCCATATCTTCAATTTATTTTGTTGTAGAAACAACTTTGGACTCTTTGTTGTTTAAACTTCTCTGTTCCCTTGTATCATTCCTTCATCCATCGATATTATAACCCAACCACTCCTCATCATCATGTCATTGTTGATTCTAATCAATACTATCATAACACACCATCTTGTGCCAGATAGTTCGCCGAAAAAGAAGAAAACTGGTGGTGGTCATGGTTGTTTGGAGACTCGTACTGGAAGTACACCATAACACCCGAAGATTGATGGACATCGAGGATCACAGACCGGGGAAATCCACCCTATTAAAGGGAAAATCAAAACGCAAAGATGGACGAGGAATAACACCCATAACCAAACAAAGGATCGAGAAGGATTTATCACCATTAGAGATAGTGACAGTCTTCGCTTTCCACTGTATATCGGGAGACAAAGAAGGTGAAAACTCCAATTCACCCAAAATATTAACAAAAGAGACATCATAGACACTATGAAAACGGTGAAAAGACTAGTGTCTTGATATTATCATAATAAATAAATAAGAAGGAGTACGACCGCCGGAGTCGACGTCGGCCGGCGAAACACAGTGAAGAAACTCGGTTTACACAATCGTTGTAAAAGTCGCGAGAGAGGATAGATAAGAGGTTCAAAGCAGTTTTTTAATGTATGCACCGATTTCTTCCCATATTATATTATATTATTGTATCATTTTTAATATATAGTGTATATAACTTTTATTTAAATTTTTTGTTTTCTAAAAATTATGTTTATTGACTTTTAACTTATTAAGTTAACTCAAAACATTTTTGAGAGATAAATAAATTGACAAGTTTGTTTACAACATTCTCTCAGGTGTCCAAGGTGCTGGTGACAAAGTTGCGTCCATGAACAAGGGAGGTAACGCAGAGAATATATTTTTTTGTCAAACATGTTTTTCCCCTGATAAGGCTACTAGAGCGGCTACTAGACTTGAATTTCCCGTTAGAGTCGACTCTGTATACTTGGAGTATGTACAAACATCATGAAACTCATCATGTTCGTTCGGTCCAACGACTATTGCTCCTTCAATCACATTTAGGTTTTCGTTTGAGCTTTCTCTTCATTTTACATCCTCTTTTACAACTCTTTTCCGGTTATTTGGAATTGAAGCTCCTATGTGGTCTACATGTTTTGGGTACCGCTTCCCCAAGCACATAGCAAATCATTGTATAGCACCGCTAGGAAAGTCGCATTTGCAACATATTGGAGAGGCTGTGGATCTCAGAGGTGGACCCGCATAGAGGAAGGGGGGGGGGTCAACTGACACCAGTTAAATTTAAGAATTGGATTTGTAAGCCTATTTATGCATTCAAAAACAGCTCAGTTAGTTTCGGCTTTCATACTCTGACACCCCTATGCCCTAACCCGGGTTCAAATGTCTTCATGTACCTGTTTTGACCTTTTTTACAAAAAAAATATGCTATGGTCTCGATTTTTTCTTACAACACTTGATTTTTACCCTTTTTACAAAAATTTATGCTATAGTCTAGGCTTTTCTTACAATTTGGGTTTACAGTACAAATCATGACCCAGGAAAAACCATTTTTGGGTCCGCCACTGGTGGATCTCCATGGTTTAACTAGATCAAACATCCTATAAATATGATAGCAATGATCAAAGAAAAGATATGTGTGTATATATATATACTTTTGAGATAAATCTATATATAATAGCAAACCTTTTTTTTTAACCGCTGATGTCATCTTTTTTTTATAGGAAAAAAAGTTTCAATCCAATAGTGATGTTTGTTCTGGATATGTAATCTAATGGATAAAATTTTGTTTAAGATAAAGACTATGACGTCATTGATTTTATCATCGTCTTCCATTCACTAAAGTCACAGCTCCTCAAAGACGCTGCTTAGACAAGCTCCAGAACCGTCACCAACTCCAAGAGTAGTCTCTTTTCACAAACCTATTAATAGAATAACTCATCTGGTTCTCTCACTCACTTTTTATCTCTCTCCGTTTCCTTAACGTCCAATTCCTGTCAAATATTTTTTGGTTCATTTCACAGACGCGTTGAATCATTCTTCCATACATCTTCCCTAATCCATCTTTCCACCCAAAATCTCAGAACCAATTTCAACGTAATTGTTTGTAAACCATTTGTTTGTTTTAATATATCCCTAATTCAAAGAGGTTTCTTTTTCGTATTCTCGTCGTATGTCTGATTAATTTCTGCCTCTTTACTTTTGTTAATCTTCCTCCCTTTTAAGTATGCTTGTTTTTTCTGCAATACTTCTTTTCACAGCTTGTCGCTATTTGAATTCATTCTCTGTGATCAGATCTCTTTTTGAATGGTTAGTAATTTCAGGGAGGAGATGGAGTGATTTGCGTCTTATTTTATAGCCGACAAACGATAACTTTCCTCTCCAAGTTTTTGTATTACAATCTATTCGATTTTAGTTTTGTATTTCTTTATTAATTCTGTTTCATCAGTGAATGGTTCGTGACGTTTCACCAGAAATCATATGAGAATCACGAATAATTTATGTATATACTCTTACCTTGTCTGTGCATGCGTTTAAGTGGGGAAGTTTTTAAAATCATTGCGTTAGAATACAGAAATAGTTTCTTCATACAATGACGTACCTATGTATTTAATGCATTTATCTGCTTTATAGTGTTTAGAAGATGTATTTTATTTAGTTGTCTCGCCCTTTGTCCCTCTAGCAGATAATACAACCGGAAAAGATATGAAGTAACCAACCATATGTTTTTTTTTTTAAATTGGCCAACCAACCATGTGTTCGTAAATATATTTTATGATGTTACTTTTAGATTCAGTATTCTGGCCGAGAGGAAGGAGAAGGTTTTCTTTAACGCACACACTATTTTTTCCGGTATCTGGGCCATAATTTCCTTTGATAATCATAATAGCAATTGTATATTTTCATTTTTGTTGGTCGTACTAAATCCAAAGAATTTAATATATGGGTAACTTGCACAAAATAAAAAGGTGAAATTGTAAGGTAATGGCTATTTGTGGTTATAATATAAACTTTAGATTGTATGATCATGTTCATTAAAAAAAAAGAACTTGTATATTTATGTGGAGTAATAGTGGATATAAATATGCGCTCTTTCTTTATTGTTTAGTCTTTGGAAAATATAATTTTTGTCTATTTAGAAAAAGAATAACTCTAAATTAAGTTTTATATATGAATTTTTGATTAAAAGGCTTAGTACATACTCGAGTTATATATAGTTTGTCGGCAAAAAAAAGAGTCATATATAGTTTTGATGATGTGAATAAGTACCAGCAAAAATAAGTACCAATTTGGGGGAATTTCAATACTTTAGTGAAAATTACAATATTGAGATGGTCAAATACTTAATTTTGTTGAAAATAATATATTTCTAATAGTTATCATACTATACACACCAACAAAAAAAAAAAATCTAAAAGAAAGAACTGTCTTTAATCAAATCAGTTTCCACATAAACATTGTTATTTAATGGGCAACAACAAACATAAGTTGCGCGGATAATTGATTTAACTTGTGTTCATCGTAAATTCATAAACCGTTGGTTTTATAAAAAAAATTCCATGTATATGTTTATGTTTTGTAATTTACATATAGAATAGAATATATTATTTTATAATATAGATGTTTGATAATAAATTTTTTATTTGTATATAATATTCTGTTAAAAAATTTATAACTTGATGCAATTTGATGTAATTGTACTATTCATATATTTGATGTAATTGTACATAATATATAGATATTTGTTAATTTATTTTAAAATAAAACAATATACTAAATTTTTTAATTTTTTGCATTAGTTTTCTATGAATTATTATTAATTTTAAACTTCAATTTTAATAATATAAACAATATCAAAAGATACTTCAATTTTAATAATATAAATAATATTAAATTTGGTATTTTACTAATATACTTTAATTATTATCTCCAATCAAAACATTAAATTTTGTGTTCTCGTGTATTACATTAGTTATATATAAATATTTTTGTGTAAACTAATTTATATACTTTTTTAATTAATTCATATATGTATTATTAATTACAAATTTATATAAGTATTTTGATTAAATTTTTAATTTAATGAAAAATATTAAGTTAATACCATTATTAAATAAATAGAAAAAATATTTTATTGTAATTTCTTGTGATGAATAATGTTACACCAAATTTTTATAATACTTTTTACAAAATATCCAACTTAGTGTAATAGTGTATGTTTAGAAACTTATTAGAGATGAAGTACACTAAATTTGATGTTTTTATTTATGTAAAATCTCAGTAGATACGCTTTATACATATGAATTGTTTTCATAATATCTTATGTAATCATATAATTTTAATATAATACTTTTAAAATGAGGGCTTTTACTATACTTATTATAAATTTTATATTTTATAATCACTGCTTCAAAGAAAAAGGCATTTTAGTTATTTTATTTTTTACCCTATATTTCAATTTGTATAACATAATCTAATTTAAAGATATTTATTAGATTGTTAGAGATAAATAAATATTTTTAGTAGTACAAAATTTGACTTATATTCAATTTTCAACAAAATAAATTTGGAACAAAAAATAACATAACAATTGTAATTGGGTTAGATGAATATTTGCAATTATTTAAATGTAATATTTAATTTTTATATAAATATTCACAACTTTTAAATGTTCCACTGTAATTTTTAATAGTTAACATTGCAATATTTGATTATTAACCATTCAACCGGTTGATTGTTACAAACTAAAATTTTACTATTACATTTAAGTTTTAACATCATTTTTTTTGCGGTAAAACATCTTTTTTTCCCCGCGGACCGCGGGGATTCGCAATCCTAGTATAGAATAAAGACAAACTATTTGCCTTTGGTTCTATTAAACTTGTTGAAAGGAGGCAAGAAAGAGCACATAACAATCTCGATTTGGTTATGAAATTTTTCTCAACTCAGAAAGATATCCAGGGCTCAAAAACAGCCTCAACCGGTCAACAGCAACTAACAATTAATAATAATAATAATAATAATATCAGAAAGAGTAAACATCAGTTGGAAAAAACAGAGCTAATTAAGAAAGCGTTATGCATGAGCCCCTAAGAGCTTTATGTTCAAACTAAATGCAATAACCACAAGTACGCCGATGAAGGCAAGAGTCCAGGCATATATCTTCTTCTTCTTGACATATGTCTTCTTATTCTTGAGCGTAGAAGATTGCAATAGCCAGCTCCTTTGCATCTCTTCCAAAGGCTTTGCAATAGCCGTCCAGTCCATCTCTTCCAATTCCAAAAGAGTCAAAATGAGTTATAAAAGAGATCAATCGCATCAAAGAGATTTAGGATGAGCGAACCGTAAAAGCCACATTCGATGAGCATATCCCACACTTAAAATTATTGTTACGAACAACTTTTTGAAGTTTTCTTCTGTTTACGAGAACGTTTCATTAAACATAAAATTGTTAACGGCAATTGATATTTAACCTCAAATCTATCTGACCTTCAATCCATCTTTATCCCGCTCCCAGAGTGGGCTCAACGGCTGGCCTATGTTTCCGGGTACACGCGTAAAGGCATGTTTAGTTCCACATTTTCATAGTCAACTTAAGTTTGTACATTTTTCTGATTAATGAAGAATTGAGATTTTTATTGGTGAATCTATGTAAGTTTTTTTAAAGTTGGTTATTTAAATAACAGTTTTTTCAAAGTGTATGTTAGAGAATTCTATTTTGAGAC
The DNA here is from genome assembly GCF_000695525.1 of Brassica oleracea var. oleracea. Taxonomy (NCBI): domain Eukaryota; kingdom Viridiplantae; phylum Streptophyta; class Magnoliopsida; order Brassicales; family Brassicaceae; genus Brassica; species Brassica oleracea. Next base: position 40,619,111 of record NC_027756.1, read on the forward strand.
TTTTGTGTTAATTGCTCTTATCAAGTAGAAAAGAAATGATATCTCCTAGTCATTGTTTTTAAAAAAATGATTGGTTAAGTGGGTTTTATTGGAATAAGGATTTGAGAGAATTTTTTTTTTTCAAATATCTTCTTATTGTATGTATCATTTATAAATTATATATAAAATCTAGGGTTATTAATAGTCATTTGTATACATTTTCCTAAATTTCAGCTTATCGGAAAATATGGATTTTGTCAAAAAAACTATATCAAAAGGGATTTGATGGAATTTGGTTGATATTTTATAGTGAAAAAAACATTAAACAAAAAACCACCTTCTATGATGGTATTTGAAATTTAAATAAAAAATAAAACATTGATTTCACATTTTTTAAAAGAAAACTTAAATGTTTGAAATTAAAAATAAAACAATATTTGAAAATAATTTTAATACTTATATTTGCATGATTGTCAATATACTTTTTTTATTTGTTTTCAAAATATAGTATAGACATGATACTATAATTAAGACATATATACCATAATATAAATAATCATTGTAAATAAAAACTATTTTATATTATAGTATTTATAATGTTTTAAAATTTGAAATATTCTTTTTGAAAAATATATGTGTTTCATATTTCTAAAATTTATTTATTTTTACGAATATATCTTTTAAATAATATAATATTGCTTTAAAAAGGTGTAATTACCATATTCTTTATTTATAATATATTAATAAATATTAATTTTATATTAAAATTATTGTAGAATGATCAATTTATTATATATATATTTGAAAAAAAAAATATAAATATTGATAATCTTTGTCGATAGTTAAATTAATAAAACTTTTTTTTTGATCAAATTTAAATTAATAAAACTATATTTTTATTTACTACGCAATGTAAGGATACACCTAATCAAATTTCTAAATTACTGAATGTATTTAAAATTTAATTGAGATAAATAATTTACTTGAATAATTAGCTTTTGATTCATTGGGTTTAATAAATTTTTGTTTTCGTTAATTAAAATATATAAATAATTTATTAAGTGAAAAATATGTTTTAGTAGATTTTAATAAATCATTTTATATTTTAATTTACTTTTATAATATTATAAGATGACAATTTACTATTGAAAATATTGAAAATAATCTAAATAATTATAATAAAAGTAAAATATTTTCTATTAAGTTTAATTTATTTCTTAATTTTGTAATATTTATTATTTTATATTAAACTTTATTGGTATAATTTATATTTTGCTATTCCGCAATCCAATCATAGAAAAAGTATGATGCAGTTTATATTCGACTTATTCTTGGGTTCACCTCCTACGATTAACTTCTAGGTTCACCAACCAATATGATTTTGTTATTTCATATTCGATATCTCTTAAAAAAAGAAACAAAATATTGTTAAGTTATATTATATTTTTACAATAAAAAAGGTAAAAAAATAAATAAAAAATAGTAGTAGTTACAAAAAAAAAATTTTAAAATTTTTTTTTAACGTCGTTAGCAAAACACTAAACTCTAAATACTAATCTCTAATCCCTAAACCCTTGGATAAATCATAAAATCTTGGATAAACCATAAATCCTTGGATAAATCCTAAATCCTAAAATCTAAATCAAAAACACTAAACACTAAAATACTCAAGGGTTTAGGGTTTAGGATTTAGGGTTTAGGGTTTAGGGTTTAGTGTTTTAATATCTAGTGTTTTTGAATTAGAGTTTAGAATTTATCCAAGGGTTTAGGGATTACCCAAGAGTTTAGAGTTTAAGATTTAGGGTTTGGAGTTTATTGTTTTGGTGACGACATTAAAAATATTTTTTAAAATTTTTTTTTGTAACTAGTATTATTTTTTATTTATTTTTATCTTTTTATTTTAAAAGTATAATATAACTTGACAATATTTTGTTTTCTTTTCTAAAAGATATCGAATATGAAATAACGAAATCATATTGATTGATGAACCTAGAGGTTCATTCTAAGGGGTTAACCAAAATATCTATATTATTAAAACTGAAGTACCTTTTTGTACTGGTTGGATACATGGATAACAGTATAAATTAGAATTATTTGGAAATATGGATAGGAGTATAGAAAAGAAGTATAATGTCTTTTTAGTAATTTCATTAATATGATTACATTAATTGTCTTTCAATATTTCACCCAGTTTAACACTTTCATTAATAATATTACCTTAACAATACATCACAACATTAATAATATTATCATAATAATAATAGTGCAGATTTTTATTTATTAGTTAATCAATATTAACTTTGTGCCAATTATAAAATCAAATATGTAAAATAACTCGATTTTGTATAAGGTTAAACGTTCGGAGTTTGTTTTACTAAGAAATATTTTTTAGTTTCAATCGGTGGAAAATTACGTAGCTAAAAACATAATTTAAAGACATGTTTTTGTGAATAAAATAATAATTTAATCAAAATTCTAAAAATGTATTAGATTTATTGTCACTTAATTTTTCACTCCATATAATTATTTTACTAAATAAAAAAATCTTTTTATTTCATTTAATTAAGCCAAACACATAAAAATAATTTTTTTATTATTTTATAAATTGAATTAGCCATGAACATTGGCTATCCATTTAGGTAAGGATTGTTCTTTTCGGGTATCATTTTTTTATGAAATTAGGCTCCGCTTTCTGATGTATATGAACCTAAAAATATCTAAATAACAAATGTATATGAAACAAGTTCGGATATTTGTACTAAAAATAACCATATTATCTTATTTGGTCCAGCTCTTTTGAATACAATTAGTTATATTATGACACATCTAAAATATATAACACTAATTATATAAAAAAAATCAATGTATAAAAATGTAATAACCAATTAATCAGCTTTCTCTCACTCAACCTATGCCTTCTCTCTAGAAAGTCACAAACTCAGATCGTGGTTCTCCGACTCCGGCGGCTTCCACAGAGCCGAAGTCAGGTTTAGTCCTTTTTGTCTTTTCCGTGATGATCGAGGATGATCTCTCTTTTGCTTCTTTCTACTTAACAGTAGATCTCTTCTCCGAAGAGATTGAAGTTGGAGCTGATCATCCTACGCTTCAATCGGTTGTCGGTGCATGCCCTTTCTAGTCGTTTTAGATGAGATCTATTTTGTTGAAGCCCAAGCTTCGGGTTTAATGATTCTTCATGTTGGATTCGAGTTGTCTTTGTATCGGCTTTGTATCGATCTTCTGCCTTTCAGTTGAATACAAAGTCGATTGGATTGGCTCCTTGTCATTTACCATCAGATCTGATCGAGATCTATCCTATCGTCAAGCTTCCTTATGGCGTTGCATGTCGTGTTATCCGACTCCGTCTCTTCCGGTCAAGCGTAGGAACACTCTGTTGTTCTGTCTCGCCGGTGATTGAAGCTTTGTTCCTTGAAATTGCTGGGCTATTCACTATAGGAGGTCCTTCTTCTCGGTGGTTTTGGTCCTATGGTGACTCCATGGTGACTCCGCCGTTTGTGTTTCACAAAGGTTCTTCTTTGAATGGACATGCATAATTGTCCTAAGATGTGTGGGTTTCTTTTGATCTTCATCTATTTGACTTAGTTTTGGGTTTTGTAGCCTTTAAGTTTAGTTGTCTTTCAAGTTGATTCTCATGTGTGGGCTTATGTTTCCGGTGACTGATGTGTTTGTCAGCCGGCTTTGATTCCGGGATTAACTCAATCGCCGGCTTGTGTAATATGTTCAAGTTAATGTAATCAAATCTTTCAGGGTTAAAATAAAAATGTAATAACCTACACGGATCAATTTTTTGTTAACTCTTTATATTCAGTAGTTGTTAAAGCAGTTTAATTATTTTTCAGTGATTCTGCGATGGAGATATGTTTATAAAATGAGTTAGGCATGAAAATTCGCTATCCATTTAGTTAAGGGTTGTTTTTTTTGGGTATCGTTTTTGTTTTTAAATTAGGTCCCGTTTGAATATTATAAATTTATATGTGGGTTTTGAGTTGGATCTTTATGGATCTGGATGAGTTCGGTTATGATGTATATGAACCTAAAAATATCTAAGTAACAAATGTATCTGAAACGTGTTCGGATATTTATACCAAAAATAACCATTTTACCTGATTCGGTACAGCTCTTTTGAATACAATTAGTTATGTATGACTTATTTAAAATATACTTCCTCTATTCCAAAATACTTGATGTTTTGGGTGTATGCACAAGAATTAAGGTATACATATTCATTCCTAAAAAGTAACATTAAAAATATATATCAAAATTAATTCAGTCAATCCTTAAAAATAAGGATAAAATATCATTAGTCACACAGTTTTCAATAAAACTAAGATTAATATAAAATATCAAAACATAATCTAATTTGAAACATCAAAATTTTTTCAAAACATCATTTATTTTGGAACGGAGAGAGTATAACATTAGTTACGAAAAACAAATATCAATATATAAAAATTGCGAGAACCTATAACTAGGGCTGGACATTTTATCCGTTAAATTTGATTCGATTCGTTATTCGTTTCGATTCAATTCGAAAATTTTGGATATCCGTAAACCTTCGAAGCAAAGCAAATGCTAAAAATCAATATCTGTTAAAATCGAAGCAAATCACAAATATTAAAATTTTGGGAAGCGGATATCCGATCCAATCCAGTAATATATAAATACATATATATATATATATCTTGATTATATTTAAAGTTTTAAATGTATAAAATTATATAATTGTTATTCTAACATATGATTTGACAAATTCTATTCACATTATTATTTATGTAAAAATATTACATAAAAGGAAATGAATAAATTTATGACAATTATAATTTTTTCTTACGTTTTGTCTTATTATAATTGTTAACTAAGTTTAAAAAATTTATAAAATATGTAGATTCACTATTTGTTTTAATTTTTATCTTATATATCATGAAAAAAGAATATTTTACGAAACAAATTTGTATTAGTGTGCGGGTCAATCACTGGTAAGTGGTAACTATATTCATTAGTTGTTTAAAGCAGTTTAATTATTTTTCAGTGATTGTGCGATGGAGATATGTTTACAACTGTAATTGATGGTAAAAGTAAAAAAGGTGCGAAATCACAATAAGTGGGGGGGGGGGGGGAAAAACCCTAAACACAACCACCGTCCTCAGTCGCATCAACCACCATGGCAGAGCGTGACCGCCGCGAACGAGAGGGGGATAGAGACCGTGAGCGCGACCGGGATAGACGCCGTGACCGAGAGAGAGACAGGGACCGTGACCGAGAGAGAGACAGGGACCGTGGGGTTCGAAGCAAGAAGTCCCGATCTCGTACTCCAGACCACCACCACCACGCTCGCCCTCCTCGCCACGTGCGCTCTCCCGAGAGGTATCGATCCCGATCCCGCTCCCGCTCCCGCTCCACTGACCGTGACCGTCATCGACACCACAGCAGACGCAGGACTCCCTCTCCAGATCCTCCGCCGCGGAAACGACCTCGCCATGGCTCAGCGGAAAGGAGTCGCAAAAAAATTGCGTCTGATTCCGTCGAGGAGACTGCGAAGGAGCAAGCTAAGACGAAGGATAATAAAGAACCAAGCGGCGGAGGAGGAGAAGCCGAAGCGGAGGAAGGAATGGATGTGAATGAGGTAGAGATGATGAAGATGTTAGGGATCCCTACTGGTTTCGACTCCACGAAAGGGAAGCATGTCGAAGGCGCTGACGTCAGTGGGATTAGGGCTGTTACCAAGCGGCAGCCGAGGCAGTACATGAACCGTCGCGGTGGCTTTAACCGTCCTTTGCCTGCTGAGCGTAACCGCTAAAGGTTAGGCCTTCTCACAAACCTTCCCAAGTTCATGTCTTTGATGATTGATGCTTGTTAGTCATACAAAACTCACTAGGCTCTCGACTGTTGAATTTATAAATTAATTACTTGTTACTGGATGGACATACATCTCTTACTTGAAGAGGTTAAGCAATTTCATTTTTTTCATGATCCTTAACTAGATTCTTGTTGTTATGACTCTTTGCACTTTTGGTTTCTGTTATTGAAATAATCACATTGCCTCTCCTCTAAAACCTATCTTGCAGATCCTTGCCAATGCTGTCTTAAACACGAGGTCAGATTATGAGAGTTCGAGCTGCATTTCCCAGCTTGTATTTACTGCAATAATTCTTCCCCAGACTCTGTTCTAATGTCCTTAGAGAACAAACATGTATTCTCTGGAGTTAGAAACATCTCATGAATTATCTCTTTTTAGGGGTTTAGAGTTGTGAATGATGTTATGTGTGTAATCTCTCCCGGCTCTAACTTTTAGACTATGATTTAGTTGGGTTTTGCACTATACTAGAAGCAAAGTGGGAATTCCAAAATTATCGTTATGGTTGTTTACAAATGAAGCAGATTTGATTAAAAGAAAAACGGATTTCAAAAGATTTAATGCTGGAGACAGATTACAACACCAGTTGTTGGTGATCTCTTGCTCGGTATGCATTTTGAGAATGTATCCACAAGTTGTTGTCCCAAAGAAGACGGATCATCCATGAATGTCTCATCAAACAACAAGGCTTCACAACTCTATTTTCTCGATGAGTAGCTCTTAAGCTATACCATGTCAAGAACCTGAACCTTTCCCTAAAAACTCTTGTCTATATGCCTTCTTGTTCTAAACATCTAATGGTCTTTCGCCACTTGAACCAATTCAGTCTTTACCGTGTGTAATGTGTGTGTGCCTACAGAAGCAGTTGAGAGGTACAAGGAGGTATCGGTATCTGTTGGAACTCATCGATGGTTGTCGCAGTGAAGAATCTCACTCATTCTCCAAATACTTTAAAAGACTACTATTTAGCTATATATATAACATGTTAACTGATGTTTACCAAAAAAAATGTTAATTAATTGGGATAATTTGCAAAATACCCTATTTAGGATTTGAAATTTGATAATTGCATTTTCTATTTTAACTTTTGAAAAATACACTTCTTTAATTATGAATTGACCTTTTTACCCAAGATATAATTTGAAATTAATATATAAATAGAAATTAATAAAATATTATCATTAAAATTAGATAAATATGTGTGTTGAGATAAATATGTTATTTTACCATTTAAATTTTACAATAACAAAGATAAACATGTGAATTATGATTTGTTTTGACTTTATCATGATGTGTATACAGATTTTCCTTTATTTTATTTTCTTCAACTTACATAAACAAGTCATGTTGTTAAAAAAGAAAAGCAAGTCACGTTTGTCTCTACAAAATTTTCATCTTCTCTACTGGAGCCAAGTAAGTTCTAGCTAATATGATGTATTCGGATATGTGTTTTTTTTATTTTGAATATGAAAAAGAATTGCACTGATTATTATTCATCGGTTTGTTCTTTTTTTTCACGTGTCATGAAAATCTAATAAATCTGTTTGAGCCAATGATTTGATTCGTGTATCTTACAAAATTTTAATTTATGTTGTTTATATAGAGATGGAGTACAAGATTCAAAAAGGAAGTAATGGAAAAAGAAAGGCAGAGGAAGAACAAACACATACCAACAGTTTAAAGTCACATAAAACATATGGTGTTGCTTGCATTGAAGTCTTATCGAAAGATTACTTTCATGTGTATATGAAAGAGTTGGAAGAAATTCTGAACAATGGATTCACAAATAATTCTCTATCTCTAACGATTTTCTTTTAAAATAATTTTTTTAAAAAATTGTTTAATTGGAATTGATAATTAATAAGATTGGGCAATTTGGTAAATTTATATATAGATAAGTGTATTTTTCAAAAAACTTAAACAAGAGTGTATTTTTCAAATTATATTCTTATTGAAGTGCATTTATCCAAATTTTCCCTAATTATTACTCTATAAGAAATTTAACATTTTAATTTGCCAGTAAAGATTGTCGGCCCACTTTGGCTAGAATTTGGCAAACTCCAAGAAAGGTTAGACCGTGTTTTTAGGTAGATCGAATGGCACTTACGATTTCCTGGACTAGTTTAGAACGGATCAAATTTTGGTAAAAAGAAGTAAGAATGTATTCAGTAAGATTAATTTGTTAGAAGTTATAACACATATAAACGAGTGGTTGAAACATAATGCTTACTATAAAAAATCTTACAAAGTTAAAGACGACAACGTAAATATTATTAAATCACCCGTAATCCTTAACCTATCTCCGATCTTTGGAGGAAGATGACGTTGAAGAAAAAGAAGAGCAGCTTGATCTGTAATCCTCAGACTTCTCAGTTCTCTCCAATTCACCACAAGAATTTGAACCACCATGACGAGCATTCTTATTATCTGATATATGAATCACACATGCAAATTAAATGTTTGTGTGGAGAATTTACATAATTAATATTAACATCATTTTTTTATGAAACTTAAAAAAAACTTAAGAATCACAATGATTATACATTTATACTAGTAACATTAAATCATGCTTTGCAGAATGACGAAATGATTAACTTAGATATTTTTTCACAATTACACCAAGTTAAGATTGTTATTCCTGCATTGATTATTCGAGATTAGTTGACAATGATTAAAAAGACTTATGAATGGTGACGAAGAGAAACAATGCATTCATTAACATTCCTAAGAAATTTTACCATTCATAAGGAATGGTTTTCCCCTTCATTCCTTTTCATTCCTTTTATTATAGAGAAATATTGAATAAATTTGTTCTTCACTATATGATAAGGAATCATTATTCCTCATTATTCCTATAATTTTATTCCTTTCCGTTCATTTTCTATCTGTTTCTAATGTTCCTGTAATGGTTACCATATGATTCCGCATTTTAACAGAATAATTGACAATAAATCCATAAATATTTGGGTTGTACTTGATTGAAAATATACTATATATCTTGCGGATCATCTATGTAATAAGAAACTACAAACCAATATGTAAAACCTTTTATTTGTGTAAACAAATATGTAAAACTTGTCATAAACGTAACGCGTAATTACCTCGACTAAGCATGCTTTGGCTTGACCATTTAGAGAAATATTTGTTTCGAATATTCTTCCATTTCCAAAGCTTAACGTTCGCCGTAAAAAGAGAACGTTTATTTGATTCTCCGAACGAAGGTTTAGTGAGGCTACGGCTGAGGTGTGCCGGAGGAGGAGTAATCGGAGGAACGATTTCTTCAGGGGGAGGATTGATGGGAGTTCCCGGCTGCATTTCCCACTTGAAAGGAACTCCATCGTTGAGGCTCCGATGATGGTAATAATAGAAGAGTCTAGAGGAAACTCCAACCGATGAGCTTCTTGAGATCTCTGATCCTCTCTTGCATAAGTTATCTTCCATCAACAATAACGAAGCTTTTGGTGTTGGAGTTGTGTTGTTGTGTTCTTGATTCATGATGAATGTTCGTGTGAAGAGTTAGAGACAAGAGAGAAGAGATGTGAGTATTTTACTGGCTGAATCATAGAAGATATGAGACGTTTGAGATTTATGGAGATGAAAATATACTTATATCTAATTAAGGAAAGACTGAAATCCTATCCACTCCACTGTAAATGGGGTAAGAATGGTTTATCAAAAAAAAAACATTAAGGTTGTAAGAGTTTATTATTTGAATCTTAGACGCATATTATTATTACATGTAATGGGTTTTGATCATTATGTGTACGATATCATTGTAATAACAAGGGTTTGACTTGCACCAAAAAAAAAATAACAAGGGTTTGACTTTATATCATACAAACAGCCTCTATTGCTTATTTCTTCGTTGCCTTGGTTGCTTGCTTGCGCACCTGAAAATGTGTAACTACGAGACGAATTTGATTTCTTATCATATAAACGATTTATTATTTTATTTAAAATACATCAAAATTTAATCAAAGTAGTTGTAGTTTAGTGGTTTTCATCGATTTAGTTAAAAGATAATATCCCATTTTATTTAATGCACATTTAGTTAGCAAACCCCAATATTTATTCTAAATAAACGATTTAAGAAACTCAATTAGCCGGTTGAAGAAATATAACTATTACAATCAAAAACATTTATTGCATATCTTTTCCCACTAAGGAAATACTGCCGTAAGGGAAAGGCTTGAATGTTTTTTTGTAGACTTGTAGTTATCTAAATAAAATAGTATATGATTTCCTTATATGTATCTTTTTTGTTGTTGTTAAAAGTCCGTTATATATGTGTACTTATAGATTATTTAATATTTCCACAAACGGAGAAATCCAACAAACAATCGAAAAGCACAAAAAATGAAAGCTAAAAAAAATAGTATTAGTAAATACCATATGATAGCTTCACAACAGGGAATAAGAAAAGAAAGACTGCTCTCAATCAAGAGCCGAGCATGGAAACACGTTACTGCTAGGTCTCAGAGCATATGATTATTGGAGGGTTCTTAGGACGAGGTTCTTAACGGAATATAAGAATCCGTCTCTTAACTTTTAACTAAAAAAAATAAAATAAGAGTTTTAAAAGTTGGTTAAAAGTTAAAAGAGCTGGTTAAAAGTTAAAATAATTTTAGTTAAAATTTAAGATACGGGTTCTTATATTCCGTTAAGAACTCCACTCTAACAACCCCCCAATAATCATGCTATTAGATCGAGACTGTTTCCTTTCTGAACCCAAACACAAACAGAAAATCCTGAGAAGACTTGCGTTAACGGTCATGACTGAAATTGAAATCCTCTGTATATTAATTGAGTATCATTTAAAAAGATGTAACTTTAATTTTGCACTAATTAAAAAGAGATCATGCTTAGGTGTCACTCAATTAGGATGTTAATTTAGCTTACGTGGCAGCTTAAAAATCAATTGAAAAACCGTTTGTCCAAATTCAATTATTAGGAAACATTATATTAACTAAAAATATAAGAAGCGTGTATTCTTTCTTTAAATAAAAGGTACAGAATTACCTAATATGATTAACATATATATAGCAATTAATGACTATGAATAATAAATATTTGATAACAATTTTTGCATCCTTCTTCATTTTTGTTTAATTTTATATTATTTAAAAAATTAAACAATCACATTTACCATATAATAAAAAATTAGATTTTTTTCTTATATGTTATATTTTGAATTTTTTTAAATGAATTTAAATTACAAAAATGAGGAAACCTTATATGTTATATTTAATTTTTTTTTTTAAACAACTTTAAATTACAAAAATGAGGAAACCTTATATGTTATATTTAATTTTTTTTTTTAAACAACTTTAAATTACAAAAATGAGGAAACCTTATATGTTATATTTAATTTTTTTTTTTAAACAACTTTAAATTACAAAAATGAGGAAACCTTATATGTTATATTTTTCTTATATGTTAGATTTTTTCTTATATGTTATATTTTTGAATTTTTTAAAACAACTTTAAATTACAAAAATGTAAGTTTTCCTTAAGCATACGACTAAAAACATTAAAATGACATATATGAATTCGATAGTTGATCTGAAACCTTTCAAATCCATATGGAAGATAAAAGTCAAAATAATTCAACTGTGCAAACAATACTGTTCACTTTTTTCAAGAATGTGTTCGGTGGAAAAAAATAAGGTTTGTGTGTCATAATTTGCTTAATGTCCAATCCGATCAATCCATGATATATTAACTATATTTTAGTTTCACAATTTTTAATAAAAATTGATTCGGTCCATCCGAAAGAAATTATATAATAACAACAAAAAATATTGTATATGTAAAAATAAAATGATTAAATATAAAAAAAATTATTGATAATATATACAAATAAACTCACTCTGCGCAAAGCGCATGTCTTATCCTATTTATTTTTATACCAAAAGACAATACTAAGAACGAATCGAAAAAATTGGTTGTTATCATATAAACGAATTAGCTCGAATTAGAGATAAGCGGACTCGTTCCAATTTTTTCGAGATTGGTTGGACACTTGGGCCAATAGCCACTCCCCTTATCACCACAAAGGATCCCTTCTAACATCCGATCCGATGTGGAACACTTTGTATCTAATACTATCAGCTAAACGATTTAGCTCGAATTAGAATTAGAGATAAGCGGACTCGAACCGTTGACTATTTGCTTGTATTTCAATAACATATGAAGCCATCGAAGTCCACTTTGTGACTTTACACAATTTAAGTAAACATGAGCCGAAGTTTCAAACCATTAGACTAGAGCTCGGAGAAACTCAGCCAAGAACTTGCGATTAGCGACGTCGATTAACACCAAACCGTTGCCACCAAGAACAAAGTAATACATTCCTCATAAGCACAATTTCTTCACCACCTCTGGCAGAACCACAAAAACGTGATATTAACACCTCAGTGATCATAAATATAATAAGATTGGATTCTCCAGAAGGTGAAAGAATCTCTGATAGGAGTGATAGTGACGCAACTAAAAGCTGAATATACATAACTGGATATTGACGGAGAGTTAGGATAAACATGGGCCCATACCGTTTCAGTTGGGCCTTTTAAGTAAAATTATTTGGGGGCTTAAATGTAAGGCTGAAGTGGATTATCTTTTGCACTTGTTCGAGTTTAGATGAACGAACAATCATGATTATCATTGTGTTTGGTTAGAAACAGACCAAAATCAGCGGGCGATTGTTTGATTGTTATTAAATTTTAAATTATCATCGGGGAATGAAATAAGGAAACACTAACGTATGTCTGTAGAATCGAAAAAAAAACAAAAATCGAGACAAATTAAATTGAAGATTAAATAAACTGAAATTTTGATCAAAATCAGTTGAAATCTATGTAATTAACCGAGGTAAGTTTTAAACATTTTCCATGCCTCCCATGTCGGATCTTCGAGTCTTCTTCTTCGGATCCCGAGTTATAAAATAAATGTATTTATATCTTCACTTATCACCATGATTATTACGAAATAAATTATTGATTGCTTCTAACCTAAGAAAATATGCTTCTTGTGCTTCGTTTTCATGCCTTATTGGGTTTGCTTAGCTCATTCACCTCTGGCTTCTTCGATCCATTCCCTAAAAAAAATTAATATTTTACCATTATATCATAATCATGCGGTAAGTTTAGATTCATCATTTTTTTTTACTCAAATGAAAATGATAATTACTAAATTAACTCACAAATTTATATATATTAATGTTGATTCTTAAATCGAAATTCTCAAAGATTGGTTTCGGGTATATAAGAGATTATAAACCTAAATCTATATATGATATTGTGTGATTTAAAATACTACTGCATAGTATATATACAATTTTATTCTATTATATTAATTTGGAATTGTAGTGTTCCTCACTAAAATAGCTAGAAGCCTATAGAATGAGCACATCATTTTTATTTAATCTTTGGATAGTTGATGGACCAAAATCTGTAATTATAGAGTGAAGATTAGATTGTTTGCGCTCAATTACAGTCATATATAAGAAATTAGGAGGTCGAACTTTTCCCCTTTTCTTCGATATATTCTTTCCGTTTAAATTTTTTTTAAAAAATATATATTTAAAAAAAAATTGTCCCCAAAAAATATATGTTTTACGTCTTTTTGAAACGGAGGGAATATTATATATGGCTATTCATGAACCTTTTGAAGACAGCAACAACGTCAATATATCTGAACTAGTTTACACTGACCTTTTGTTATTAATACTGACTCAAACTACGAGTGCGTATGCGATAAATTGTAAAGAAAAAGTAGCTAGGTATGTATGTGCCATGGACGTGTGAATTGTTGTGTGCTTTTATTACATTTTTGGTCTGCTTCATATGTATTGGTGTATGTACGAAAGAAGATGACGTGGAGCTCCCGACCAGGCCCGCGAGTCAAGGAAGCGAGGCGTTCGGCGACGGCAGCGCGGTCGTCTCCGCAGTCCATGCGTTACAATTTACAAGATCTCTTTTTCTATACCCTATTTCATTATTTAATTGATCGTGTCAATTTATAATAAGTCTTTAATTCGGAGGTTCCTAGTTCGTATTAATTATATTATTAATGTACTGACTCTTGCAAAAATGTTTTTAAGATTCTCAACCTATGTTTTTCTGTCAGCTTGCTTTTTTTTTTTTTTTTTTAGTCAGCTTGCTTATTGTCCACGTAAACCTTTTTAAGATTCATTATAATATTATTGTATTGACTCTTGTAAAAATGTTTTAAGATTCTCAACCGTCTTGTGCATTACAAACTGAGTAATGAAAAAGAACCAAAATTGAGTTGAAAAGTGGTTGATAAGATATGATTTTAAAACCACCTCAACGAAAAAAAATATACTATATAGCATTTCCAGTAACAGCTCTTGTCCCAACAGTGATAGATCAATGCAATCAAGCTGTAATTTGTAATAATAATAATACTAGTATCTTTCAATACATGCACAAGTGTGAATTTTTACATGAATTCAATTTTTTAATTTAATAATTAAATATTATATTTGTTTCATATTAAATGTCACTCTAACATTTTTCACAGAAATTAAAAAAATTGTGTAATAGACTTATATATTCTTATTTAATGTATAATTGATTAAATAAAAATAGTTTTAATAAAAACTTATTGATTATTCAAAAGGGTAAAAATGAATAAATTATACGTAGAATGACTTTTATTTTATAACAAAAAAAATAAATTTAAAGTGACTTATTATTATGAAACAAAGGAAATAGTAAATTGACTGTTAATTACAGATCCATTGTTTAACTGGAAACTCAAAGAGCAGATGTGCGTTGAAATGAAAGCTAAGTGTAAAATATTTAAGACAACAATGAAACAAAAATAATACACAAAATAAAATACACCTTTTGGCACACAATTTACGACTATTTAGTATTTATAAGTACATACATTCACTTTCACCAGAATCTTATCAACACCAAATCAACACAGTCTCTCTCTCACTCTCAACACACAAAACCCTTTGAATTCCTTATAACGGATGTTGTTACAAATACCCTAAAACCCTAATCTCAGTACGAGCAGTTTCCAGCCACAAATCCAAGACTCTTCAAAAAGAATGTTTCATCAAGACAACACAACGCAACAAAGTCGTGACACAACGACAAGAACACCATCCTTCATGTCAAACACTCTTTCGAGAAACCCTAATAGCAGCTCAAGCTCCGGAGCCGCCGGGAGATTCCCAAGGTTTGGACTCAACGTCGACGACGATCTAGTTTCATCCGTGGTTCCTCCGGTTACCGTTGTGCTCGAGGGACGTTCTATCTGCCAACGCGTTAGCCTAGATAAACATGAGAGTTATCAAAGCTTGGCTTTGGTTCTGAGGCAAATGTTTGTAGATGGAGCTGATTCGACTTCCGGGACTGATGATCTTGATCTGTCTAACGCCATTCCTGGACACCTTATTGCTTATGAAGACATGGAGAACGATCTCCTTCTTGCTGGTGATCTCAGTTGGAAGTAATATATCCCTCGTTTTAACTCTAAAGAACATATCTATCTTTTATTATATAATACTAATTAATTTGATTATAGTTTTGCAAGACCATCTTAAACTATTTTCAAGCCGTGTTAATTTTCTACAAATCATATATTTAATTTTATATTATGTGCTTTACAATGATTAGGAGTTCCGACATGTATGCATAACATGCTAAAAGATGGTTATGCTCGTACGAGCGTTCATGCAAGACAATAATATACATTTTTCTTTATAGAACTAAAATCTCTCAGTGTTTAGCTTACTTGATTTCTTTGACTTTTAAACAACTTTAGTTTGCTCTCGTGTGTTTGAAGTTATATAGCTGATTATATGGAAGTTGATGAGAGATTTGGTTTTGTGAGGACACAGGGACTTTGTTCGGGTAGCGAAGAGAATTCGAATCTTGCCGGTGAAAGGGAACACAAGAAAGGATAGAAGAAACGAGTGAGTGAGAGTAGAGATAACGTTTTGCCAACGATGTCAGAAGATGTTTTGTAGCAGCCTAGCTATGTGTCGGTGATTCCCAAGGGCATTATTGTAAACTTACTACCATATGTGTTTTCTTCTTTGTTCGCTTAGAGCATCCGCAATGGTGAAAGCTCACCATGGAATCCTTAGGCTTATTTTACTTTTTTTTTTTTTAATAGTTAAGGATCCTAATCAAATATATAATTCCAATAGTAAGTCTCATTTTTAGAATCATTACTAATAAAAAAATATTTTTTTTTTGAAAAAGTGAAATTAAATTTTTTTATTTATAACATGATTTAATAGAAAGATACAATATTTATTAATAATCTTCAATCACCAAATTTGTTCCAAATATTTTCAATCAAATCATTTTTCAATCGTTGATGTAAACGCTTATCGTGAACATCATTCCGAATGCCAAGCATATTAGCGATATTTGTAAGCCTGTCGGTATGTACCCGTGAACTTCTTGTGCCGTCTTCTTCAAATTTAGATATATCGTACTGAATGTATCCATCTCGTTCATTTTCAACTATCATATTGTGTAGTATGATACATGCTCTCATAATCTTCCCTATCTTTTCTTTGTCCAATGAAAGAGCCGGGTTTTTCACAATCGCATATCGAGCTTGCAAAACTCCAAAAGCCCGTTCCACATCTTTTCGGGTTGCTTCTTGAAGTCTAGCAAATAACTCTGCTTTAGGACCTTGAGGGTGCGAGTAGATTGGATAAAGGTAGACCATTTGGGATATATACCCCTTGTGAGATAATACGCCAACTTATACATGTGTCTGTTGACCACATACTCTAACCTGGGAGCTCGGCCTTGGAAAATGTCATCAAATACAGGAGACCGGTCGAGGACATTAATATTGTTTAAGGTACCTGGAGGACCAAAAAAAACGTGTCATATCCAAAGATCTTGTGAAGCCACAACCTCTAAGACAATTGTCGGGTTTCCTGATCCACGTGCGTACTGTCCTTTCCAAGCGGTTGGGCAATTCTTCCACTCCCAATGCATACAGTCAATGCTTCCTACCATCCCAGGAAACCGCGTTTCTCTCCAATATCGAGGAGTCGTTGAAGATCCTCTGGTGTGGGTCTTCGTAGATACCCATCTCCGAATAACTGTATTATTCCGTCGGTGAAATGGTGTAAACACGAAAGTGCCGTGCTTTCACCAAGTCGGAGATATTCGTCTACCGTGTCAGCCGCAGAATCATAAGCTAGCTGACGAATAGCTGCCGTACTTTTTTCTAGTGAAGAAAGACCAAACCTCCCGGTCGCATCTCTTCTTTGTCGAAAGAAAGGAACGTTCTCTGCGAGGCCATGGACAATACGCAAGAATAATTCCTTATTCATGCGGAAACGGCGCCAGGATAAATGTGCCGGGAATGTCGAATCTTCGCTGAAGTAGTCATTCCATAAACGGTCGTGTCGTGCTTCACGGTTTCGTTCTATATAAGCACGTCTCCTTTGCTTATTCGTTTGGAACTCGACTATGTCATTGTATGTATCTTCGACGATTTCATCGAAAATTTCTTCCAGTCTTGCTTCGACTTCATCGGATGAAGATGATGACATTTTTAGGTATCCCTCCTTGAAACCAATAATATTGAACATCATAAGTTATTTTTTTTAAAAATTTTTTTTTCAAGTTTCTATAGCAATTCTAATCTTTTAATCAATTTTAAAAGTAGTTTCTATAACTTTTTTTTTTAATTTTTTTTCAAGTCTCTATAGCAATTCTAATCTTTTTTCAAGTTTCTATATCAATTTCTATTATTTACACAAGTTGTATAAGTGATATGTTTCTAAAATTGAAACTTGTTGAAGTTAAAGAGAAGAGCAAGTGTTACCTAAACTTGTTGAAGTTAACGAGAAGAGCTAGTAGTACTTGTGTTATAAATCGAAGCAAAAGATGCAACTTCTTGTTGTAGCAGGGTGATCTTACAAAGACTTGGTACCAAAATATTACAACCTCGCCGAGGAAACGTGAAGATACAATAAAGAGATAGAAACCTAAAGGAAACAAGTTTTGATGAACGAGATAGGAAACTAAAGACAAGCATGACGACTACTTTATACTACATAAGAAGAACCCGTGACTTCCTTGACATGAGGTAAAGACCAAACGACTTTCACACCTCCAAATGCACCCGTGACTTGGTTCACATGCCTTCTGCTTGACCTGACACATCAAATAAGACAACAGTTAGTATAGTTTTAAAGCATCAAATGCACAATACACGATAACTACCTTAAAACAAGATTAAGACATCATAACATTTCGGACATTAGCTTGAGTTTAAGACTAGTTTCCAGCTCAAACAGTGGCTCTGTCTTCGCGAGTAAAACAATCAAATCTGAGGCGGTAGGAAGGTAGCATTTACGCAAGAACAATCAAACTTTAAGCTTTCATACAAAAAATTCTACTCAACACAACTAACATCTTCTCGGGTTTTTTTTTTAAACAAATAAAATACACTAATATATGTTTTTATTAATTCAAAGAAAAGAGAGTAGGAGGTTGTAGTAATCGTACCTAATTATACAGACACTCTCGAGCTTGAGGACGCTCTGGTTTACTTCTTTGAAGCTCTTCCTGCAAAAACATAAGATGAAACAGTCAAAAGTTTTACTAGATAGCATTAACAACAACCAAAAGCACAAGAGAGATACTTACCAGTCAGAAACATATCCGCCAAACCTATAAAAACTAATGCGGAGACCATTACACAAACTGCCAATGCAAAGCCATTTGTAGTCGATGATTTCTTCTTTAGCTCACAGACGGTCTTCTGTAGCTTAACCAGCTTCTGGTCACACTCAAAAGATTGATCCTTAAGCTGCCGGAGTTGTCTCTGAAACTCACACATCTCCTCCGTAACGGCCACTTCCCTGTCTTATCTAGCTTAACCGACTTCTGCTTAGTCTCATTACCTTGATCCTTAAGCTGCCTAAGTTGTGTCTGAAAGTCACTCATCTCCTCCATTACCGCCACATCCCACCATTTCCAAACATGGCAGTCTCCATCATCAACATTCTCACACGTGAAGTACCTTCTGCCTGGATATTTTCTACTGTAAGATGTTGCAACAACAGGCTCACCACCACAGTAGCATGTCCTCGGGATTCCATCATCAGCCTCTGGTTGAGGTGCGAACTAATCCGGCTCTGCATCCGTGTACAGCTGAGCTTCTGCTTCAAGAAGGGAGGTCATGTCTAGAGAGTTTGATGATGAAGAAGGCTGGCTGTAGCTGTAATCTTGTCCCATTTTCGTTAACCTGAGACAAATGATGAAAGAACATAGTTAAAGAACAATAACTTATAGCAACAAAAGCAAGGACCGATTGAAAGAACATACTTAAAGAACAATAACTTCTCATATGGATTGAAAAAAATGACAAATCATTTACAACCGATTGAAAGCGAACACATATAAACCTAAAAGGTTTTGAAACCGTTAAGAAAAAAGAGAAGATCCGCTTGAGCTTGAAACCAAAATCGTTTCGAAACCGTATAAGAAAAAAAAAACATATCCGATTCCGATTGAAACCAAAATCGTTTCGAAACCCTTTCTACAATAGCCCATACTCGATTTTAACCCCAAATCGATTTAACCCCAAATCTTTTTGAAACCTTAATTTCAATCGTAACCGCAAATCGATTGAAACCCCATTCCCGAACCTTTAATTGAGAGGAAACAAGATGAAAACTGATCTAAATCGAACAAATATACAAGTTCAGGCTTCGATTTACCTTCGTGAAGCCGATCGAGAGAAATCGCCGTGCTATCGCCTAATCATCGAGAGCTCTCTTTTTTTTCGGTCTCGGTCGAGAATGACCTAATTTTTCTAAACCAACCCAAGCCCAAACCGAACCCGTCCCACTCAAACGTTGCCACGTACACAAGGATCAGCTCCTTAAACTCCTTCCGGACGGACCAATCCCTAGCTAAATTAACATAATAACTATTATTATATTAAAACTAACCTAAGGATTAACATTAAGAGACAGTCATGGACCCCGTTGCGGTTGGTCTTATCTTCCCACGAAATGAATGGAACAACAACAATGTTAAAATCCCTAATTTTGTGGATGTAAAGGCAAAATGAAGTAGGATACAACAGAAGTAACTTATCTATATTTTATTTTTATCGTCTACAACTCACGCATCATTGTAGTCTGTGTGATGATTATGTTTGAAATTGATTTTAAGTATGTAAATGACACATGTTAGTGATGCGTAGGGAACGGAGATTCCAATTCAGCAACCGACAAAAACAAGAGCAAATGAACCCATGTCTGGACTTGGGAGGAAGAGTTTGTACAATCTTTTTGTTTAAACGCTAAGGCAGTTTTTTTTTGTTTGGTCTCTTGTCATGTCACAAACTTAGTTTCCATTTTGGCTTCAATAGCCAGAAATCACACCCTTGACGACATAAAACCTCATGGCCTTGTCATGTAGGTGCCAAAACAAATATAATAAAACGACAAACAATCAACGCTCTCTCACACATTCATGATTCTGACTTATTATCATTACCTTGAAGAAGCTTTAGTTTGAATCCTCGAATGGAGGCAAACCCCATTCCTCTGGTTTGAAATCGAGTAGCGAAGTCATGATTTGATCTGCAAGGTCTTGGTGAGATATATCTAGTCTAGGATCCGGTACCATCACCACGTTCCTGTAGAGAGGAATCAACAGGAATAAACTTGATGGAGATGTAATAACTGTGTCTGAAACTAAACAATTAAACTCATCTGTTTTGGTCTATTCAATAGGAGAGATTCACTTACATTCTGGCGTTTTTAGCAGCAAGAACTCCGGAAGGAGCATCTTCAAATACCAGAACCTTTTGTGGGTCAACAGGACCATCCTAATGAATCCAGACAAAGAGGAGACTTTAGTTTACATCAGCTTGAATTTAGAGGACTCAATTACATCACATGGGCTTTTGTATATATATATTAGAAATGAAGCATCTAGGAGATAGTTGTGTAGTTACCTTAAATCTCCTAGATGCAGCGAGAAAGCCGTCAGGGGCAGGCTTTCCTTGCTTGACCTCAGGATCATCTCCGCGAACTATGTGATGCATCAGTGAGAAGAGCTCTTTGTGTCTTTGGGTTTTTAGATCAAAGTGACGTGTGTGAGTTCTGCAACCATTGCATTCAATAGTTAAAAGTCAAGTTTTTCCGGATTGTAAAAAGCTGAAAATTTGAATGCACGGCTCAAATGGTATTATTATTAAGAGAGAAAAAGATGTGGTGGTGAAGAAAAGAGATACCCCGTAGCAATACAAATAGGAATGTTCTTTGCATGGAGATGCTTGATGAGCCGGCTAGCCCCTGAAACAGTGGAATAAAAATTGGTTCATTCATGACGTGAATACAAAGGCTGAAATAATAAGATCAGCCCAAAATGATTATGATTTGACGCAAAGGCAGTGTGCCTTTCTGTCTACCCACATGAAGCAGAAATATCAAGGCATGCAATACTTTCCAGTGAACCATATGTTTGTCATGTAAAAGCAGAAAAACGTACCTGGCATAAGCTCACTAGTAGGGAAGAGTTCTTGCAGCATGGCCTCTCTCTCGACAAGAAAGTCCTCAGCTGATAGAGAGTCGCTGATCCCGCTTTCGTCAACAAAGATCCTGGCAGCTTCAATAGCTTTTCTTCCCATCATCTTGGCCTTGAGAGACCAATCAAAAGTTTTGTTGAATCGAGCAAGTATGATCTCCTGTACCTCCGTGTAAAACTTCTCCGTGTCTGCAGCAGAAACCAAATGGGCATGAGGACCTTATCTTAGCTTTGTTAAAACAAAAATTTGATCATTAGATAGATGCAAAAATAGTGACACATATAGAAGTTTTGATGATAAATATGAGCAGAAGATAGAGTTTCACTACATCAAACAGGTGAGTGATCATAAGTGGTTACGATATCAGCTACAGACTGTATAGAGAATTAGCTAATGATTAATAAGACAATCGAGTGGCTAATCAATCAGTGAACTAAGGTTTCAGATCAGATTTAAACAACAACTTACATTCATCAGAACCAATGAACTATCCAAAAAAATCAAATACGAATTTTAGATCCAGTGGAAACTCACTCTAATGCGATACAATAAAGAGAAGATTCGAAGAGATCAGATATACCGAGAAGAAGACCGTCCATGTCGAAGATCACGTGAGTGATCGATCCTCTTCCGGCGGTTGCGGGAGTCGACATTGACACTACGGTTCCGGTGGATCTACGATTAGATGGATATCTAATGGTTTCTACTTTCTTGGAGCCGACACTGTCACTGACAACTAATCGAATATGCTTACAATGACGTACGGTGACTCCGCTTCTTGGATATGGGCCGATTCTTGTCATCGGGCCGGTCCACATATAAAGCATTTTCTTTTGCTCATAGCGTAATTGCTATTAATTACCAAACGACATCGTCTTATGAATATCACTTCCTCACAGCGAAGATACTTTTAAGCAGCTTGAAGGCCCAATAAGGTAGAACAAGAGTAACGTTAAAAACGACCTCGTTTTATGAATATCACTCCTTCACTGCGAAGATCTCCTCTCCCTTTTTCTCGTTTTTCTTCATCGGCTATCATACTATCTCAGGTCCGATTGATTTTGATCCGATTAACAACTAATCTTAATCAAGATCGAGCATTCACGAGCATTGGAATCTCACAGATCAAATTCGAATCGTCATCATGTCATGCTTAGCCCTAGCTCTACAACCATCAAACGGATCTGACATTTTACTCCAAACCAGAGAATGGTTCCCGCCGGCGAGAGCCCTAATCGCTCTCTCCTTCTTCCGCCAAACGCGTCAAGCATTCTCCCCCACCAAACACCCACACCCAAATCCCAAACAGAAACAACCTCCTTCCTCTTCCTCTTCCTCCACCTCCGCCGCAGACCCCGACGATGCCACCGCGGCGGAATTCGTAGGCGACGATCCCCTCGCCGCTTCAAACGGACAAGTGATCGTCGGCGTCGAGAGCAAGTACCGCGTCGTGTACCGACTAGTGAACTCCATCTACATCCTCGGCGTCACCGTCGCGGATCACGACGACAACTCCATCAACGTGTTCGAGTGCATCCACATCGTGAACCAGGCCGTTAGCGTCATCGTAACCGCCTGCCGCGGAGTCGACGTGACTCCGGTGAAGCTCGGGCGGAAGTACGCGGAGGTTTACATGGCGCTCGACATCGTCTTGCGCGGCGTCAGCAACATCCGTTTGGCCGCGATGCTTGGGTCAATGCACGGCGACGGGATCGCGAAGATGGTGCATTCGGCTTTGGACACGGAGAATAAGATCAGAGGAGGGGATAGCTGGGCGTCTGTGGAGTCTCACGCCGCGGAGCATTTGGCTTCTGTGCAGGCCTTCTCCAATGCGAGATTCGAGTTGCCGTTAGAGACTGTTGCTGCTGGGGACGAGATGGCTGCGAGTTTGGCCCCTGTGGTGCAAGAATCTGAGGAGTTGAAGGAAGAGATGGAGGAGCCTGACAGTTTGGATCCTTTCGCGGCGAGTGAGACGGTTAATAAGGAGAAAGAACTCGTTGGCGGGTTCAAGAAGACTATGGATCCTTCCTCTAAGGACTTGACCTTGGCTTTGGCGGGACTCGAGGTGACTACGTTGCCTCCAGCTGAAGCAACGCAGTCTACTCACATCAATGTGGAAGGATTCGAAGGGGAGTACGGTGGGATTGAGTTCAGCAACGAGCAGGCTACGATTGGTGAAACTTTTGAATCGCTTAGTGATGCTTGGGGAGGTGGGTTGGATCCTTCTGAGTTTATGGGACCGAAGAAGATTCATAAGAAGGAAGGACTCGCCGGGCTTGAGCTTTTGCACACAAGTGATCCCAAGGCAGTGGAGGGTAAAGATGGAGGTAATGTCGATAATCTTGTTAAGAAGCCTGAGATGAAAGGTCCTGAAATGTATATCTCTGAGGAAATTAGAACGGAGTTTAGGGAATCATTGCTTGCTAGAGTGGGACTAATGGGTGTGTTCTATCTGAAAACAATGCCACCTAAAGGCTCTGGTGAAGAGAAAGAAACCGAGTTCTCATTCCGTGTTGAAGGTACTAGTCCGGTTAAGAGATTCGCTATGCAGAGTTCTCGGGTTAGTAGCTTAGGGAACGGTTTGTTTCACGTGAGAACTGCTCCATCAGAAGAACCAATCCCTATCTTGAAGTATAGTTTGCAACCTAAGCTAACCCCGTTGCCTCTTAGAGTCCGAATGGTGAAACGAGTCAGTGGGACTTTACTTTCACTCATGATACAATACGTCTCAAGCCCGGAACTACCTCAGCCTCTGAAAAACGTCGATTTTGTTCTGAAACTCCCTGTTGATCCCACATTGCTTAAGGTTTCTCCTAAAGCTATACTAAACAGAACCGATCGAGAACTGAAATGGCAAGTCCCTGAGATTCCTCTCACTGGAAGTCCCGGGAGATTAAGAGCAAGGATGCCTCTCGATTCAGAGAACAGCGAGGAAGAACCAGAGATCATCTGCTACGTGAAATTCTCGGTTCAGGGAAGTAGCTCTTTGTCTGGTATCACTCTGCGTGCAGCTGCTGAGGGGAATACGGATTTCTATGAGGTAGATCACAGGTTCGAAACTGGAGTTTATATGTGCAATTGATACTGTTTTTCTCTTAAGAGTTTCATTTGTTTATAAATTTCTAAAAATGTTTTTTTTTTGTTATAAAAGTAATGGAAAAGTATATATTTATTCATAACATAGAGGTTCTTTATATAGGAGATTACACTGTTATAGATAAATGAAAAGATTACAAATCATAATCTCTTGGTTATGAGTCATCCACAATCTGGTTCATAACACTCCCCTTTGGATGCCATAACCATTTAGAGCTTGTAATGTGCTTTAATGTTGCATCATTAAATCCTTACCAGGAAAACTCAATTGGGACAAAACCATCGTGAAGGAAAAAGAGTACAACACACATTACTCCTCCTGATTTAGACATTACTGAAGGTCCCTTGGACTTCCTCAATTTTCTGCAATCCGTGGGTGATGAAGATTTTGGGCAGAATATGTTTCGTCCTCGAACATGATAGTTGGTTCTTCTTTACCATCGGTCATGCCACAATTTGATCGAACATATTGAGTCATCGACCTCAAATACACACACGAAATCTTGGATGATGTTGATGTGATATACGTGTACCACCATGTGTAAAACATAACATGTCTGAAAAATAAATCAACAAAACCAAATAACCCCTCTTTGGGCTGGTTAGTATAAAATAAACCAAAATCAAAAGCTTCTTCATCGTCCTTCTTATGGACCAATCAGATCAGTGTCTAAAACAAGACTTCTGCATCGTCTATCTCAGGACTAAATGGACTTCTTTATCGTCCACCTTTGGACTGAAT
>NC_027756.1:40644934-40646935 GCF_000695525.1 Brassica oleracea var. oleracea
CTACCTTGTATGCAAAGAAATCTTCTTATGTCGACATTCCTTATTGGTTCCATTTTGTTCCAGACATGATATAATCGATTGAGATTCATTATTATCAGGACCTTTAATACTTTGCAGCTTGGCGTCCCAAGCTACATTGTTTGGTATATTTATCTTAGAGCCGGCCGGCCTTATCTCCATGTCTGGGATAGTTTCCTTAGTAACCTCGGATTTGGATTTTGATTATCATTCTCTGCACCTTTCTTTTTTCCCCGAGGATTCTTATCTTTTGGAACCTATTGGTCTACCACGTTTCATACGTTGTCTAGACTCTGTAGCAACTTGATTGTGTCTCTTCTTGGACATCAAATTCGTTGGTGCTTTACAAGCTGATTTATATATGATTTAGTCATTCTTTTTCTGGTCAGCAAAAGTGTCTGGCATTTGATTAACTAGCTTTGTAAATGTATAATCTTTGGACGTCTATTTCACATTCTTTAGTCCGAGGATCTTGCCAAGACATTGATGGTTGATTCCATTCTATTTCTTTTACCAACTTTATAATTATTTTTTTCTCCTCCTGGTCTTAAAATAATCCGTGTACCTGGCCTCAAATATAATCACCCATAATTGGCTCAAAGTACTTTATTATTGTGGGAGAATCATATCCAACATATATCCTCATCTTCCTTTTGAGGTCTCATCTTAGTTCTTTGTGGTGGAGCAATTAGTACATAGACATCACATTCAAATGTCTTATGATTGGGTATGTCTAGCTCTTGACCCGTTAATAATTGTGATAGGGAATATCTATGCTCACTAAATGGCCTGATGCGTATTAACTTAGGTGCATGTAAATTTCGTGTGGCCCAAGCTGTGAATGGGAATTTTGACCTCATATGTTATGGTCTATCAATCAGCTATTTGCGTTTTAAAAGATTTCGGCCAAGTAAGATCATCTCTTTCATGATCAAAAATCATCTTTACCATCTTTATATACTAAGTGGGCTTCAAGATTCTTCCCTTTCAGACTCTCTTGATAGAGGTGACAAAGATGTTTGGGAGTCCTTCATATCTTAGCCCAATGGTTCCCCATTCCACATCTATGGTACACTGATTTGGTCGACCTTTGTGGTTTAAAAGATATACCACGGCCACTGCCTTGACCATGGCTCAAATTGGGTTGATACCCACGGCCTCTGCCATAATGACTCCTACGGCCAAATGTGTTATAGTGGCCATGGCCACGTCCTTTCCACCCTCCACGGCCATGGCCGTGTGGTCTATCATTCTGGACGTAGTTACCCTTTTTTTTTCTTCTGCGGTCTTATTAGTATCAGGTAATGGGGTTAATCCAGGAGGGCTCAATTCACTGTTTCTCATCAGTAATCTATTATTTTTCCCAACTAGCAATAGACTCATCCACCTACTTATAGTCCTGGATTCTGGGATTCCTCCAATCAAATAGGGTCTTTGGTAATAACACCGTTTTTTGGTGATAATATCTCGATTTTTAACCCTGTCCAAAGGTCTAGAAGATTCTCTATAGTCAGATAATGATATTTGAGACTCTTAATAAGATGATGACTAATAATTAATATTGCTTTATATCAATCTTTCTCATTTGACATTATCGCCTTTCGTGATTCATTCATCAAGTCCTTTGACTTTAGGATAAACTCAGTATCCAGTGCCCATTTCAAATAATTATCTCCTGAGAGATTTAGGGCATCAAAATCCAAGTTGATTTTCGACATCTCAAATCATATATCACTCCATATTTAAGTATAATTTTCATGCGGCCTTACTCTTAAAAACAATCAATTTGGATTTCAATATTGTGAGGACAATGAAACTATCAATCTTAAAGGCATTTAATCAATCAGTCAATTTCTAGCAAGTCTCAGCAATACTATTTCTATGTGCTCATAATATTATGGTTTATCAAGACTAGCAAAAACGGATTCAATTAATCATGCAATTAGGGTTTAACAATCAATGGATTTTAGCAAGACTAGTAAA
>NC_027756.1:40647915-40653304 GCF_000695525.1 Brassica oleracea var. oleracea
GAGCTGTCTGATGCTGTCGCGAACGAGTAAGAGGTCGCGTGCTGGAGCTGCTCTCGGGTCACGAACGTCTGAGCTAGGATTAGGAACGCCTTAGGCTGAAGATGATCGGGGACGCGAGCTGGAACAGATGCGGGAGCAAGAGACGCGATCGGAGTTTAGGGTTCGTCGGATCGCCGGCTAGGGTTAGGTTTTAGGGTTTTTCGATTTGGGTATTAGCTGAGGGATTTAGAGTTTCGTGCTGATAACGTATTATAAAAGTAATGGAAAAGTCTTTCTTTATTCATAACATAAATGTTCCTTATATAGGAGATTACACCGTCATAGATAAATGAAAAGATTACAAATCATAATCTCTTGGTTATGAAAGGTCTAGGGTTCGTCGGATCGCCGGCTAGGGTTAGGGTTTTAGGGGTTTTCGATTTGGGTATTAGCTTAGGGATTTAGAGTTTCGTGCTGATAACGTGTTATAAAAGTAATGGAAAAATCTATCTTTATTCATAACATAGAAGTTCATTATATAAGAGATTACACCGTCATAGATAAATGGAAAGATTACAAATCATAATCTCTTGGTTATGAGCTATCAACAATCTGGTTCATAACATTTTTTTAGTTTGGCCTTTTTGGAAGTTAATTCTTTTTGTTTTGGCTGTGTCGCGTATGGTTTTGTGTACTTGTGTATTTTGACATCTAATCATTGTTATGTTATCTGTTTTATCACATTTATGTCTACATTTGATTTTGATATTGTACTATTGGAATAAGAAATACAATATTTAGTTTATCAAAACAAAGTTCATTCAGTTTTGTTACTCGTTAGCAAATGATGGTTGATAAACAAATATTTACATAGTTGTAGCTTTGTGTAAAAGTAAAACTATTTATCATATAAAGACAAAACACAAACAATGTTGAAATATGTAATCTCTAAGAATTATTACATTACAAAATCAAGCATAACATATGCAAAAGTTGATATGAGATATGGTGAACATTACCAGGAACATTCAGCGAAGTGTTTTGTAATAGCATTAGTAATCCTATGAACTAGTGTGCGTTGTCAGCGTGTGTAAGAACAACAAAACAAAATCATGACATCTGCTACTATGGTTTCAGGCCCTTTGCACTAGAATGAGACCTCATTAATGGGCTTTAACCCCAATAATGGCTTACAATTATTTTCTCTCTAAATATGCAAACTTGCAAAGCACATGTTGGTTGACCAAAAAAGAAGCAAAGCACATGTTGTTTAGCTTTACATTACATCTGGATTAGAGTCAACAGACTCACATAATTCACGACATATAAACTTCGTCTGCTATGATGCATTAAAATACTCATGCATTTTTCGTTGAATATATTAAATTCTTAAAATATGATATAGCACTATACTAGCCGAATGAAATCAATGGAACATGACATTCTGAGGTTAAATTTCCACTATGATATTTCTATATTTAAGATAAATTAATAATGTCATGTGGACATTAAGCACCAATTACAATCCGTCCTAACTCCTAACTAAGGTTCACAAACATAAATTAATAACAATAATTTACATATTTGTCTTTTAATGTAGAGTGATATGTCTAGTGGCCAAGTTTATTATAATATAAATCAACTGATTAATAACATAAATTATTTTATAAATAAAAGTAAGCACAAGCTGTCGAATCCTAAACACAAACCTCTAAAGAGATGAAAACGAGATTTTGCACAATTTGATCTACCAAATCGTCAACTTTAAGTCTTTAACACTTCACAATTTAATTTTAAAAACATGTAACTTGAGTGTTCGTTGACATATAAGAACCTATTCGAAATAATTTAATAATGGCAATGATGATTCTAAACTCCATACCTAATATATGACAACTGTATTGCCACCACAACAGAGTACCAATTATAACAATCACAGTATAAATACTTGGCAAGTGCATGCTATACACCAAAGTAGCAAGATGTCAATAACCAGCATGATCCGTTTTCTTATATGAAACGACAATCATAGTTATTGTAGTTTTAATATTTTAGTAGTTAAAATTGAATGTTTGGATATTTAAATCCTTCGGAATAGATTATTTCCGTACTAGACCATCTCGAATAACACACTTATTTTTTTCCTATAATTTACTATAAAATAGATAAGATGTCAATAACCACTTTGATCCGTTTTCTTACATAAAACGACAATCATAGTTATTGCAGTTTTAGTATTCAGTAGTTAAAATTGAATGTTTGGATATTTAAATCTTTAGAATGGATATTTCGCATATTAAACCATATCTTATAACACACTATTTTTTCTATAATTTACACTAAAATAGAGAAAAAGTCAATAACCAGCATGATTCCTTTTCTTATATAAAACGACAATCATAGTTATTGCAGTTTAAATATTTTAGTAGTTAAAATTGAGTGTTTAGATATTTAAATCCTTCAGAATAAGATTATTCGTGTATTCGATCATTTTCAATGGCACACTATTTTTTCTTCTATAATTTACACTAAAATAGAATTTACTTTTCTATTTTAATGTAAATTATAGAAGAAAAATAGTGTGTCATTGGAGATGGTTCTTAAAATGTGTTAATGAATTTGAAATTGTTAGATAAGACTTTTCAAATGTTAAAAAATTCAAACTTTGGTTCGAGATTTCAAATATATTACTTAAAAATAATGTCTTGAGTCAGTTGTTTCAGGAAATTTGACCGTGGGGAATGGGTAGAATCGTATGACTGTGACTGTATATGCAGGAAAATGTTTACTTTAATTAGGATCCAATAACCGTGATAGTACATGATATATAGACATATAGTAATGGGTATAAAACGAACAATGGGTAGAATCGTATGACTGTGACTGTATATGCAGGAAAATGTTTACTTTAATTAGGATCCAATTATTGACCACAGTGTGGTCACCACACATGGTTATACTTTGACAAATATTTGGTCCATTATTATCCACCTTTTGCATTTCCCATTCCCCACATACAAAATCCTCATCAGCCGCTTACCTTTTTGATCAACTTTCTACAACTTTCCTCTCACTTTCTTTTAGTTAAATTTTTACAATCCTAATTTGTTATTGTTCTGCCTTCTTCACATTTTCATCTACTTCTTCAACAACAAAAGTCAACAACAAAACAAAATAAAGAAAAAGAGGAAAGATCACAACTTTTCACCATTTTTGTTTTACATTATAGACTTCAAAAACAAAAACAAAAACATTGTTGATCTTCTCTAGTCTTTACAAATATTATCCTCAACCTCAATTTCTTCTTCATCACTATCCTCTTCTTCATTTTGACTATCTATAGCCCTCTTCTCTTCCTCCTCCAAAATTTCTAACTCAGTCAAATTTCCACTCTGACCCCTCAACTTCCCATCTTTCACATTCCCATCTTTCACATTCCCATCCCCTCTACTCTTCACATCCTCCAACAGCTCCCTAACCGCCCTATCCTTATCCCTCCTGTTCTTGATCAAAGCCTCGCTCACGTCAGCAGGCGTCATCTCCGCCTTCTCCACAACTCTCTCCATCTCCTTCAAGACGTCGTCGTCCACATCTTCCTCCTCATACCCCAAATAATTCTTCAACAAAATCTTCAACGAAGGGAAATCACAGTAACTCATGTGTATATGCATATCCATCCTCCCACTCCTAAGCAATGCAGGATCAAGCTTGTCGATATGATTCGTCGTAAACACAAAGATCCTCTCGCTTCCACAACAAGACCAAAGCCCATCAGTAAAGTTCAACAAACCCGACAACGTTATCGTGTTCCCGCCGTTACCAGACTCTTCCCCCGAACCAGTCCCTAGTCGTGTCTCCATGTCGTAATAGCTCCGCTGCGTGGTCGCATTGCTGTTCTTCTTCCTGTTTGTTAAATTAATCGAACAGTCTATGTCTTCGATCACAATTATCGACTTAGAACTCGTCTTCATCAACAGTTTCCTCAACTCGGAGTTGCTATGAACCTCAGTGAGCTCAAGATCGTAAATGTCGTAACCGAGATGATTCGCCATCGCTGCGATCATACTCGACTTACCAGTACCCGGAGGGCCATATAGCAAATAACCTCTCTTCCAAGCCCGGCCCGTTTTCTGATAAAACATTTGCCCTTCCGCAAAGTCCTTGAGATCATCCATGATCTGCTGCTTCTTGACCGGATCCATCGCGAGAGTCTCGAACGTGCTCGGGTGCTTGAAAGGGACAGACTCCCACGGATGCCCCCTCGAGTCCAGCGACCCGCCTCGCGAGTTCGTGTAAAGCAACCGGTCCTGGTTCTTCCGACGGATCTCGTTGGCTCTCTCCATGATGTAGTCGAGGTAAGAGCTCAGGATCAAGGCTTTGTCTCTCTTCTTGATGCAGAGAGTGAAGCCGCGCTTCTCCTCGGGCAACGGTCTCCAAGCGAACGTCTGAGTTTGTCTCTGCGTGACGACGTGTTCCCAGAGGACGGTGACGTTGTTGAAGGTGTCGACGATGGAGTCGTTGTTGGAGAGGCCGAACGTGATGGAGGAGGAGTTGACGGCGCGGGTGAGGCTTAGACGGTTGCCGGCGATGGAGACGGAGGAGCTGAGGTAGAGCTGGACGGCGTTGTAAAGCTCGTTGGTGTTGACGCCGTCGATCTCTGTTATGTCGAAGTAGCAGTAGGAGGAGAAGAGGTGGAAGATTCGGTTGAAGAATTTGAGGAAGGCGAAACGGAGCTCCGGCGGGAAGATTGATTGCATTAGGCTTTGGCAGAAAGCTAAGACGCCGAGGAGTGATGCTAGTGATGTCCAATACTCTTTCATTTTAAGGGGAGAAGAGAAAACAGAGGAGAAAGGTGTGAACTTTTAAGGCGTGTGAGCGAAGAAAAGAGCTAAAAGGTGAAAGCTTTCAGAGATCGAGAAGAGAGAAGAGATGGGTCTCTCTCAATTTATAGAGGTCAGAGTTTCTTTTTTATTTTCTTTCCAGGAAGCTTTATAGAGAAAATGAAATAAAAAGGATGTTACAGAAAAAAATGAAAGGCTGGTCGGTAGCATCGTGATGGGGAAAGAGGCAAAGAGTGGGGGCACTTGGAAGTGGACAAGTGTATAAAGGTGAGAAAATAAAAACCAAATTTGGGTTTTTGTTATGAAACTAATGGAAAAATCTATTTTTATTTATAACATATAAATTTTTTATATAGGAAATTATATGTCATAGATAAATGAAAAGATTACAAATCATAATCTCTTGGTTATGAACCATCAACAATCTGGTTCATAACACTCCCCCTTGGATGCCATAACCATTTAGAGCTTGTAATGTGTTTTAATGTTGTCTCATTAAAACCTTACCAGGAAAAACCATTTGGACAAAACCATGGTGAAAAAAAAAGAGTACAACACACATTACTCCC
>NC_027756.1:40653404-40671878 GCF_000695525.1 Brassica oleracea var. oleracea
AAAAAAAAGGAGTCAAAAGAAAATGTTAGTTTTCTGTTTGACTCTAAATTTTGAGTCACTTTTGCAAAAAGCCCATAATAATATGATAATTGATTCTGCTTTACTCATGAATAGTTCTTTTTGTTTAGATATATATATATATATATATATATATATATATATTTAAAATTGCATTCAGCCTAATATAGTTGGTGTCAATAAATAGATGGAAGGATTTATAGTTCAATATATAACCTCCATGAGTGACATAGGCTATTTCTTAATTGTATTTGAATATTTAAGTATGGGAATTATCATATTAATTGTCTACAATCTATCAACAAATTAGTTAAACTTTAAAGGTCTTTGCACTATATGAGATCTAAGTTGGAATCAAAGGTGGTGGATCTTAAAGCATGTTTATTCGGAGTCTTTAGTGAGATTTTTAGTGCGTGAATCCCCACAAAACCCTTAAGGATCGGTTACAAAAATTACTAATTAAGAACTGATTTTAGTGAGTTTCTTACACTGTTCGCGGACTCCACTGACTCGGGGTGGCCCGCGATTGATTGGCTTTTCAATATTTTTTTTTTAAAGCAAAAAAAACCTAAGAAATCCAAATGGTTTTCCTAGGGATAAAAACGTCCGGCCAGGAGTGTTAATGTAAATAGAGATTTTCATGTTCGAAATTAATAATATACATATAAGCATATAGCTTGGAAAATTGAAAGTTGGGTGGGGTGATTGGAGTCAAATTTAAATTTGGTAAAAGAAAATTTCAGAACGTGGTCGGCTTCGAATTTCGTGACCCGCAACAGGCTCATCTTGCCACTTCCTCTCTACATAGTTAATTAAGGCATTGACTTCTTCAGATCACACTATGGCTGTGGCCCGTGTGGATTTTTTTTTAACACTGATAACACATTAAATCATTGTATAATCTTTAACTCTATTACATTCTAGGATGATTAATTACTGGAAAACATGTACGAATGAACAATTCTACGGACTCTACGGTGAATTTCTTTCTAAAACATTTGGATCGATGGACGGTTATGCATCGAACAAGCTGGCGACGCAGCAGACGACCACAATGAATACTATATTTGCAATACTTTGGAACCTTCGATGATTTCACATCGTATAATCTACAAAAAAAAATGTATAGTCTGGAATTCGAACTTTAGAATGTAAAATACGTTTCACAAAATAATGTAAAATTTATACTTTTTTTTGTAGTGACAAAATTTTCAAAAGTCAACGAAAAAAAAGTATCTGATGAAATTTTACCTTTTTACCAACGACAAAATTGGCATTTTGTGGGCCTAAAAGGAAAGGTCAACATAGCATTTCCCATAAAGACAAATATTGACATTCAGCCCAATTAGGTCATATCCATTCAACCAACGTAGGCCTATGGAATTGGAAAATTAAGATAAGAGAATATGGGTTGCAAGAAACTTGAATATGGTTCAATAAGTACTGAATACAACTTGAAAATGTTTTGGTACAACTTAGATTTAAATATAAGATCTACCCATTGCGCGGGGTAAAACTATTATTAATGTTACAGAAAATTACATAAACTACAATTTGTTACATAGTATTAATTTATAACTTGAAAATTTGTCAATTAAGAAACGTACTTTCATACAAAAAGATAGTGTTATTACACTGGACTATGTCTTTCTTGATCCAAATTAAACTTTAACATAATGGGCTTTAATCATGTTGCTTTGTTACTAAAGCCTAACTAAATTGGGTTCTTGAACACTTTTAATAGGCCAATTCCAACACGACATAGTTTTGTCGTGAACACAGAAAAATTAGGGAAAAAAATTCGACTGACCTAGTATCGATGTTGGAAAAAACAGGTGGGTTAATGTTCAGAACATTTTGGACCCGTTGCATTGGATCAGGCGTTAAAAGCCCTCTTATAAAATATTGGGCTTTTTCTTACAACTTTGATAAATTATCTTTATCAAACATATCGATGGAAAATGGGGATTAGGGTTTGGTCGCTGTCCGATTTATCTCGGCAAGATGAACATAGGTGATTTTGCGAATTCTTACCAAACGATTAGTCATTCTATTTTCTCCTATCATGTTTTTGTTATTTATCAACACTAATAGAAAAATTAAGTGTAGAATTTAATCAAGTAAATCTGCTATAACCGCCGGCAAATATAGCCCGAATTAGAAGAAAGCATACGTTTCTGGGTTCATACTCCATAACACAACTAATGTTGCAAGTTAGTACACAAACTTATATGTAGTTTTATAGATTAGTTGAATGAAATAAGTATCTTATAAATATGGTACAAAATTGTGTGATATAGATAAGTAATAATCTAGCAAATATTTTATAAACAGAACACCATGGAACAACTTATTCTACTACACATATATATGGCTATGCAATGCAATAAGCATAAACTTATCACAGAAACAATAACCTTAAGAAGTTAAGATGTCTGAGTAATCTAAAAAAAAGTCATGGTATATAGGAAAAAATGTGGTAGTTCTTAAAAAATATGTTCGTAGACAAACCGTAGAATAAAAAGATGATATAAAATATAAATTGAAGTTGCCAAAGTTCAATTGTTTGTGAATCTTCAATTACACTGGCCTGACTTCAGTAAGCGTAGGTATTGGAATCCTGTAATGATTAAATAAAAAACCTTAGCAATATGGATGAGTACGATAAAGACCTTACTTATTATTTAAGAAGCAGTACCTAGATTTGGAGTCTCGTATATCTATACCTCACGATTAAATAGAATTTGAGAACCTTCTAACTTAGTGATGTATCTGAAGCCACTAATTATGAAACAGAAATATTAGGTAGGCAGACATAATAAGTTATACAAGAGTTGGATTTTGAAAAGGTACGTTCACTCCACTCTATCCACCATAACCATAATACACAGTGCCTTGGGCTAGGAATGTTGTTTGATGCTCTTCAATGCTCTTTCTTGACTTTAACCTTCCAGATAGACTTAAAAGATTCAAATCCGAAATCAGATTGATGGCTGCTGCCATCGAGAAATAGGTTTATTATATCTTTATCGTTGAGGGGGTATATGAAAATTCCAACATTCAAGCTTGTTTCTATAGAATTTCGAAAGGAAACTAATAATGAATATGAAAATATCTCAAATATCTAGTATATCATATATTTCGGCAAAGTATGTTATCTTAGCTTATTTGTCATGATTTCCATGATTTTAGGTAATTTTGCTTATTTATCATGTTTTAATTAGTTTTAAGCCGAGTCATTAATTTATTAATAGTTTTTAGTTGAATCCATAATTTATTAATATAAATAATATAAATATAAAATATGTAATTAGATATATAATTATTTTGATTTTGCTTATTTGTCATGATTTCCATGATTTTAGTCAATTTTGCTTATTTATCATGTTTTTATTAGGTTTTAACTTTTTCATTGATTTATTAATAATTTTTAGCAGAATCACTAATTTATTAATTTTAAAAATATCCGTAATAAATTTTATATATAATTAAAAAATAATTTTGATTTAATAATATTTAAATCTATATGTTATATTAAAATTCTTATTTTCTTATTTGTCATATTTTATTAGTTTTTAAGCTTTTATATAGGTCATTGATTTATTATTAGTTTTTAACTGAGTATTTATTAATTTTTACAAACCCCGTAATAAATTTTATATATAATAAAACACGCATTTTATTTTAATAATATTAAATTTATATGTTATATTAAATAATTAATTATAAACTAATCTACTAAAATTGTGCAAATATATTTAAAAATTAAGAGAATTCTTATATATATTGTGTTGCTATCTGAAAACAATATTTTTTTTATTATAAATTTAAAAAATAAAATATAAGACAGTTTATAATTAAATATTATTCAAACAAAAATATTTATATAAAGATATTTTCAAAGCTATCTCTAATATATGAGCGTTTTAAAACTTTTAACACAATAATAAGTACATAGTTTGATGAACGTTTTTTTGACATATATAAATAATTTGATGTTTGATTTAACTATTTAAAATCATAAATAATAACTTAACTTGTGACTGAGTTCAAAACAATTTTTTTTGCTTTTACTTTAAACCAATTTAACTTTAATCCGTGAAACACTATAGCTTCAGTTGGTGACCACTAGAAGAATGAAGAAAATGAAGAAATAAAAATAAAATTTTATTTGAGAAATTAAAAAAAAATAAAAAAAATATGAATTTTTGTTCAATTTGTTCCTTATCAAAATTGCATAGGAAATTTTTTTCTTATAAATTCATTCCTCCACGGGAAATTTAGAAGAAAAAAGTGGAATCTATCTTTCAGTAATTTGACTAAAATTTCAACATAACTGGTATAAATTTCGAGGAACAAAGAATTTACCATAATTTTTTTCCTTCAACATGTTCACCAATTAGAGTTTTATAATGTCGATTTTTAGATTAATAAGACATAAAATAATAAGTATTCGTAAGATGATTATGCCCGCATGTGCGGACAAAACACCTAGTTATAGAATATTGACATAATTCATAAACGCGTTAACAAAGATTGCCGAAATTTATGCAATTATTCTCCAAGATTGAATCCAGTACGATATTCGAACCAAAAATGACATGACATTACACATTAACTATTTTATATTTTGTTATACCTTGCTCACAAAGTTTAGAATGATAAATTCCATAATTTATATTCAGAAATTCATAAACATAGTATAAGATGATATACGGATTAATTTGTTTGCATCTCTTACAAACAGTGCCGTGCTTAGGTGCCGAGGGGCTTAAGGCGAATGAAGAAAATGGGGCCTTGCTTAGGTGCCAGATTAATTTGTTCGCATCTCTTACAAACAATGCCGTGCTTAGGTGCGGAGGGGCCTAAGGCGAATGAAGAAAATTACATGACATTACACATTAACTATTTTATATTTTGTTATACCTTGCTCACAAAGTTTAGAATGATAAATTCCATAATTTATATTCAGAAAGTCGTAAACATAGTATAAGATGATATACAGATCAATTTGTTCGCATCTCTTACAAACACTGCCGTGCTTAGGTGCCGAGGGGCCTAAGGCGAATGAAGAAAATGAGGCATTTTTCTATATATGTATTTTCAAATATTGTAATATAATTTTGAAATGAGAAAAAAAAACCAAAATAAAAATAAAAATGTCTGTATTCTTGTTATTAAACTCTTTCACTTTAGCCTCAGTTCAAAAAAATATATCTTTCACTAGACTTTCATAATTTAGTTTTTAAATAATTTTTTTTATTAGGTTCCTAACAAATTCATAATTGATTTTTTTTTATCTTTTTATGTTTTCAAACATAATTGTGATGCCGGTGAGAGAAAAAAAAAATGACACAATTGTAGAAAGTATATTTAAATCCTTAATTTTCAAATTGAATAGAGAATATATTTAAAATTAACTGACATTTGTATTTTTTTATTTATTTATATATTTAATTTCCTGTTTGGAGATACATATTTTTGATTTGGAAACTTGACGAGATAAAAAAAGATTTTGTTTTCTTAAAATCTTATTTGGAAAACAAATAAAACTAAAATTAATTTAGAGTGTCAAACTTGGGATGAAGACAAATATAATTTAATGTTGTATATCTATAATCAGTATGATACACAATATTTCATGAAAATGGGGTCCCATAATTCGTATTATCTATTGGGGACCCAAGGCAATGACCTTTTTAAATCTACATTAAGTACGTCTCTGCTTACAAAATAAGAAATATATGACATCTGAATATACTATCTTGGCTTGCCATAATTGCTACTGAACCATATATTCGTTTTCAATGACATAACTGACTGGTGAATCTCGCATATATTGTGGAGTGATTCACTCAATCTTAATAATATTACATATGTACATAGTACATAGTACATATATAATAAATTACAAAACTAACTATTACAGTAGCAGTTCAAATTTATATTTGTACTAATGTATATATAACTCACTGTTACTTTAGACTTGTGAAAAACTTAGTAACTGAGAAAATGAATAATCTAATTAAACTGAACTATTTCATCGAATCACATTTGAAATAATGTTGCAGGTTTTACATACTATGAATGGCAAATGGAGACTGCTACTAACAAACCTGTTGTGGACACCTAACTGCCTGGTCACCTACAAAATAAACTTAACGTCAAGAAGTAACCTGTTTTTTTTTGGCTGGAGTGGTTTAAAGTGTAAATTTTTTTAAGGCAAACCTATTATATACAAAGCTTCGCTGGAGATAACCCGATAAGAAACCTTTAGGATATCAACCGGTTAATTTAGTATCCATTAAATGCTATCATATTATACAAAATTACAAACCGTGTAATGTCTACGTTAAAGATGTATAGTAGGTCCAATGGCAATAGTTGTAAATATCCTAGTAATTAAAGGTCTATTGGCTTAATTGTTTGAGGAGAGCTCTCCTCGTCAGCGATAATGACAAAGTTGTTATTAATTTACAAAATCAAGGTTAAGTATTAAAAATGCTTCTTGATTAAATAAGTAAGGGATTTTGCACCATGCATAGTCTGAATAATTACTGAAAATTTTACCAATTTTTTTTACTGAATGATATTAGAGTTTTAATATGTGATGATAGTGAAACCGGTAAACTAAGCTCTACAACGTTTACACTAATTTAAATCCCAAATTTGCAAATGAACATTTGATGAACCACATATGTTTCTTTTCTTGATCGATTACAGTCCAATATATCCAAACCAATTTAACGAAAAATGGCAACAAAAGTATTAAACACTCAAAACGATCAAATGGCATTAATTACGTTATCACTTTCTTCTCTCATGAGATCATTACATTTATAAATTATAAAATCAAACAACTAATAAAAGGGAAATAAAAACCTCATATAGACTTTCCACGTCGGCATAAAAAAATCACTCAATCATGTTATAACGTTTTGCCACGTAAGCTACGGTTTGCCTATGTTGGGCTTTGCTTTTTTTAAAAATCCGTCGTGTTATACGAATGGGCCAGGAAGCCCATAAAAAGTCGAAGCCTCTTACCTAATACTCGCCGACTTGATCTTGCCTTCCTCATTTCTCCAAACCCTAATTTGCTGGATCGATTCGTGAAACTCTTTGCTCTTCCTCTTCTTCGTTTCCGTTTCACGATCTGATCCACGATCAACCAATACAATCAATTTCAGTAAACTTGAGAACCCACTACTTCTCATTACCGTCCTCTTCATCTTCT
The DNA here is from genome assembly GCF_000695525.1 of Brassica oleracea var. oleracea. NCBI lineage: Eukaryota > Viridiplantae > Streptophyta > Magnoliopsida > Brassicales > Brassicaceae > Brassica > Brassica oleracea. The sequence continues at coordinate 40,660,657 of NC_027756.1, forward strand.
TCGCAATCTCATACCTATAAAAAGGCATTTCCGACGCCATGGTTTTCACAGATTCCTTTATTTTCCACTCGATATACAGAGAGACGAACCTTGAAGAACAATGGCGACTTCCAAGACACCACTTTCCGAATAGAAGCCCGTGCGTTGCAGTCGAACCGTTGTCTCACGCTTCTCCGTTTTGTTAAGATATGAAAGTGAAGAAAGATGGTGAACTGAAGGACATGACATGCCGCTTTTGGATGATAAAGTTAGTATTTTACTGATTTTGTTTTGTTATTGTTGTTACTTTGTTTCTGTCTTTTATGGGTCTCATTTTCACATAATCTCTTTTTGCCTACATGCATCTCTCATCCAAGCTTCTCCATTACCTAAACACATTCAGACAACTTCTTAGGGAGAGAGCTATGTATGGGCATAGTGGGTTTGATGTGATCAGAAGCAAAAACCATTTCAAGCTTTCAGTTTCAGTTGTTGCGATCAGACTCTACAAGTTTAAAGTCCCTGCTGTTGCTAATTCCATCCCATTCAGGTTCAGTAAGCTCGAGCAAGTGATAGCGTTGAAAAATACAAATGTCCAGTTGCAGGTACATCTTTCTATTTTGCAGCTTCTGTTCTCAGTAGTTGAATACTCAGACATCTCATGCCAGCCACCTCTTCTCTTTCAGACGTCATTGGTTGATAAGTAATATTTTTCCACAGAAGAAATATTTTGTTTCATGTATTTTGATCACCACTCCTGCTAATTTATAAATAAACTACTTACTTCCTAAGCAGGAAAATGATTGTCTGCTTATGTGTTTTTGACAGCCTTAACGAACTCTTTCACAAGAGACTGGAAACTGGTGTTTGCCAGCCTAGAGTGATGATAGCGACCAGCAACAACCCAAAGTTTGTAGGAGGTAAATTTTCTTGAAAGACAAGCAGATATTTACCCCACACATATTGCAAAAATGGTTTCATAACATATCTTTCTTTCTGATATGAAGCAAGCAATGGGAGTTGACATACCTTTCTTGACGAGAAGGTTTGTCTCCTCTTTTTACCTTGATTATGTAGTAACATTTTTTTCCACCTTTTTAGATTTTCAAAGCTGTAATACTTTCCTCAAATTTGGTATTGGTTTTCCCTTCCTCCGTGAAACTCGAGTCCTCTTATATTTTTTTTGGTAATCAATGGACTCTCCAAGATGATTCGTTCTAAATCTGTAGTAAAACCCAACATCTTAATCATTTTATGACTCACATAATTCTACTTTATTTTGTTGGCGTTGACTCTAATGATTGTGGTAGTTGTTGATATGACTTGATTTTAGTTGTTCTGCCAAGGTTCTTCCATGGGAGGTATATTGATAAGGAAAGTATAAGTGATGTTGAAGTGATGTTGATCCAAGCGGAGTGTATACTCAAGAAGGCACTCAAGATAAATAAAATCTCTAGGCTAGAAACTACCACTGCACATGTTCAACCTGCTTTAGGCCGCAGCACTTTTAAGGAGACACTGGTTCTAGCAGAGGAGTGTACTGTACACTCAAGAAGGCACTCAAGAAAATCAAATCTCTGACAAGAGCTAGATCGCTGCTTCTGGAATGAGTTCTCCTTCACCAGTGGTTTAATTGGCTCTTTCAACTCTCTTGCCAGCTTAACTCTCCTATTTTTCGAGCAATCCTCTGACGTCTAATTTGTTATTCTGTAGTCTTACAATTTAGCTATCAAAATAGTATGATTATTATACTAATCTTGATTACAACACTAAACAAAGAAAAGATAAAAACTATTTCTTTTTAACATAAGCTTGCTAAGTTTTAATAAAAAGAGTAAAATGTTATTAAAACATATCTTTTTTGGTTATGAGGAAAAAAGAATTTGAAATAACTATATGATTGATTAGGAACAAAAGGTTGATAAAAGTGGGTTGGATTGAAGACTTTACGTGGTAACTAACTAAAGAAAAAAAATATAAATCAACAATCTATATTTATATATACTAAAATAATTTATGTTTTCAATTAACAGTTTCATAAAAATGATCTATCAAAAATTACTGAACAAAGGTTAACAGTATCTTAATAAATCCATACATAAAGCTCGCTAAGTTTTCATAAAGCATAAGTAAAGTTTTAATCAAAAAGAGTTAAATGTTATAAAAGTATATTTTTTTTTTTAGCTTCTGAAGAAAAGAATTCGGAATACCTATGTGATTATAGGAGCACAAAAATGATTAAAGGTGGATTTGTTGGAAGACTTCACATGGTAATCAATTAAAGAAATAAATTATATAAACAATAATATATATTTATATATAGTAAAATAATTTTGATTTCAAGTAACCATTTCCTAAAAAATGATAAATCAGAAATTAACATATAACATATTTAATATAATATCTTTTTGTTAACTTTATTATAATTTCTATATAAATAAAGTTGATCATTCCTTTTACAGAATGACACATCATCAGCTTTCACAAGTTCAGTCCCACCAACGAATCAATATTAGTGTTATTGGATTTACAAATTATTTCTAATCCGACCATGTTCGGTTATTTTGTTTCACTCCTTAATCTATTAACATTATTGGCCATAAAGTTCATACAGCAAAAAAAGGCTCATACACCAAACTGTCAGTGATGATACATATCACTGTTTTGCACAACATTAAAGCATAATCGGCGTCATCTCACCCCNCTTAAAATAAATAAAAGATGATATAAAACCACAAAAAAATAACGGATAGTATTTAGTGGTAATTTTTAGTATTTGGCTACATGTATAATTGTAAGTTTTGTATTATAATTGCAATTTTGAAATATTCACTAAGATTAATAATATATTTATGTAGTATTTTCAGATGCTAACCCGCCCGTAGGGCGGGCCAAACCTAGTGTAAATGAATAAATAAATAAATGTGACTCACTGACCAATGAAAATGGATAATCCTAACTAAGACCCCAATGGAATATTTAGGATCCTTTTATTACAATAAATGAACAAATCAATTTTTCCAAAAAAAATATGAAAAAAACAATAATAAAAGTATGAAAACTAAGGCGACCTATAGTAGAAACTCTGATTCTGATTATTACCCAAGCAATATTTAAGTTCCAAAGAGATTTGTCTCTCAATCTTAAGCTGCTTGTAGAAATTAGCTATGAACATCTCAGCTTTGTTGTCTATGTCTTCGTCTGAAGATGGATCATAACTCCCAGCTCTATACAACGCCCACCTTGAAGAAGCGGTTGAGTCCTGTTCATTCTCCTCTGCACAAGCCGCTGCTAAACCTGGTCTATCGTTGAAACTAAACCGAAGAGAGGAGGAATTAACTATCGTCTTTTTAAAACTCATTCAGTGTCTATACAAGAGCTGGTTGTTCTTGTGTCTTATTATTTGTTGCAAAAATGTTATTTACTACTCGCTCCGTTTCGTATTAATATCATTGTAGAAAAACTTTTTTGTTACAAAATAAATGTCATTTTCGACTTTCAATGCAAATTTTTTTAATTTTATTCAGTAATTTATTTTTCTATTGATTGAAATATGATTAATTATATAGATAATAATGTTTTTATATAGAAAATATACAAAATTAATTATTTCTTTAATTTTGTGTACGAATCCAAAACGACACTTATAAATAAAACATATGGAATAATAGAAAATAACCAAATAAAAAGGGAAAAAGAATCAAGTAAAAACGAGTCTAAGCCAGTTCTCAAACAAAAAAAGAACGAGTTAACAATGTCGGGGAAGAGTTAGCTTTCATTGGTCCAACCAATTTTTTTGTCAACAATAATTTTTATTCAAAAAAAACCATAATAAAATAATATGTTAAAAAAAAGAAAACTAAAAAAAAAGTGTGATTGTCAAACACTAGAATAAACTAGAGTAGAATGGAGTAAAAAAATATAGAATAAATACTAAAAAGTTAGCTAAATTGACATTATTTCCTTTATTTAAATAATAAATAACGTAAAAATAAATTAATGATTAAATTTTTGTCAACTTGATTGGTAGTTTATTAGCTGAATATAAAGTAAAATGAAAATTAGAATAAACTTTTACTCAAAAAATACAAAATTAGAATAAATTTTGTCAACTTGATTGGTAGTTTGTCAACTTAGTAGGCATCGACGTTCGTGTCTTTGGATCGGGGCTCCGAGTCTTTCGGGTCTTAAATATTTAGATTCAATAGGTACTTAGAAATTTTCGGTTCGGGTTCGGATCAGTTCTTTTTGGGTCTTGGTCGGTTCGGGTCTATAATTAAAATACCCATAAAATATCCGTAATTTTTCGAGTCCATATCGAGTCCGGGTCAGATTCGGGTATTTAGGATCTGAAAAGGACATGACGTACCAAATTCCATCAAATTTAGTTGATATATGTCATATATATCTAAAATTTTACAAAATAACTTAAATGAAACTATTAATAATTAAAATAAAACATTTTTAAACTCTAAATTTTACATTTTAAAGCTTCATATTACTTAAAAAATAGTAACAAATGTTGTTAAAAAAAGATATTTCAACTAAATCATAAAATAATATATATAAAATAGAACACAAAAACATCATAGTTTTAAATATACATGTTTTTAAGTCGGGTACAAATCGGTTCTTATCAGGTCGGGTCTATTCGGGTCGGTTCTTTTCGGATTCCGGTCTATTCGGGTCGGTTCCTTTCTGTTATGGTTCTTTTGGGTAAAAAAAATTTAGATCCAAAAGGTACTTGTAAATTTTTTGTCCAGTTCCGGATCGGATATTTTTAGGTCGGTTCCTGTTCGGGTTTTCGGGTCCAGGTTAAAATGTCCTGGCCTAATTCTTAGTATGACTGATAAAAACAAAACTTTTAAGAAACAAAAATAAATAAAAGATAAGAAAATATTTTAAAATATTTTAAAATGTAAAAAATTATCCAAAACAAATAGAAATTCAGTTTAACTTCCATATTTATTCTCACTATTGTTTTAAAATCAGTCTAGACAACGCCGATTTTCTAAATTGGTTATAAATAAAACGATTTTTAAATATTGGTATAGCCTGTACCTGAGTGCTGTAAGAACGTTCTGGTAATTAGAAGCACCATTAGAGCTGGAAATTTTAATCATTGCCCGCGGGCCTCGCCCCGTTTGATCCGCCGCCGGGCGGGTGCGGGTCGAACCATTTGAAAATTTTAAATCGCGGGTGCGGATGCGGGTCGAGATTATTTTGAGCGGGGCGGGTGCGGGTCAGCCGAATTTGAATCGCGGGTACCCGCCAACCCGCAAATTAAAAAAAAATATATATATTTTTGAAAAAAAAAACATTTTTTCGTAAAATATATAAAAAACAATAAATATTTGTATAATTTTAATTATAAATATATTTTTTTAATAGTATTTTCTAAAAAATAACTATTATATAAATAAAAAATAATTATTTTTAATTAAAATAATTATTATATAATTAGAAAATAATCATTTTTAATTAAAATAACTATTTTTAATATAATTAATATTACCCGCGGGTTAGGCGGGGCGGGTGCGGATATAAAAGTTTTTGTTTGCGGGTTATGCGGGTCGAGTTTTTGAATCGAAAAAATGATTCGACCCGCGGCGGGGCGGGACGGGTCGGGGCGGGTTGACCCGCGAACCCAGCACTAAGCACCATAGTTCTTTGTGAAACTGCTGTGATCCTGAGAGGATTTCTGTAAATGAGGTTTCTAATTGTAATCTTTATAACCAGCTCTACTGACATAATTAACATATTTTTCTTCTTTTGGTTTCATGGTTTCCACCTCTGCAGCAAACTGAAAGTCGTTCTTTTTCACAAGAAGATTGTGAACAGAATCCAAACTAACTTTCTCTAGCCAACTGCGTAGCTTCCATCCCAGTCGATTTGCCCTTCCGCATCTGCGTTTTTGGTGTTATTGCTGGCTACCAAATTTTCAGTCAGCTGTTTTGCTTTCTCAAGATTTGCCCTTCACTCACAGTATCCAGAGCCATCTGATACCTCTAATCAATACCTTTGAAGAAAATGTACATCAGCTGAACCTCGTTAAAACCGTGATATGTACATTCTCTTTGATATGATATGAATCTGACGCAATAGTTCTTGAATGCCTCAACATGTCCTTGTGAAAACATGTAGATCTTGTTTCTCAGATCTTCAGACACCTCCTATCATCAAAAAAGTTGTTCAAAAAAACATTTTTGGTGACAATCCAGATAATAAAAGATCATGTTCCAGCTGCATCAGCCAACAAGCTACATCCTCATATAGTACCGGTCTAATGTTACACACTACCGTAAGCCAATTTAAAAGCTATGCCCCTTATATATAGTTTCCAACATTATAAAACAATTAAATATATATAACAAAACTTAGATTTTCATAAAAATAGAATTTTAGTCAACTATTTATAAGAAATAGTAAATTTAAAATAATAGAAATATAATGTTCTTACATTTTTCCTACAAAACTATTAATTTTTTTTTTTTGCGTAGTCACATATTTTAATCACACTTGTGTAAGTTTATAAAAAAAAACAAGCCATTTAATTTCTGATATGGCTAGACCAAAAATGATTTTAACAGTTTCAATTTTGAAAATCTTCTCTTGTGTTCTGATTATAGTCTATTTTTCGAAAAATTAAGTACTTCAAAAGGTTTCTAATTTTTTATCGTATAAAAAAATCTTTTTTTTTGTCATTAACTATACAGACTCATATTGACTCTGTAAGCCAAACCGGGTGATCTTCATCCATGTCAATGACAAAACACGGTTGATTCCTAGCACTGCGTGCTAGACTATCCGCCTTTGAGTTTTGTGTCTTTGGTACATAGATAAGCTCTGATCGGGTGAAGCACTCTTTCAGGATCTTGATGTCTTCCAAATAACTTGCAAAAGCTGGCAACTCCTCTGGTTCCGAAACCATCTTCATCAACTGAGAACAATCCGTTGCAAACGTAACCTGAAATTGACGTAAATTCCTCATGCATTCATTGCCCATAGTAACGCTTCCATCTCCGCATGAAGAGGTGAGAGACTAGCCCTAACATTCCTTGCCCCCAACAATCCATCAAAACCTTCCAAAGTACTGAGCCAACCTTGTCCTGAAAAATTAGAACCCTCTTTCCACGAGCCATCCGTAAAACACCATCTTCCTGGAATTGACGGTAATATCATATTTATTTGTGGAGCCGTTCTCTGATCATGTAATACTTGTGCTTCAACCCACAGTGTCGATTTCATTTCTGCCAGTTTAAGTGTATCTATGGGATCCATGTCCAAATTACAGAAAAGTTTATTATTTCTAGCTTTCCAGATGTACCAAAGTATCCAAGCAAACTGGTGATCCTCCATCTGCGGAAAGACTCTCCAAAATAGATGATTCATATTTGTGAAGAGGGCACTTGTTGGAAAATGGCTGGATTTGATGGTATCTTCGAGAGAGCCCAAACCTGGATAGCTGGAGGACATTAAAAAATACATGATTTATCGATTCCTCATAAGCTCCACATCTTGCACAGCAAATATCCCCTTGAATCCCCCTTGCTTGTAAATTCTTCCGCACTGCTATAAACCCTGTCATTAATTGCCGTAGGAAATGTTTCAACTTTGGTGGACATCGTATTTTCCAACAGAAAGCCTTCAAAACATCAACTGTGGGGCCAATCATTAATGGTGGTCTTTCTCTATCTGGAAATCCTCTCTACCTGATATCCTGATTTGACCGAATATTTCCCATTTTTTGTAAAGTGCCATCTATCTTTATCTACCCGCTGAGTTCTGCCCAATGGGATGTTTTCTATAAGTGTCGCATCTTGGAGATCCACCAAAACCTGAATTGCCTCCAAATTCCAGTACGCGAAGTATAAAAAAATCTTTAGTTCCATAAAAAAGTCATCGCCAATTATTTATAAATACATGCCATTGTTTTTTTTTTTTTTTCAAGATTCCAAACTTGATGCTCTCAATGCATTTATAACTAAAAATGCTTAAGAAATATTTTTCTGACTATAAAACTATCAATTTTATTTATCTATATATATTAATAAGAAAATGAACTAAAAATGTTTCTTTAAACCGACTGTGGTGATCAACGGTTTCACCGTTTGACTAGGTTGTCTTTTGGGCTGGTCCTATATGTGCACATGGGGGTTTAACAGAATTTTTTAATATTAAATAATCAATTCCCTGGTGCACAAAAAAAAATTAATTCCCTATTTTATGTAGTTATTGGTGTGAAACTAGAGAATGAAATCTATGTTTTTATCTTATTCATAAACATAAAAATCCCTTTATATATAAGGAATTACACCGTCATAGAATAATGGAAACACTAAAGAAAGGAAATACAAATATAAAAAGAGTACAAATCATAATTTAACAAGGAAAAAACAAGATGCCGATTCTCTCTCTCTCCTCACGGCCGAGTCTTTCTCTCTAGCATTGGCCCTGTTATGAACCGGACCGGTTATGTACATCCACAATATGATTTATAACACTCCCCCTTGGATGCCATAACCATACATGGATTGTAATACGGTTTAGATGTTGCCTCATTAAAACCTTACCAGGAAAACCCAGTGGGACAAAACCATGGTGAAAGAAAAAGAGTACAACACGTATTACTCCCCCTGTTCTGAATTACTCGCGGCTGGCCTCATGAACAGCCAAGATCTCCGAATGGTTTGAAGATGTGGCCGCGATCGTCTGTTTCATGGAACGCCATGATATGGCCGTTCCACCATGTGTGAAAACATAGCCTGTCTGTGATCGAGCATTGTGTGGATCCGAAAAATAATCTGCATCAGCAAAACCAACTAATCCTTCTTTGTTTTGGTTAGTATAAAATAGACCCAAGTCTTTCGTTCTTTGCAGGTAACGAAGAATATGTTTAATCCCGTTCCAGTGCCTTTGGGTCAGACAAGAGCTAAATCTAGACAATAGATTCAAGGCAAAACATATATCTGGTCGTGTGTGACTAGCCAGATACATCAAAGCTTCTATGGCACTGAGATATGGCACTTCGGGACCAAGGACATCTTCATCGTCCATCTTAGGACGAAACGGATCAGTGTCCAGGCCAAGGGACCTCACGACCATGGGGCTAGATAATGGGTGAGACTCGGCCATGTTCAATCTCTTGAGTATTTTTTCTGTATATGCCATTTGATGCACAAGGATTCCGTCTCTTATGTACTCAAGCTGTAATCCCAAACAAAACTTTGTTTTTCCAAGATCTTTCATCTCGAATTCTTTCTTAAGATATTTAACTGTTTGGAGATTTCTCCAGAGGTTCCTAGGATATTTAAATCATCAACATACACTGCTATGATCACAAAGCTCTGGCCGAATTTATTTATAAAGATACAAGGGCTGATCGGATCATTCTTATATCCCTTTTTCACTAAGTACTCACTTAGCCTATTGTACCACATTCGGCCTGATTGTTTCAATCTATAAAGTGATTTGTTCAATTTTATACAATGTTGTTATCGAGAACTCGATTTGTTTTTCAATTCAATACCCTCTGGGACTTTCATATATATCTCATTATCTAGTGGACCATATAAGTATGCAGTTACTACATCCATTAACCGCAAGCCTAAGTTTTCTCTTATAGCCAGACTTATCAGGAATCTAAAAGTAGTAGCATCCACCACAGGGGAGTATGTCTCCTCATAGTCTATTCCTGGACTCTGTGAGAATCCTTGTGCAATAAACCGTGCTTTATATCTCACGACTTCACCATGTTCATTTCTTTTCCTCACAAAGACTCATTTGTATCCAACTGGTTTGACATCATAAGGTGTCCGGATTATAGGACCGAAGACACCTCTTTTCTTTACAGAATTTAACTCCACGTTTATAGCTTCTTTCCATTTGATCCAATCTGATCGTTGAGTGCACTCATAAATAGACGTGGGTTCATGATCCTCATTATCATCCATGATTTCATGTGCTACATTGCATGCAAATATATCATCAATGTCGACATTCTTTCTGTTCCATTGTATCCTAGACAAGACATAGTTTATTGAGATCTCATTATTATCAGGACCTTCAGTACCTTGAATCTTGGCGTCCCAAGAATCAGTATTAGATACATTAGGGCCGGCCGCATCTAAGCATTCATGATCGGCCGCGATCGCTATTAGGGTTTTGGGATCGGCCGCGGCTAAGTCCCGGGATTTAAGAACGGCCGCGGTCGTGTCTAGGGTTTTAACAACCTCGGTTTTATTATCTGCACCTTTTTTAGTTTTCCAAGGGTTCTTATCTTTGGAACCTATTGGTCTACCATGTTTCAAACGTTGTCTAGACTCTGTAGCAACTTGATTGTGTGTAGCAACTTGATTGTATCCCTCTTGAACATCAATTCTTATTGGTGCATTAGCAGCTGGTATATATGACTTAGTCACTCTTTTCGGGTCAGCAAAGGAATCTAGCAATTGATTAGCTAGCTTTTGTAAATGTATAATATTTTGAACTTCTAAATCACACTCTTTGAGTCCGAGGATCTTGCCAAGATAAGGATGTTTGATTCCATGTAATTTCTTTTACCAGTTTACTGTTATCTCCCCCTAATGTGGGATGTTCGGATTCATTAAAGTGACAATGCACATACCTGGCCTTAAATAAATCACTCGTAGTTGGCTCAAAGTATTTTATAATCGTGGGAGAATCATATCCAACATTGCAATTGGCACATAAACGACACATCCAAATGTCTTAAGATGAGATATGTCTGGCTCATGACGCGTAAGCAATTGTGATGGGGAATATTTATGTTCACTAGACGGTCTGATACGAATCAGTTCGGCCGCGTGCAAGACCGCGTGTCCCCAAGCTGTGGCCGGAAGCTTAGACCTCATAAGCAATAGTCTAGCTATCAGCTGAATTCGTTTTATGAATGATTCGGCCAAGCCGTTCTGTGTATGTATATGTGCCTCGGAGTTTTCCACACTTACCCCCATGGACATACAACAATCATTAAACGCTTGAGACGTGAACTCACCAGCATTACCAAGACGTATAGTCTTTAAAAGGATGGTCGTTTGTATTCAAAAACCTGTCGTGCCAGAGAGTAAAATTCTCGGTGGCCACTTTATTAAATGCGGCATTGGCCTCCATCATACTGACCTTGGCGTAATAAAGGCCAGTAGAGAGCGTAGGTATAGACTCTAGGACTTTCTTATGTCCTTGGCCGATTTCTATGATCTGAAGGAACTCTTTGTTTCCTT
>NC_027756.1:40671925-40672082 GCF_000695525.1 Brassica oleracea var. oleracea
TTCTCTTAGAGCTGGGTGAATACAATGAATTAGATATCTCTAGATGCATACCCTTAGGCAACAGGATGTTAGCCTGGTCGTAGCCCTCTATGTGACTGGCTATACCCGGAATGATACTTTAGAGACTTCATATAAAAACTTTCATTCATTAATAAAA
>NC_027756.1:40672242-40672616 GCF_000695525.1 Brassica oleracea var. oleracea
CGATTCTTCCCTTTGAAACCCTCTTGGTAGAGGTCAACGAGATGTTTGGGAGTCCTACATGTCTTAGCCCAATGATTATCCATACCACATCTATGGCACACAGATTTGGACGAGTTTTGTGGTTTAAATGATGTACCACGGCATCGGCCATGCCCACGGCCTCCATAAGAGTTTCCTTGGCCACGGCCATATGAGTTGCCTCGGCTTTGACCAAACGAGTTTCGGCCTCGACCACCACGTCCATGCCATTTTCCACGACCACGGCCGTGTTGGCTATCACTCTAAACATGGTTCGACTCTTTCTTATCCTCTACAGCCGCATGTGCCTCAGGTAATGGGTTTGTTCCAGGAGGTCTCAATTCACTGTTTCTCAT
>NC_027756.1:40672714-40673393 GCF_000695525.1 Brassica oleracea var. oleracea
AAGCCCTTCTCACGGTACTGTTGTTGTAACAACATATTTCTTGTGTGGAAGGTGGAAAATATTTTCTCAAGCATATCCTTATCCGTTATATCCTCACCACACAGTTTCAATTTAGAAACTATCTTAAACAGGGCCGAGTTATACTCGTCCACGGACTTGAAGTCCTGGATTCTGAGATTCCTCCAATCATACGTAGCCTTTGGTAATAACACCATTCTCTGGTGATCATATCTCATTTTCAACTCTGTCCAAAGGTCTAAAGGATTCTCAATAGACAAATACTGATCTTTGAGACTCTCAATAAGATGATGGCGTATAATTAATATAGCTCCATATCTATCTTTCTCACTTGCATTATTGCCCTCGGTGATACATTCACCGAGTCCCTTGTATTTTAGGATGATCTTAGCATCAAGTGTCCATTGCAAGTAGTTATCTCCAGAGAGATTTAGGGATGCAAAATCCAAGTTGTTGATTTTCGACATCTGAAATCATATGTTTCATAATTTAGATTTAAAAATGTTCAAGCGAATGCAATCAATATGCTCAACCAATCCGGATTCTAGGTATGATGCAAATAGGTCATTCGTATATGATGCATACATGTTCAATCTTAGCATTCAGATTCTATATGCAATCAGTTCGTACTATTATGCATGCATGATGCAAACAAGCCGCA
>NC_027756.1:40673779-40678622 GCF_000695525.1 Brassica oleracea var. oleracea
ATTCAATACGGTTTTAATTAATCAAGGCTAGCATACTATATCCAAACATACAATCATTCAAACAATCAATTTCGATCTCAAAGATTAATTAGGGTTTGGTTAAAATCGATTATGCATTAGCTTTAGGGTTTTAATCGATTTCATGCATAGCTTGCATGTATGCGGTATGCGGCTAAAGGTATTAGGAAAACGATTTTGATCATTAGATCAATTGGGATTTAGGGAATCAAACTTATGATTATGAGTTTCGATTTACTCATTGGGGTTTTGATCTATTACCTTAGGGTTTCGATTAGGGTTTAAGGATTACCTTAACCACAAGTAGGGTTGAATGGACCACTAATGAGATGAGGATCGCGAGCTGAACGTTGAGATTGATACGCGAACGAGCTGAGGTCGTCTAGAGCTGGAACGTATCGCAAGCTGTCCTTGCTGGTATCGGGAATGCAAGCTGAAGCTGAGATCGTCTGATCACGAACGGAAACAAGCTGTTATCGCGAGCGGTATCGAGTCGTCTATCGCGAGCTGGCTGAGATCGTGTCTCGGGATCGAGCTGAGACGGTCTGAGGTCATGAGCTGGGATCGTGTCACGAACGGGAACATGATGAGTATTAGGTTTTGGGTTCGTGATCGGGAGTTCTCAACGGTTAGGGTTTATCGTCGAGGGGATTATGGATTCGCCGGCTAGGGTTTGTTTAGCTTAGGGTGTAGAGTAATTGTGCTGATAACGTGTTGTGAAACTAGAGAATGAAATCTATGTTTCTATCTTATTCATAAAGATAAGGAGTCCTTTATATATAGAGAATTACACTGTCTTAGAATAATGGAAAGGCTAAAGAAAGGAAATACAAATATGGAAAGAGTACAAATCATAATCTAATAAGAAAAATGCAAGATGCCGATTCTCTCTCTCTCTCTCTCTCTCTCTCTCTCTCCTCACAGCCAAGTCTCTCTCTCTAGCATTGGGCCGCTTATGAACCGGGCCGGTTATGAACATCCACAATATGATTTATAACAGTTATATCTTTATTTTTTTAATTTTCTTATGGATACATTGTAAATTCACATATACTTTACTCACTTACTGTTATCCAATGTATATCCATGTTTATCGTACTAATGTTATAGCATTCACCAACACAGGCTGTGTATGAACTGAATTTGAGGACAAAATTTCAAACAAATATATTGATATTAGAAGTGGACAAAGGAAAAACATGTTCACAACCGTTCCCGTCTAAGTTCTTTCAATGGACGTACATACTGCTAGAAAAACATGTTCACAGCCGTTCCCGTCTAAGTTCTTTCAATGGACGTACATACTGCTAATTAATAAACATTTTATCACAAACCAAATATTTGTTACAAAGTACAGACTATATGCTTTGACTGATCATAGTATTTATATTTTTTTTGTTTGGCATCAAAAACTCCATAATTCTATTACGATTATTCCAACAAAGCAGTGTCAAGCACTATCCAAAATGCGACCACATAGTTTACATGGGAAAAACTAAAACTTTGAGACCCGACACCTTTCGCATGGCGATCAGCTCGGATGCTCTGAGAACGAAGAAAAAAAGATATGGAGCAAAAAATAAATTTAGAATGAAACTCGATAAAATCATTAAACTCAGCCATAAGACTTGGTCATTCTTCTTCATCTTCAGTTAGCTTAACCAGTTGTAGGTAATCTGATTCAAAAGCCATTGAGCCATAACTGAGAGCTAGTGAGGATTTCTGCGTGTAGGAGGGACAAAACTCGATTACTAGAGAATGAACCGAAAATTATATTCCCATCCTCGTTCACGATCACAGAACCTTCTACGTAACGAGTATCAGTGTCCTTCCAGGAAGCATCAAACCTGCAGAACGGTCTCGATGGAATGGTACGATGTTCTACAACAAGAGGACTTTCATTCTCCTCTGTCACCGCTGAAACTACGTACGCTAGGCTCTTGCTAGCTGCTTCCAAAGTCGCAGAATGCAGAATCTCCATGGGTGATATTTCCTTCAGCTCAAACACCATGTCATTCCGTGCTTTCCATATGAACCAAAGGATCCAAGGGATACGAGTGCGGATCTCCTCTGAACTCCTCTGATTCTGAATTTTATTTAACATGAAGTCAAAATCACTGAATATAAAATTAATTTTTAATTTCTTATCCCCCTAAATCTTAATTTTGAATCTGTATAAAAGCAATCACGAAAATTAACATAAACATAACAAATCATGTGAAACAAATCTTGTTGTGTTGTGTCTGTAATAAAGAGACAAAATGCTCAGCGCAAACTTAGCCGTCTGTTTAGATTATAGTCCCACAATCATGGTCTAGTCTTGTTCTAATCATTCCCTTTCCTTCTTTTTAAATTAAAAATGTATTATGAATTTAATAGTTTTGTAGTGATCAGATCAGATCTGACATTTCCTTTCTTTATGTTTTTTTCTTTGTAGTTATTTTTGTTACTATCTATATTTTAAGTGGCTGACAAAAAAAAAATCTATATTTTAAGTGGACATTTGGGAGCGTTGTGTATCTCATTTTTGCTATTGGTTGTAGTCGTACGCCGAGTTTACCTGTACGAATCGACTTTATGAATATTCCATAGCCTTTCAATCCAGCCCCACTCAGGCATCCACTTCCCATGTGCCATTCAGAGTTGCTACTTTGTTAGAATTTGTTAATTAGGATACAAAATTGTTTAACAAGGCTTTTTTGGGTTCAATACTCGGTTCAACATATGGCATCCTAATAAAACGTAAGTGCTTTATCTTTTTTTTTTTAGAAGACGCATTTGCTGATTCTGATATTTAATTTTTACATGGAAAATTAAGTTAACTAGTAAGATAATCCCTAAATTATTTATATTGATTCAGTTACATACATAGATTCTTGGTCACTAGTTTGTCAAGCAATTACCGAAACAATAAGAAATTATTTTAGTCATCATCAATCAGTTATAGTTTCATAGAAACTAAATACAAATTGAAAACTTTTATTGAAAAGAAATTGAACATTTTCTTATGGACTAAATTTTAAATTCCATCAATATAAACCCTAACAATATTATATTATCAATTGACTAGGTGCATAGACATCAGTGCACCCCCAATGGGGAATTCTAGTCACAAAATTTTTAGAATACATTCTAAGAACTTTGTGACTATAACTCTCACCGAGAGTGCTCTTAGTAGCATTGATAAATTTCTAAAACTTTATGATAATATATAATATGATATATGTATGTATATTTTTTTCCAACAATAGGTGTCATGATGGACACAATTGTCGTATAATTTACCTGTCTGCATTTTTCCAGTTACTTCCGTATAACGACAGTGTGACATTAAAACAATGAGAATGAAATAAAGTACATACTTGTTGTAATTAGAATGTTTAGAGAGTGAATATTTCTGTGTTTTTATTAATGATCAAAGGGGTTCCTTTATATAAGGATTACAAGATGATGATAAATGGAAAGTATCCAAAACCTAAACTTATTAGGATTTGATCAAAAAGAAAAAAAAAAAAAAACTTACTAGGATTAGGAAAACTACTAATACATAATAATGAAAAGATTACATCTACTAGGAAAATAAAATAGTTTCCTTTTCTCCAAGCTTTGTGGCCGCCTTTATCTCTCCTAAAGTCGGCTCTCTCTCTCCTCTCTCTAGGCTTCGGCCATCTCTCTATCTTCTAGGTATTGGGCCGGTCTTGGACCGGGTCTGGTTAATGGCAATCCACTCCATGATTTATAACACTCCCCCTTGGATGCCATAACCATACATGATTTGTAGTACGCTTCATGTTGTCTCATTAAAACCTTATCAGGAAAACCCAGTGGGACAAAACCATGATGAAGGAAAAAGAGTACAACACGCACTACTCCCCCTGATGTGAACCTCAGTGTAGGTTTCTACATTATACGCATCTGGTGCGTGGTCTTTCTTGTATATGTAGGAAGGGAGTAATCGGCCAAGTTCATTACTAAGCCGTATCTAGACCACTTTGACCTCTCAGGTCGTCTCTCATGTCTTTTGACATTAAGTGTCCCGGTAAAGCATGTGTGCTAAACAATGTGAACCATATTGTTCTCGGGGATCACTATTGGTCCTTTGCAAATCGTGTTTGCATGTATCCATAGTCTAGACGTGATCGTCTACTGTTAACTCTTTACTTTGGTCGGACAAAATAAGTACTTATGGACAATGTACTAGACATGGTTATCATGAACCTATGTCTCCGTCTATACATGTCCACTACTTGTCTCATGAGTGTTCAAGATCAATGATCATCGCTTTGAGTTTTTATAATCTCTCATTATGGCTCTGTGGCCGAACACTCTCATGTATCTCACATGTGGACATCGATCTTTCTTGCTTTAAGCAGTACCATATCTATCTCGGACATTGTAGTCCTTTATCCATCTCTTGATGGCGTCTCATGACCTCTGTTGCTGTGGATTATATCACACACTGAAATATATATTATTAGGTCATAGATCTCTGCTATCACAAGCTTATGGACTACAATACATTTGTATATGGTTGATCTTTTGTCTCTACTAGCCCGTGATCAAAAAGAAAGGGCTAGACGCCTTTTAGTCTTAAAAGCCGGACGCGTCTAGTCGAAGAGCCAGACGTTCTTTGCTGAAGAGCCGGACGCTCTTAGATGGACATAGTCAGACATCTTTAGTTTGAAGGGCCGGGGCCGGATGCTTTTGGTCGGACACCCACATAGATTTATTCTATGCTTACTAACCTCTTTAAGGTTTAGTATAATCACAAAGAATTTCAAATATATGGACTGTATTGGATTGTCTTTTATACAACTCCAAGATC
>NC_027756.1:40679819-40683540 GCF_000695525.1 Brassica oleracea var. oleracea
TTTTGCAGGTCTGAACCGGACCACCAAAGATCAGAGACGAGCTGAGACGAACGGACGCGGGACGGCTCCTATCGGGTCGCGTTGCCGAGAGCTATCGCGAGCTTGTTTCTTCTTGCGGACGGTTGCGTCTGGTCGGGGATTTGGTCTGAGTTGTAAGCTGAGCTGAGGCTGAGGATGTTGATCACGGACAGGGAACGCCTGAAGCTGAGCTTGATCGGAGTTTAGCTTGATCGGAGTTTGCAAGCCGGAACGCAAGCAAGAACAATTTAGGGTTCTTCGGGATTAGGATTTCAAAAGACCAAGACGGCGCCGAGAATTGTTTCTGCGAGTGTGGACGCGTCTGAGATCGGATCGACAAACGGTTTTCGCTGATGGATTCGTCTCGTCAAGAGTTTCAATTTGATATGTGGCTCGTCGTCTGGTTCTTCTTTGTTTGAGAGATAGATCGATTTTAAGTTGCACCTGATTTAGGGTTTATGTGTGACGGATTTTAGGTTAGATTTTGTCTCAGAGTTTTGGAGTCTATCGTGCTGATAACGTGTTGTAATTAGAATGTTTAGAGACTGATTTCTGTGTTCTTATTAATGATCAATGGGGTTCCTTTATATAAGGATTACAAGATGATGATAAATAGAAAGTATCCAAAACCTAAACTTACTAGGATTAGGAAAACTACTAATACATAATAATGGAAAGATTACATCTACTAGGAAAAGAAAAGAGTTTCATTTTCTCCAAGCTTTGTGCCCGCCTTTATCTCTCTTAAAGTCGGCTCTCTCTCTCCTCTCTCTAGGCGTCGGCCATCTCTCCATCTTCTAGGTATTGGTCCGGTTTTGGACCGGATCTTGTTAATGGCAATCCACTCCATGATTTATAACAATACTCGTATTATGTATCGAGACTAATCGTCACATGAAGTATTTTTTAAAGAACAATGCTTGGTTCACTTCTTAGGGTGAACTTTTAAATTCACCTATTTTTTTACTGCCAATCAAAGTGTCACGTAGATAATTAATTAAAAAATATTAAATTTATTTAAAAATAATTTAAAAAAAAGAATAACGCTAATTTTAACGACAATAACGCTGCTGGCTAAACCGTAAACCCTAAATCTTAAATTTTGAACCCTAAACCTTAAATCCTAAACCTAAACCCTAAACCCTAAACCCTATATGCTAAACCAAAATCCTAGACCCTAAACTCAAATTGTATACTCTAAACCCAAATTGTATACTCTAAACCCAAACAATAAACCCTAAACCCAAACCATATACCCAAAACCTAAACCCTATATGCTAAACCAAAATCCTAGACCCTAAACTCAAATTGTATACTCTAAACCCAAACCATAAACCCTAAACCCAAACCATATACCCTAAACCTAAATCCTATACCCTAAATCCAAACCATATAGCATCTTGGTTTAAGGTTTGGGTTTTAAGTCTAAGATTTGGGTTTAGAGTATACAATTTGAGTTTAGGATCTAGGATTTGGTTTAGGGTATAAGGTTTTGATTTAAGGTTTACGGTTTGGGTTTAGGGTCTAGGATTTGGGTTTATAGTATACGGTTTGGGTTTAGGGTCTAGGATTTGAGTTTAGGGTATACCGTTTAGGTTAAGATTTACGGTTTAGGGTTGAGAATTTAAGATTTCGGGTTTATGGGTTAGGTGGCGGCGTCAGCGTTGTTAAAATTAGCATTATTTTTTTTAGTTATTTTAAAATAAATTTAATATTTTTTAATTAGTTATCTACGTGACATTTTAATTAATCTAGAGGTGAACTGAGTTTTATTCTTTTTCAAAAGCAAAAAAAAAAGTATTTATGTTGTGTCGTCGTAGGACAAATAAATTTGAGGTGGACAGCAACATAATAGTCCAACCTTCTTTTAAAATTTTCTTTTGGTCATCTTCCACGTCTCCTCATAATCAAATAACATTATTGCATTCCGTTTTTTTAAAAAGAAATTGTTGGGGTTTTAAGGCATTATTATGGGAGGTATCTCACAGTATTTCTTGTGAAAATATTCGAAAAATGGAAAAAATTAGAGGGTGAAAAGCTGAGAGCCATTTCTTGCAGACAAATTCTTTTTTTTTTTCTTTCTAAAAACTCTTTTTTTACTTGTATTTCTATTGATTTAGTCTTCTTTTATATTCTCTCCGTGTTATTTTAATTATCATTTTTAATTTATATATACAGAATAAAATATATTTAATTTTATATATTTTATAAATAAAAACATTATTATTGATATACCCAACCACATTTTACCTAATAGAAAAATAGATCAGAAAATATAAAAAATCATATAACATATAAAGATAATAAATTTTGCATTAAAATTTTAAAACGACACTTATTTTAAAATAAAAAATAAAAATAAAAATGAATGAAGAAAGTATTAAATTTAATAACAAAATTAAAATGTATTGGTATTATACTATGTATTATATATTTTAAGAGGGGTTCTCTCTGTTGTTGATGCTCTTATACTTCAAGAATTTTGTTTATATATTAAAAAGCATTATCATAAACTGCTGGTACAAAAATAGATATTTATATACATGGACTACATTTTTACCAAACATATAGAGGGAATTCTGAAAACACACCTTTATTGATAGGCTAGATTTTATTAACAAAAAAAAAATCAGCTTTTATCAGAAAATAACTATTAAGTTTTTCAGAATGATTTCAGTCGACAAAAAAAAAAAATTCCGAATGACAACATAATATCAACACTAGCTTTTGTAGAAAAGTATTTTTAAAAAAAAATTAGTACTACTGCATAAATTTTAATTTTTGTAAAATGGTTATTATGACGGATTCGACCAATGTTTAAAACATATACCGATGTTTTTCTAATAAAGTGTTCCATTAGAATATTGTTTATTAATAACTTGCAGTGAAAGAGTTTGAATCCGAATGATAACAAAATAACAACACTAATACAAACCATGATTTTATACCATGATCATATTAATCGCCTTTATACGAAAGTATTTTCCACTTCTTTACGCATAACAACATTAATACAAAGTACAAACCATGATACCATGATAATATCAGTTTGAATTGCACAATAATTCTAAACTATATGACACTAGAACAATTGGTTTTAGTTTATTATTAGCTGTTTAGAAATAAATAATTGATCAAACAATTTCACTTGGCTGGTTACCAAAGTACCATAAATTTTAAAATCGACCGGACCCAAAAGAAATTAATTAAAGAAAGCGAAACAAGCATGATAGATTAGTGAAAAATGTTATAAAAAGATGCTGTGTAAGCTTATTATTACTCATGATCAGGGGTCTATATTTATACAAGTATTAGACCGTCTTATTTAGACCGTCATAACAGAAAAGGAAATCATATTCCTAATAGGAATAGGAAATAATACTTATCTTAAATACATATGGAAAAGGATAAACATCAAGTATAGATAAATGTAAACTCTCATTCGCCTAAGTCATTAGCGAATGGGCCGGATGGATAGCTGATGGGCCGGACGGTTTGGGCCTGATATGGGTCGATCACTACTTGGTTTATAACACTCCCCCTTGATCGACACATCCGGTTCAGGACTTGTAACATGCTTAATGTTGCCTCATTAAAACCTTTCTAGGAAAACCCAGTGGGACAAAACCATGGATAAGGAAAAAGAGTACAACACATGAACTCCCCCTGACTTGTACCCCCGTGTATGTTCTTCAAGTTGGCG
>NC_027756.1:40683682-40683918 GCF_000695525.1 Brassica oleracea var. oleracea
GAATTGTAACTTGAGTTATCTTGTAACTCTCATATCTTCTGGAACTTCATTAAGACATGGTCAAGACGTGCATCTTTGCAGCTGACCACTCTATGTCCTGGTCGGACCGATGGCACTCGACCAGTACACGGATGGAACTCTAATCTGCGATCAAACTTTACTCGCAAGTCCTCTCATGTCCCACGGATCCTCTAGTCACATGGCTTTGCCATACCGTGGACACTTTAATATATATA
>NC_027756.1:40683946-40684685 GCF_000695525.1 Brassica oleracea var. oleracea
ATTCGGACATACATCACCCGTATGTGCTAATGGCTTATCCATTATAGCCGATCTTTCTTCATTGGTCGATCCATGTTGAGTTATAGACCTTGTCTATACTCGTCCATACCCCATGAGTGTCTAAGGTCATATCATTAATAATCATTGCTGCAATGAGTTTTATAATCTCATCAAACTATGGATCTGCAGTCAAATACACTCAAGGACCTTTATACATGGTTATCGATCTTTCTTGCCTTCAGCAATGCCATATCCATTAGACCTCTACCAGACATACTTCTGGTCACTCTCTTGGACCATTATGGTTTCCTTTTATCCACTGATATAAACATAATGGCTTGTGCTTACATTGCAGTCCCATACTATAATCTTATTACTTGAAAAACATCGCAGTCCACACTTTCTTTGATGGCATCTCATGACCTACTTGCAGTACTGATTTATTATAAACACAAGGGATTTCTTTTATAATAATATATGGACTGATTTGGATTGTTCTTTATCAAACTTCTTCACTAAGTTTTACTTAGTCTTATCATATTCAATGCAGCTGCTTTTGCTTCAGCTTCTATCATTCTATGCACCTTTCATTTCTTTCCGAGGTTTCTTATCTTTCGGAACTTATTGGTCTATCTTGTATAGACACTGTAGCAACTTGATTGTGTCTCTTAGGACATCAAATTCGTGTTTATGAACAATGCTGTTCTTTGAGAACTTCTTTTCTCATCTTTCTGGTACC
>NC_027756.1:40684921-40686542 GCF_000695525.1 Brassica oleracea var. oleracea
TCCAATCTTTTTCTCATCCTCTTCTGAGGTTCCATCCTAGCCGGCACATATGTATGTGGTGGTTTATTCAAAATCTCTTAGGATGGTATATGTCTGGTTTATGACCCGTATTCATTCTGAGATGAGATTATTTATGCTCACTTATATGGCATGATGCATATTAACCTTACACATGTAAATCCTTGTGTCCCCAAGCATTAGGTAGTGGCCTTTGTAGTATAAAGAATTCGGCCAAATCTTACTATGGTCATAGACAATGTAAAACGGATTTGTAGTATGTTCATGGATCACAGTTTATCCTCACTCCCCCTCATGGACATACTATAATCACGTGGTACTTGAGACAATAGAGCCTAATGAATTTCCCTTGTGTACATGTTACACAACGTGAGATTTTATGGGATAACTCTTTGTGCCTTTTGCAATATGTGCATCAATTTTTAAAGACCTGGATGACTAATCCAGTCATGCCATAAAGTGTATAAAATTTCGTGGGTATACAGGTTACCATGGCTTTTGCCTTTATCATACTGATCCTTGGCATAGTCTAGATCAGTAGAGTATGTATGTATAGTCTTGACCACTTTCTTATAAGGCCTTAGGCGATTTTCTTATAATCTGAAATGAACTTTTGTTTCCTTTTCCCATTGGTTCAATGTGGAAACCATTTATGCTCAATTCTTTATAACTCAATGGGTCTTTTATTGGGTGAATAAATTCGTGCCCCTTTAGGCAATGCCGTGGTCTATAATAGACTGACTATCCTTTTTATTAAGTTTTCATTGTCATTTATCAATCAAGAAATCATCAAGCAAATCAAACATGATAACTAAAAACAACTCTTATTATTGTTATAAAATTGTAAATGACAAGCAAATCAAAGCAAAACATAAAACATAAAATCAGAATGTCGAAATCTCGTTTCTTTAGTCAATGTATAAGTCGGCCTCACAATCCATATATTTCCACAAGGCTTCCTTGGATTCCTCCTTATCATTTTTAGCCTCATTGGCTTCAGGAGGTCTCATCTCACTGTTTCATTGCTCAATGTATCTTTTCTGAAGTTTTTCAAATCTGCTAATGGTATCTATAACTTTCTGCTCTCTTTGCTCAGTTGCCAATAGGCATGACAATAGGTCATTATAGGTGGTGAAACCCTTAGCCTTATGTGATAACAACAGATCCTTTGGATGGAATGTGGAATAGGTTTTATATAGTAAATCCTCATTTGTTACCACTTCACCACATAGTTCAAGACTATAGGCGATTTTTATCAGAGCAGAATTATATTCGTCCACGGATTCAAAATCCTGGAACCTGAGAATCTTCCATTCATTCATGGCTTTTCGCCATAATGCCATTGAGTATCTGGAATTTAGTTTTGTCCAAAGGTCACAAAGATCCTCAATATTTAAGTAATGATCTCTCAGATCCCTAGTGAGATGATAGCGCATAATTGTTATGGCTTTATGCTTTTCACTTTCAATTGTATTATTGCCATCAATGATACATTTTCCGAGTCCTTCAGGGTAACTGAAGTGTTCATTACCCATTTTAGATAATTATCTCCAGAGAGATTTAGGGCAGCATAATCCGAAGGCTCAAATTTCGACATCTGAAA
>NC_027756.1:40687418-40692845 GCF_000695525.1 Brassica oleracea var. oleracea
ATCATATAATTTAGATTTAGGGTTTCAATGCCCTTACTGATCAATCAATGTTCTAGCAACCCTAACAGCCATTGATCTATCAACTTAACAGGAAAACAATCTAACCAAAACTTAGTTCCATATGTTAGGTTTTCTATTATCCTAGATTAGGGTTCTTCAAATTTTAATGGTTCAGATCTTTATCAATCAACCAAATTCAGTGTAGGTTCTTTTAAGTTTCGAGTTTTACCTTTAGAAACTTATAGAGTGTAGATTTGGACCACCAAAGAGGGAAGGACGCCGCGAGCTGATCGTTCTTCGAGTCGGGTCGTGGACGGGCTGCTTGCTTGGTCGGATCACGAACATGGAAGAAGGAGAACGTCTGGTTTACTTGATCACGTCTAGAAAGAGCTAATTGTAGCAGAGCGTGATGGCGCGTCAGTGATCGGATCGACAAGCGGTTTGCAGCGTCTGATTCGTCTCGGCGAGAGCTTCTATTTGATATATTGCTCGTCGTCTGGGTTCTCACGATTTGGGAGAACGATCTCTTTAAAGTTCCGCCGGAATTAGGGTTTTGTGATATTCGGCTGAGTTTAAAGAATTTCGTGGGGGCTTAGGGTTAGAGGCTATCGTGCTGATAACGTGTTATAAAAGAAATGATGTGTAAGCTTATTATTACTCATGACCAGAGGTCTATATTTATACAAGTATTAGACCGTCTTATTTAGACCGTCATAGCAGAAAAGAAAATCATATTCCTAATAGGAATATGAAATAGTACTTATCCTAAATACATATGGAAAATGATAAACATCAAGTATAGATAAATGTAAACTCTCATCCGCCTAAGTCATTAGCGAATGCGCCGGATGGATAGCTGATGGGCCGGACGGTTTGGGCCTGATATGAGTCGATCACCACTTGGTTTATAACACAAAACGTAATCTCTTTCGATCTTTAAAAGACAAAATCTTAATGAAACATATGTATACACATGACATCCGTTAGGGAATAGAATATTCCCATTATTGAGATTAGGATAACTTCCATTATATTAGAGATAATTCCAATTATGTTTAAGGAATATCTCATCGTTCGAGTTGTATATATACAGAAACTCTATTCAAAATATCGTCTCCCAAATTTACATGGTATCAGAGCAGAAATTTTCTGAGACCTAGAATGTTTGTGTTTTTGGTATTAAGAACTTTGAAGTTCGAAGTCCTGTGTTGTGTCTGTTGGTTCTCTGTGAGATTCAGTAAGCATGGTTGAAATAGATGAGTCGTCCGCGACCAAGAGTGGAACGTCGGAAAACAGAGGCGTTGACAGTGCAACGCCGTATTCTTTCTATGCCTCCGACAATCTGGGAGCTATGATCACGTCGGTGACGTTGACAGGAGAGAATTACAATGAGTGGTCTAGTGAGATGACCAATGCTATATGTGCCAAACGGAAGCTTGGTTTCATTGATGGTTCTATAACGAAGCCGTCCACAAACGATCCTAGCTTGGAGCTCTGGCTCTCGGTTAATTCAATGACTGTGGGAAGGATTCGTACGTCTATTGAACCGCGAGTGCGGTCTACAATTACGTTTGTTCAAGACTCACAAACTATGAGAAAATCTCCGCAAACGGTTCTCTTTAGGAAACAAGGTGCGCGTACATCACCTAAAGGAACAGCTAGCATCATGTCGTCAGGATGGACCATCAGTGATTGAGTTCTTTGGGCGTCTGTCCAAGCTATGGGAGGAGTTGGACATGTACTCGCCTCTTCCAAGTTACACTTGTGCAACAGCTCCTGAGACAGAGAAGCAGAGAAGATGCATCAGTTTGTTATGGGTTTGAGTGAGGTCTGTTTCGGTGGAATTTGTCAGTCGATCATCTCTTCCGACTCAGAGCTAGATATTAGAGAGATATATGCGAAAGTCATCAGAGAAGAGGAGCGTCTTAACTCTGCCAAGGAACGAGAATCACAGCAGAATGCAACTGGGTTCTTGGCTAAAATAGAAGAAGAGCAAACTGCTTCTCACACTAACTCTGCCGGTTTTGGAAGACGATCACAGTGCACTCACTGTAGAAGAACATGTCACGATAAAACAAACTGTTGGCAGTTGGTCGGATTTCCTGACTGATGGGAAGAACGTTCAACGGCAAACAGAGGTGGGAATGGAGGAAATAGAGGCGGCGCTCGAGGAGGTCGTGGTCGCGGCTCATAAAACCCAGGCTGATAACAAGTGACCTAACCCTCTCAACCCGCGTGTCTTCATCCCGTTCTTTGTAGTCCGCCGTTCGAAAGCTGCAGTCGACATGACAAATCAACTCGATGGGTTTCGATTGCATCCGTTTGATTGTCACCACGATCAACATACATGATTTCTTCCTCCTATTGCAATGGGAAATCAAAAACGTACCTTGCTTTCAGACGGTGAATCTACATATATAAATAGGTGAGTCTTGCTTCTGAAGATTTCATCATTCATCACAATCATATTAACTCTTAAATCTTTTGCAGAACACAGTGACAAACTCCTCTCGCTATGAGCTATCGCCTATGAGAGGAAGCCTAAGACTTCCTGGATGAAAGACAATCGTCGGAAACGATATCGGCACAATAGGAGGAAAGCTGCGACAGAAGAAAGGAGGAGGATGAAAGCGGTGAAGGATAAAGAGAAAGCCATTGATGGTGGTGAAGAGGATAGAGAGAAGAGATCATTAATGGAGAGTGGGACAAAGCTAAGGCCAGGATACATGGTGATAAACAATGGCATGATTCATTATCAATCAAAGGTAACTGCTTGGAGCTCTTGAGTATAAATTTGTTTCTTCTCTGCAAGTTTTCTTTGTCCCGAAAAAAATTATATGGATTCATTGAGCTCTGAAGCAAGGAAGAGTCCTGATCTTCTTTGTTGGCTGAAATGGTAATGTCTTCTCTGCAGTCAATTAAGGTTAGGCTCCATGGGGAGTCTATACGCGTTAACAAAGGTATCGTCTTTGTTTCTGGAGCATCCTATATTTTGTTTATTAAGAAATTCTTACGGAACTATCACTCTTGAGAATTTCAATCCAAGAAACACTTTGTTTCTTGGATTGAAATTCTCAAGATACGAAGAGCTTGGATGTTGGTGCTAAACTTTTCATTGGAAACCTTGACCATGCAAGTATATCTCTTGGTGGTAATGGTAATTTTACTCTAACGTATTGGTACGTACGGCAACTAAGGTTCGGTTTTTACAAGATGTGGATGAACAGATTTTTTTGTGATACGTTCTAATCCTGAAGTAGAATCTTTTAATTAATATGTCCTTTGTTGTAGGGAAAAGAATGGTTGTACGCATATGAGTAATATTCTCACAGTTCTTCATTTCAGATAATGTAAGGATCCTGATACCATGAACTGGTTTCGGTTTCATCAGGCTCCTTTACATATCTCATGCTGCTATTGAGGTAATTCTGTTTATTTTTAGCTTCTTTCGTTGTTATCACTTTTATAAACCTGGCTATCAGAAAGATTCCCAAACTCCTAATATGTTTCACATAAATATCTTCTCTATCAACTCATTCTATGAATGAATATTGCAGGGAATGGCCGGATAATACCTCCGTAATTTACAAATGACAGTCTCTTAAGCTTACAAGAAAGACACCGACGGCGAGCACCTACAAGTCAGTAATCATATGTGCAACCTCTACAATGTTTAAATGCATTGGTCTTCCAAAACCAAACCTGAATAGTGAATACTCACAACGTCTAAGCACACTTCTATGCAGGAATGTATGGTGCGTCTTAGTGTGCATGCCGGCTCACAATTCATTTTTACATATATTATTAACATATTAGTGTAGATACACCACAGTTAAAAATTCTGAGTTTGTCTCTTGCAGTGACGAAACCGAGGAGAAGATGAGAGCTTTAATGAAAAAGTTTGGGCTGTAAGGTCAAGATCCAAGTCATTAAGGGAGAAGCTCACTTCGTTGTGGTCAGAGAACATTACAGAAGTTGCAAGGGAAGGAGGAAGTGACGAAGTAGAACTTAAATGGGACAGTTACGAAAAAGCAAACCGAGAGATTTCATATGACAAGCTTAAATTGGCTGAAGAGAAAGCAATAACAAAGGAACAAGACAAGATGAGAGCAGAAGAAGCTGCACACGCCAAGACAGAGAAGATGAGGAGAGTTGTGGAAAGAAATACATCAAGAGAGAGAGAGAGACCAAATAAAAGGAAGCACTGAAAAAACAAAACAGAACAAGAAGAATGCAACAGCTTAATGTTCTAAACTGAAGAAGAGACTCACATAGGTATAAGAAACTATTCCATGGACGCCTCAGACAAAGCAAGAAACTAACTTGATGATTATTTGGTTTTGTATATTTTTCCTCTCAGATTCACAAGAAGAAAACAAGTCTTGGTATAATTCCTATTGGAAAGTATATGGTGCTCAGTTACAGCCAAGCTGGAGAAACTGGACTTGGAACTGATAAGGAAAGAGAGGAGAAGGAGGAAAAGGAGGATATATTTCACTATCTGATCATATCCAAGCTGGCAAGAACCAACGGGAAAATGGTTTTCCATCAAAATTTGTTTTTTTTCTACTCTGGAATCACTGGATCCTGATTAACTCTTTTCAACTCATAGTTTATAGAGCTGTCCCATTACTGATAAAAGACTAATTCTCAGTTTCTCACTCAAACCAGAGTGACAACTGACGAACAGCTCCTACACATGAATATCCAAGAAGGTTAAGCTACTTATCAATGGTATTGGTTCTCTGGTTTACGAGAAGAAGATGAGAAAGACTTCTCACAATATCCTAAAACTTTACATCAACAGATTCTCTCTCAGTTTCAAGCTTTTTCAACAGTTTCTTGATTGCAATGATTCTAACGTACAACGCGTATCCTCACGGTTCTCTAATAGAACAATGTTTAGCTAACAGTTATCATTACATACATAGAATATAAGAGTATTTTCATAAAAACAACAACAACAGAGATGCATAGCAACGAAAGATTTGTATGACGATGCTATCTATCTTTATGGCAACACTGAGCTCAATAATTGGGACGTAGAGTTCGTCAAAGTTGAGTATCAAAGTTAATAAATTAGAGAAAGTCACTCTATTATTAATTCTCCCTCCTTGAGTTTCACAACATGAGTTTAACAGTCTCATCGAAGGGTTTTTCGAGAAGATTTCAAGGCGGCCGAGAAAGAAAAATGGTAAGTAAAGATGTCTATGGAAAGATATTAATGCAAAGAATACACAAAAAAGTGAAAGATATTATAGCTTAAAAATTGATTTTTTTACATGATTGTAAATATAGTTAGATCGATAAAACTATTTTATCACTAAACCAAAAATTACCTATTTATAGGTCGATTTATTTTTAAGATTGGAGATGATAATTCAATTATTTTAAAGGTATTAAAAATCAGTTGTAAATAAAATTATT
>NC_027756.1:40693223-40710543 GCF_000695525.1 Brassica oleracea var. oleracea
AAAATTTAATTTAAAATATATAATTCATGTAGTAATGAAAAAGATTCGTAGAAAGAAACACCGTCTCAAGAAATAATTCGTAGAAAAACTATCATTTTATATTTATGATTAAGTTTTGTTTGAGGTTAAGCGCTTACTTATTTTAATGTTGTCTCTGAACTGATTTCAGTTGTGTTTAAGTTAGATTTTATGTATACTGGAATCATTTTTGTAAAATAAATCATATTAATCATCAACTTTAAAATAAAAAAAAAAATCTCATAATTTTGTTGATCAATCCACTTGGATCCGTCAAAAATCAATCATTAATATAATTAACTAAATTAAATGATTTACTTTTTACTAGATAAAAATGACTTAGTTAATGAAAAATAACATTTATTCATGTTTGACTGAAAACTTAGAATTAAAATTGGTGCAGTTATGAGTTAAAAAAAATTTTGGCTAAATTTTAAAATGTAGAATTATTGTTTTATTTTTTCCTTTATAAATATGAATAAACATTCTCAACTAAAACATATATGTCCACAATTAGATCAAATAAAAAAGGTTCCACTTACAACACCATATAGCATAACAAACCAAAAATAAAAGCTCATTTTACAAACAAAATGGTTAGTTTGTAAAAGTTATCCCAATATTTTTTTCCAATACATCACTACCTCCTCTCTAGCTACTCCAACCAACAAACTATCATTGTTTGCCGACCCAAATACACTCTATGTGTTCTCATATGAAAGAAACACAATATACCAAACAGTATACTATATACAAAACATTAATCTCTGAACAATAAAAATACAAAAATGTAACATTAATTCAGTAACAATCCGAGTGATAGGTATAACTGGAATAGTAGGTATATTTTCTGTTCGAGAAATAATTTCATGTTTCCATGTTACTTTGTTTAAGTTAAAATACTACAAAACTACTAAATTGCAAACTTATATATAGTATTTGCTTGACTGGTGTGGACAAGACTAAGCAATTAATAAGATCTAATTCTTTTTCATATTTTTTTTTGAATAATTGTAAATTAAATAAAATGCATCAAGGGGGAATCGAAGACGGGTTATTCGTCTAGAGAACATGGGGGTCAACCACTAGGAAACAACAAATTGTTCATATTTACTATTGTATACGGTTACTAATCTAAAAAAGTCCAACAATTAGGACATATTCGCAAGTCCACCTATTCTTATTAATATGTTAATTCATAATGCTTCTCAAATTTAAACAATATGCTTTTTAAACATAAAAGAATACACTAAATATTAGCAAATAAAGAAAACCGGATTTTGTAAACTTAATTAATCTCACCATCTCTAGAACTTGCTCACACCAGAATAAATTACTCCCTCATTTGGTCTAATAGCAATCAACTTATCGTGAACCAAATATTTCAAAACTAAGAACATTCACACAATCAATAAATCCAAATACAAATAAAGAAAAATTTCTAAAAAGTATATTTTAAACAAATTATATATCATATCCCGCGCGTAGCGCGGACCGACCCTAGTGATAATATATTCGACTAACAACTTTGGAGAAATACAAATAACGATTATTATAAAAAATCTATTTAAAACATATTTTCTTGAGAATCCCAATATTAATTACTTATTTTAAAGTAGCTTACTTATAGAATGTATACTACGCAAATAAACAAGTAATAAAAGGGGATATAAGCCTCAGTTAGAGTGTCCACGAATGGGAAAATCAACCAATGAAAAACCAGTTTTTTGCCACGTCACACCGGTGTTGGGCTGTTTTTTCTTTTGATCCCTAAAACGCTGAGGACGAAAGGATGAATCCCTCTCCGTCGTATCCACTTCTTCAAGGGATGGTTTAAGGATGTTAAAATGGTAAAACCCACCTCATTTAAACTCACCCCGTTTAAGACTCACCCCATTTAAAATTCATACCCGTTTAGACCCATTTAAAAATAGATCTATTAGGAGTACCCATTTAGACCCATAAATTTTGTACTA
This sequence comes from Brassica oleracea var. oleracea, assembly GCF_000695525.1. Classification (NCBI taxonomy): domain Eukaryota; kingdom Viridiplantae; phylum Streptophyta; class Magnoliopsida; order Brassicales; family Brassicaceae; genus Brassica; species Brassica oleracea. The sequence continues at coordinate 40,695,218 of NC_027756.1, forward strand.
ACCTATTTAGACCCATTTAAACTATTGTTGATTTAATTTTTAATTGTTTTAACTTTAAGGTTTTTTAACAAAAATTAAATGAAACAAATAAAAAATTATAACTTATTTTTATTATATAAACGCAAATCAAATTGTTCTAATAAAACAGTGGAATCGAGTTTTCTTTTAAAACCGCAAAATTAAGTTTTCCTGCTAAAACCGTAAAATCAAGTTTTCTCGCCAAAACCGTAAACCGAGTTTCCTGGCAAAACCGTAAAAATTGAGTTTTCCCGCCAAAACCGGAAAACCAAGTTTTCCCGCCAAAACCGTAAAACCGAGTTTTCCCTCCAAAATGCAAAATCAGATTTTCCCGCCAAAACCGTAAAATCGAATTTTCCCGCTAAAACCGCAAAACTAGATTTTCCCGCCAAAACCGGAAAACCAAGCTTTCTCGCCAAAACCGGAAAACCGAGCTTTCCCGCCAAAACCGTAGAACCGAGTTTTTCCGCCAAAACCGTAAAACCGAGTTTTCCCGCTAAAGCGCAAAATCAGATTTTCCCGCCAAAACCGTAAAATTGAGTTTCCCCACTAAAACCGCAAAATCAAATTTTCCTGCCAAAACCGTAAAACCGAGTTTTTCCGCCAAAACCGTAAAACCGAGTTTTTCCGCCAAAACCGTAAAACCGAGTTTTTCCCGCCAAAACCGTAAAACCGAGTTTTCCCGCTAAAGTGCAAAATCAGATTTTTCCGCCAAAATCGCAGAATCAGTTTTTCCCGCCAAAACCGTAAAATTTGAGTTTTCCCGCCAAAACCGTAAAATTTGAGTTTTCCCGTCAAAACCGTAAAACCGAGATTTTCCGCCAAAATCGTAGAAATTGAGTTTTCCGCCAAAACTGTAAAATCGTAATTTTTCTGCGTAAATCGTAAAACCGAAATTTTCACCAAAACTATACAATAACATTTTCCTAAAAAATAATTAATTAATTATATTAAGTTATATGGGTTAATAGGGTCTCCACTTAAAATCTATTTAATAAACGGGTCTTAACAAAACTACTCATTTAAAACCCGTTAAACTAAATGGATATAAATGAGCATTTTTGTTTTTTTCTTTAAAACCCATTAAAAACCCGGGGAGAGAACCCGTTATAACATCCCTAGGATAGTTGATCAATAGACACACTATCTATGTGCAATGAATCCTCCGAAAATCCCATTTATGGCTTCCTTTGGCCTTCCTCCCTCTAAATTTCTTTATAACATCTTCTTCTTCCCAGATTTATTCCAACACAAAAATATTCTCTCAAGCAATGAATTCCAGCAGCAATTTTAGTAATGTCGACAAAGAAAGCTACGCCGTTGCTTTCTTGAGATGATGCCTCCTCCGAAGAACTCTCTATAACTGTTCCGATTTTCATTTATGCGCTCCTTAAATCGGTGCATTAACATGATTTACCCGATTCTACCCACTCTCTAGGATTGGATTTCCTTCGGTTGGAACTGTAGACCTTAAAGAGAGCTCGAGCAGCTGTTCCGCGAAAGGGAAATGGCGGTGATCCTGATGGAAATCCAAGTTCGCCAGGAACATCACCACATGATGTCTCAATGATCGATTAAACAGATGAGTATCAAGAAGAGGACAATAAAGATGAAGCAGAGTTTTTGATGTATTGTATGATCCAACAACGTCTGAGAAAATGGTACGAGAGACAAAGTGCGTTGATTCTTCTGATAGCTTGCATTCCCCTATAATTTCTTCCTTTTAAAAAATAAAAATCGCAGGGACACACAAGCAGAAACTGAAGTAGATCGACAGATAGAAAAACGTTTATGGTACAGAATTCAAAAAATAGAATCTATATATTTCTTTTCAAGTCCTTTTCATATTTCTCTATTCTTCCGTTTGAAATGTGAGATATACAGAATCACATGTTGAAATGGAGTTACATGACAAGTATAACACAAATAAATCATAATAGTTAATGTCTTTTGTGAATACACAGTGTTAAGTAAGGCATTTTTGTGAAGATGGCGGACACAACTACTTCAGGTTAATGTCTTCCCTTTATTATCTACTGCAGTGATTGGTTAGTAATATAAAGCAGCTACTCATTCTGTTTTTTCTTTGTTCTTTACAATAATTGCAGCAACTCATACTGTTTATTCTTTGTTCTTTACAACAATTGCAGCTACTCATTAGAAAATACTCCAATCGCTCACTTTCATATATGCAGTGTTTGATGTAATTGATGGTTTCTTTCTCTTCTTCAGGTGTTAATTGTTGTTGCTATGATCCTAGGAGATGATATATACAAACTTTTAAGCTGAGCCGGACCCTTTTCGGAATATTAAACAAGATCCGAGGTGGAGCTGGTTCGAGAACCTCCTCCTTTCCCATTGACACTAAAGATATCAGCATAGAACAAGATTCTTCCTTAAAGACCATATTCCTTCATGGTTTGCAGGTGGAGGCTATGAGCTTTGCTTAGCTGAATAGTACTACATTCTGGCCATCTCTGTCTTCGCCTAAGTCTTGGCTTTATGCCATGCTTATGGAGCCGGGCTCACGGTTTGTTCACTAGCCAACCTATGAAAAAAACTTGCCATGTTTACAATCAGAGCATAGGCTGGTTCAGACCATGTAGGTCTTCTTGCACATAGTATCGAGAGCTTCAGAACTGACACAAGATCAAGACAGGTTACCTAATATTGTCATCTCCAAGGGTTATGTTTGTGAGCCAAGTGATTGGAACAGCAGTGGGAGGTTTGGTTTCGCCCTGTCTGTTCTGGCTTTTCTACAAGTTTTTTACTGTTTTCTGAATTTCGGCTTGGTTTAGAATACAACTGCGATCTTTGTATTTTGTTACTGAAGTTCTTTCTACATGTTTGTTTCTTAACTGTCTTTTAAGGTTTCATTCTCAGGGGTTAATAGATCTCAAAACACCAATAGCTCTACCTGGTCGCGGTCAGGTTAAGCGTTTCGACCATTCTCTTCTACGAACTTCAAATTCTTCAAAGCATGAGTTACCTGTGCTGTGCCTAATGAGAGGTTTAACGATGATGATTAACAAGCTGAGGATGAGTTTAGATTAGCGCCGATACCAAGAGCTTCGCCCCATGGATAAGTTGTGGCGTTCTCTTTGTGGAGTAGAGCTACTAAGCTTTTAGCCTTAATATTCTAATCATTTTTGTGAACTTCCATTTTGTATGTGTAGTTTGATTTTCTTTTGCAAGTGTGATTAAATGTCAGCTTCAAGATTTATCCCCTCTCATCATGTTCTCTTTTTTTCCCACATAATTAGTCTCATACCTTTATTATGCCAAAGATTAAATAGGTCAACAAAGTTTAATGGATCTCTCGCCGTTGTTCCTCTTTCTCTTTGTTTCCGGTGACAAACATGTATCACTTGAACATTGATTTTGAGAACAAGATTGTAGATTTTATACAAGAATTGAATCTTAAAAGGCCTTAAAATGGTTAACTTTCTGTGATATTTTATAATCAGAGATAACTCATGTTGATTTGTCTCGGCTATACAAAGCGGCTGAGCATTTGTGTTGCCGCCAAGAGGAAACAACACAATCACAAGTCCATATTCTGATGAATGATTGTGCTGCTTTCAACTAAGCTATATTTGTTAATCCATTTAATTTAATAATGAAGGTCTTATCATCTTATGTACGGTGTTACAGAATCTCCATGTATTCTTAGAATCTATATGGATCATAATTATAAGACTACACAAATGCTCGGCCGCTTTTTATATAGCCGAAACAAATCAACATATGAGTTATCTGATTATAAAATACACAGATCAACATATGAGTTATCTGATAAGACTAACACAAATGCTCTCTATTTATCTCACATGTTTGCTCAGCATCCCATATATTTTGGGTAAAAGATGAAATTTTTTTGAGTTTTAATACTTGCAAATTTGATATATGATTTATATTTTATATATCATGGTATATTTTATATATCATAGCCATGATATATGTGAATTATATATTAAAAACAAATATATTATAAACTGAAACAAACATATATTATAAAACATCATTTGTTGTTACATAATAAATACTAATTATTATTTATGACATTATTGAAACTATTTATATATTACTTTTAATATGCCTTTTTATAATCTTATCACATTACATTTAATTTTCAATTGATTTAGTTTGGAGGTGGGATTAATTTATTATCATGAGAAAATTAGTTATTGTAATAATATTAAAATCTGATCTCTTAGAAACAAAAAAATATTATAGTTATTCTTACTTTATATTTTCTTCGACATCTAATTGAAATAGAAATCATATAGAAAAATATAAATCCTTACATTTTCCTTATTTTTTTAATTTAATAATTTTGTGGTCTTTTCAACTCAAACCAACAAAAACAAAACAACCAAGAATCCAAATAGTAACATGCGGAACAACTGCAGAACAAATGCGGTGTGATTCTAATAATAACAAAAATATATAGATACATAGGTATATGTAGAGATTTATGTTAAGTGGTGGTTTGGTGCGGTCAGTCTAACATTCGAAGCTAAAATTTGATAAAATTTGCAATATGATCTTAGAATTAAAAGATTATATTTATTATTTTCAATATAAAATATATTTTCATATGTTTATAAATTTTTTATTTTTTAATATAAAATAATATTAGAGTAAATTTACATTATTGCTTATATGGCGAATAAAAATGATATTTTTTTATTCCTGTCTTAACAACTTTTTATATTACGTCTTCAAATTAATTCTTCCACCAAAGTCTATCCTCATCAATTAATTCACAAATTGGAAAAACCTGTGATACAACATCTAATAAAATCTTAATTAAACTAAACAATGAAATTTTTTTTCCATAGATTATCATCTAAAATTAAAATATTTAAAAGTATTTTCAAGACTCTAGTTTTCATAGAAATTAATTGTAATACCCCTATTTGTAATATCTTGATTTTTGCACACTTTGTATATTTTCCTATAGTACACACGTGTTTTTTGTGTTAGCTTTACTAATCGAAGCCCAACCAGTCAGAGCCACATATTTAAATGTCATTATTGGGGAGGGTACATTAAACCAATTAGTAGGCTGAATTATAGTGATCATACGAAATATGTGATAATCTTTGGGGTAGTTAATTTACTAAATTGCCATTAATGAATTTATTCGATTTATGTTAAATATGAGTGAACAAAACTTGTAATATCCCAACATCAAGATAAGGTTAAATTAAAAGTGTACTTCTTTTTTTTTAATAGAGAAGATTCGACTTTTGATCTATAGTATAAGTTTTTTTTTTCTTACAATTATTTTGATGTTTTCATGATATTTTATTCTCTATAAACATTTCCTAGATGCACATTTTCACTATGTTTATATATCTAACTTATAAATAATAAATTTTAATTTATCTAATTTATACTCCATCTGTTTCATATTAAGTGTTACTTTAACATTTTTTTCTTGTTACAAAAAGAGTGTTATTTTAGAATTTCAATGCAATTTTCAGCTTAAAATTAATTACAAATGCATTGATTTTATAAATAATTTCATTTATCTCAAATACTATTGGTTGAATATGTGTAATTAATAAGAAATTTAATGTATTTCAATCATTTTCTTAATCTGTGTGAAAAATATCAAAGTGACATTCTTTATGAAACGGAGAGAGTATATTTTTACTAGAATTCAAAAATTTGATGCGGAGTTGAAAGGATTAAGTCTAATTTTAACTAAGTATTTAATAACTTTAGTTACTGCTAGAGAAGAAAATTCATGGCATATATACTTTCCATTAATGTCATCTATAAAACAAAAAGCTTAGTAGAATTTAACAAATATTATATAAAATTTCAATAAATCACATCTAGTATAATACTTTTAACTTCTATTTATGTATTGTTTTCACTAATTTTGGATCAGTTTTGAACATTTCTTTATAAATTGTACTCTAAAAGTAAATTAATTGATCTGAGGATTTAGGGTGCGACTGGTGACTGATGTAGATGATGTCTACAGCATTTTTATACCTACGAAACCAAAAGTATAGCAATTAAATGTTATTGATATTTTTATTTCCAAACCTTGTTTTTCATAAAGTTACAGATGTATAAGTGTTATACATACTCAAATTTCTACAGCCTAATTTTATGAGTTTTCTAGAGTAAAAATAAAATAACTGTAATTTATTAAAATATATAATTTATTTACAATAAAACAATAGTTGTCTATATATGATGTCATATGATGAAACTAAACCTAATCTTAAACTTTTTAGAGAAACAACCTAGAAAAAAATTGGGAGGCTGAAAAATTGTACATTAGTACCTTTGTTAGTGATAAGTCCTCTTTTTGGACAATAATTAAGGGTTTGATCGGTAAAGATTGTAGTTTTAATTTTTTTTTGCTAGAGAATTAATGATATAGATTTTTTGTTATGTATAATAAATATTGTACAATAATGCTGTACAATAAAACAATAGTTCCGAATATGTATATACAGTGAAACCTCTATAAATTAATAATGTTGGGACTACACCAAAACTATAATTTTTTTTATTAATTTATAGAGATATTAATTTATCGACATACTAATTGAACCAAAAACTCAATTTGGGACTATAAAATTATATTATTTTATAGAGATTTTTAATGTATATGAATTTATAGAGTATTAATTTAAAGAGGTTATACTGTACATGATGTCGTATGATGAAACTAAACCTAATCTTAAACTTCTTAGAGAAACAACCTAGAGAAATTTTTTATCATCATTTGTCTCTTAGTTAAAATACTTAGTTAAAATTACCTAGAGAAAAAAATTACAGATTAGTTAAAATACTTAGTTAAAATTTATCATCATTTGTCTCTTAATAAAAATATAATATTGCCTAAAGCAAAACAAATTTTGGCGCCGTTACAGATTCGAACCTCGCACCTTTAAACCAGTTAAGGGGTACACAACCACTATGACACATGCAAGTTTTGTTCTATGTGATGCCCATAAATATATAAACAAATGATGATAATATTGCATAAAGCAAAACAAATCTGTAAGGGCGCCAAAATTTGTCTCTTAGTTAAAAGGTGCGAGGTTCGAATCTCTAAAGGCGCCAAAAACCTAATCTGTAAGGGTTTGATTTTATAATAAATATTTTTATTCTTATTGTTTTGTTCTTACGATTTAGATATATGTATTTGTTTGGCTTAATTTCTTTTTACTAATATTTGACTTAAACATGGTTGATCATTTAAATTTTTTATTTATTCAATAAAATTATCATTATCATAGATTTTATTTTGTATCTATTAGTATGATGTTTAGTATATGTATATAATACTAATGTATAGCTAATTTAATACCAATCATATTTTAGAAAGAAAAACTACAATTAAAATCTCACAATAAAAAATATACAACAAAAAAATCTACAACCATAACAAAAAATCTACAGCATTAATTATACAACAACAAAAAAAAATTAAAACAACAACAAAAAAAAATTAAAACTACAACCTTTACCAATCAAACCCTTAATTCTTGTCAAAAAAGAGGACTTATCACTAAAAAGGTTACTGATGTATCTATATTTGTTCAATTGTAAAAGTTTTCAGCCTCCCAACGAGGAAATATGGTTATGAAAAGTTAACACTTGTACTTGGTGCTTACTATTCATCGTGCATTTGCTTCTGAATTTTAAGCATGTGACAGCCGGCAATCAGGCCCGGCCCAATCTATAATATTGCCTAAAGCAAAACAAATTTTGGTGTACTTACAGATTTGAACCTCGCACCTTTAAACTAGTTAAAGGGTACACAACCACTATGACCATACAAGTTTTGTTCTATAAGATGCCCATAAATATATAAATCAGTTTGACGCCTAAATCTGGTGCTTCCCCAGTTTTAGGTGAGGGCCGGCACTGCCGAAACACCGCAGGTTACAATGCCATATTGTTTTTTTTTTTTTTTTTAAGAATAATAGAAAACAGTTGTTCTAGTGTGGGAGATAGTTTGCTAATACTTCGAAGTTGGAAAAAACATTCAGAAGAAAAAACATATACTGTATACATAGAATATAAAATGTAGAAAACAAATTGTACATCTTAATGGCTATCTAATGTTAACTGGCAGTTAACTGACGTAAAAAAAATAGAACTAACCCTAGTAAAGGTGTATCTAGTGGGTGTATGAGATGAGATAGCATGAAATTTCAAATATGACTTTATAATTCAATTCTGAATTTAAAAGGCTATGCATGACCCTAAAAGTGATGTTAATTTGAACACAAAAAAGATGAAAAAGGGAATGGCATATTAATGTTTACTACCTCTACGTCTAATTGTTAGATGTTAAAGAAATTTATATATGTAGTTATTGTTCCTTTTCTTAATTTAATATTATGATATATACTAATGAAACATGACTAGGATAGTCATTGTTAAACATTTCATAATATGTGTGAAAAATTGAAGACACCTGTTAATTAGAAATTACATCATGACCCGCACGACCGTGCAGATTTTCTTTAATACCAAAATATTTTAGGTTATGTAATAAAATATATCAATAAATTAATATAATTTGGTGTTATATACTATCTAATATTAATATTAATATTTTTGTGATGTATAATATTATTACTATAAAGTTTATAAATTTTGAATTTTGGTAACAAAATTTATTTTGAAAAAATTATCATGTAACAATACTGATTTACATAATTTTTGTTTTATTTCTAAATTTGAAAAATACGTGAAAATTAAATTAAGTTGAACCTACATAATAGAGAATTTGATATATAATGATTAATTAAAACAATTTAGTATAGTTGTCTAAATAAAAAAACCGAATTGGTTTTAACTCAGGAGAATGTACAAACGTTAATTAGAGTATACTAATGTCTTATATATACGATAAGAATAAAGATCAAAAGTTTCATCTATGAAGGGAGTGTAAATTGTAAAAAACAATCACATATGAAATAAGTAATAATTTATGTGCTAAATAGATAAGATATTTTTTATTTTTAAATTAGAAATAGAAATGAATAGTTCTTTTTAAAACATCTTTTAAAATTTTTCTTAAATTTAATTTTGAAAATTAAATCAATTTAAAATTATTACTATTATTATTAAAATATTATTAAAGTATTTTATATAATTATTAAATTTTGTTTACAATCAAAACCAAACTAAAATTTAGTTTCTAATTATACTTTGTGATAATCAAAATATTAATTAACTAATTTCGAAATATATATTTTAAAAAGATTCTAAAAGATATTTGAAAGATTTTGTTAGACATTTCTTTAAGATATTTATTAGTATTTCAAAAAATGATATTAAAAGATAGAGAAATTACTTAAATTGACACATATTTTAATTTTAATGACTAAAATAATGCATATTATTTTATAATTACCAGAATAACTTTCATAGAAGGTCAAAATACACAAATACCCTTGAAATCTTATTTACGTGCTGTCATTTTACAGTATTTTCGAAAAATTAAAAGCATTTTCTAAAAAAACTTAAAAACATTGTTTCCTCTCTCGCGTCTCTCCGTTTCGTCTCTCGGATCTGATACTTTTTCTGGCGGCGGTGCTCTTACATGTGCTGTGAGAAGGCCTCTATGAGTCCTCTTTACTTTTAATCGATGTTTTAAGGTCTTCGGCTGTACTGGAAGGTGATGGAACTTTTCTCAATGGTGATATGGTGTGGTTGAGCGATGGTTGGTTTCTGCCTTGTGACCAGTGAGGTCGAGTTCGTCGTCAGGGCGTGATCTATCCGCCTGTGGACGATGGTGAATCTAACTGTCCGGTGGGGTTTGAGTCCGGCTCAGTGGTTCCGCGTCCAGCGGGACCTCTGCTTTCATCACTTAGTTGAATTTGTCTTTGATTGGTGTATCCTGCATCAGTGTTGAAGATCTGGGTGCAAGGACCAGTCGCTTGTCGCAGTTCCAATCCTTTCTCAGCTTGGGCTTCGTAGTTTTATGTGTATTGCATTAATGGTAGTCTGATGCTCATTTCTTAGTTTTATGTGTTCTGCATATTTAGTATATTTGCATTAACAGTTTGAGTTAGTATAGTCATGATAGTAACTCACTTATTCATTATGTGTTCTACAATTTTATATATGTAGAAACAGTTTCCCTTAATTGACTTATAAGGTATACTAATTGTGGTTCTTGTGCTAATATCTTGTTCTTTCTCAGTTCACTTCTGGCTTTTCATATTTTTGGTTTCTTTAAAAAAAAGAATGTTGTCGGCATTGCTAAGCTAGATGTTGTCTCCTAAAATGTGGAAGAAAAGTGAGAAGCAGTTCAGGGTGCAAAGAAAGAAGACAATACCGCAAGAGCTGAACCTCGGAGACCGTGGGTTTATACACTTTGAAGTATATTCACTGTTTACCAACAGGGTGCATGTTTAACGGCTTGAATTGAAAGTTTGTGAATTTTCTTGGTTTATTGATTGAGTATCCAAACGTATATATGGACAAGACTGTTACGATCACAAGCGATCTATCCTATATTACAGGAGATTAGTTTGAACTGATTACAGAATATTAGGAATATTCTTTCACCCTCCCTCAGGCTGGACGTCGGAGCTTCGAACGGTCAGGCTGTCACGGAAAGTTGTAAACAGAGAAGATGGGAGTCCTTTGGTAAAGATATCAGCATATTGGAAAGCTGTTGGGACGTGAAACACTTTGACTTCTCCTAAAGCAACTTTTTCCCAGACAAAGTGGAGATCCAGTTCCACATGTTTTGTTCTTTGATGTTTTACTGGATTGGAGGAGAGGTACACGGAGCTGACATTGTCGCAGAATATTAGAGTTGCTTTTGTTATCGGAACGTGAAGCTCAAGAAGAAGGTTCCAGAGCCAGCATGTCTCAGCTACGGTGTTTGCAACGCCTCTGTATTCAGCTTCGGCACTGCTTCTAGATACTGTCTGTTGTCGCTTTGAAGACCAGGAGATGAGGTTGTCTCCTAGATAAACGCAATATCCAGAGGTCGAACGGCATGTGTCAGGACAACCGGCCCAGTCTGCATCGGAAAACGCAGTCAGTGAGGTTACAGAGGATTTGTATAGCTGAAGACCGAGAGCCTTGGTTCCTTGTAAGTATCTGATGATGCGTTTTAGAGCGGTGAGGTGTTGAACACGCGGGTCGTGCATGAAGAGACAGCATTGTTGAACGCCGTAAGAGATATCAGGGCGTGTGAAAGTGAGGTATTGAAGCGCACCAGCCAGACTTTTGTACTGTGTTGGATTCTTTAGTTTGTCACCTCCTTCCGTTGATAGTTTGGAGTTGACATCGACCGGAGTTGATAGGGGCTTGCAGTCGGTCATGCCTGCTCGTTCTATTATCTCCGTTGCGTAAGATTGTTGGGAGAGGAGGATTCCAGCTTTGTTGTATTGTACTTTGATCCCGAAAAAGTAAGTCAACCGTCCCATGTCTGTCATTGGGAATTCAGTCTTGAGGCTTGCTGTGATGCGTGAGAGCAAGGCGGGGGTTGAACCTGTAAGAACAATGTCATCAACATAAAGTAACAGGTAAGCAATGTCTTTCCCGCGACGATAAACAAAGAGTGATGCATCTGATTTTGTTGAGACAAAACCAAGCCGATGAAGGTAGCTGCTGAATCTGGCGTTCCATGCCCTTGGGGTTTGTTTGAGGCCATAGAGAGCCTTGTTGAGCTTGCAGACGTAGTGAGGATGTTCTTTGTCAACAAACCCCGGGGGCTGGTGCATGTAGACAGTCTCAGAGATGTGGCCGTGGAGAAAAGCATTCTAGACGTCTAGTTGTTTCAGTTCCCAGCCCTTGCTTAGCGCTAAGTTGAGGACTGTTCTGATTGTTGATGGCTTTACAACCGGACTGAATGTTTCATCATAGTCAACACCAGCTGCTTGAGACTTTCCATTGGCAACCAACCTCGCTTTGTGCCGCCTATGAACTCCATCTGCATCATATTTATGCTTGTACAACCATAGAGAGTTAATAATGTTAGCTCCATGAGGTCTTGGTACAAGACTCCAAGTCTTATTCTTAACCTGAGCACCGTACTCATCAGCCATGGTAGGATTCCAGTTAGGGTCAGCTAAAGCTTTTTAATGAGTGGTGGGAAGTCTGGATACAGAAGAGGTGTATAGGTTGAATATTTTCTTGGGTTTAACGATACCAGCTTGGCCACGAGTTGTCATGCGAGCAGGAGCAGGGTTAACCACTCGAGCAGGTTGACTGATCGAAGCTTGAGGCAGAGCTGGGGCAACTGTTTCAGCTGGTACGTGAGGTGCCAAACTGGACTCAAGAATTGATTTGAAAACCGGAGAGGGTTGGTCATTGGGATCCAGAAAACTGTAAGTATTGTTTGTAGTTTCGCTTTTGGCTGCAGGGAAAGAGTTTTCATCGAAAATCACGTGACGTGATATGATTATTCGATTTGTTTGCAGATCAAGGCAACGATAGCCACGGTGTTGAGAGGGATACCCAAGAAATAGGCATGGTCTGGAGCGAGGAGAGAGTTTATGAGCATGAGAATTTTATATTTGGGTAACAGAGGGATCCGAAAACTCTTAAGTGATCGTAAGAAGGTGTATGGCCAAAAAGAAGAGTGTGAGGGGTTTTGTTACCTATGGCCGAGGAAGGCAAGATGTTTAGGACATGAGCAGCACTGTGTAAAGCCTCGACCCAGTAAGTAGGAGACATTTTGGCTTGGAACTACAAGGTTCGAATGGCATTATTGATGGTTCTGATCATCCTTTCAGATTTACCATTTTGTTGGGAGGTATGTGGACATGAGTATCGAACATTGATCCCATTTGTAGCAAAATGCTCGAAGAAGTTTTTGTTTTTGTATTCACCTCCATTGTCACATTGGAAAGCTTTGATTGATGACTTGAACTGTGTTTTCACAAGAGAGGAGAAATGTAAGAATTTTGCGAAAACATCACTTTTATTTCTGATCGGATAAACCCATAAGTAATGAGAGAAGTCATCAAGGAAAAGCACATAATATTTTATCCCACTTAAGCTTAAAACAGGAGATGTCCAGAGATCACTGTGAATAAGATCAAAAGGTGCCAAACTTTTATTACTGGACTTATAAAATGGAAGTTTAATGTGTTTCCCAAGTTGACAAGCATCACAAAACGAGATGTTGTCCTTATTACAAATTAAGGAACGAGAAGAAATCAAAGACCGTAGAGTGTCATTATTCGAATGAATCAACCTTCTATGCCAGAGAGAGGGTGTCTCAGCAACGAAAGAGTAATGTTGACGAGACTTATTGAGAGAGGACGGCACAGGATATAGGTCTCCGGAGGATTCACTGCGGAGCAGAGTTTTCCGCGACTGCAGATCCTTTACAGAAAAACCAAATGGATCAAACTCTACGGAACACCAATTATCAGTTGTGAATTTACGAACTGAAATAAGATTTTTAACAATTTGAGGAGCCACAAGAACATTTTTGAGAGCAAGAGATCTGTTTTTGCAAGGAATGAAAGAGTTACCAGAGGAGTTTATAGGAATAGAAGAACCGTTACCAACCACCACTGAGTTTCCGGTGTTCATTTTAAGGACAGATTGGAGTATACCTGAGGACGATGCTAGATGAGATGATGCGCCGGAGTCCATGTACCAGTTTGATGATGGCTCTGCTAATGTCATCGTGTTGAATGATTCTGCAAAGTCAGTTGTTGGCTGCAATCCATATTCCGCCAAGTTTGCCTCGTGAGTGTTTGGACGCGGGGTGAACGGACGTTGGTTGAAGCTGTTTGACGGCGGCATCATCCATGGTGTATGCTGAGGGTGCTGCCAGTTGTTGTATTGTGGAGGCCAGTACTGCGGAGGCATGCCCCAGTTGCCGTAGTTCTGACGATATTGATTGTTGAAGTTGTTGAAGCGCCCACGCCCGCGGTTTCCCCGTCTGTTGCCTCTGTTATTGTGCTGTTGATTGTGTTGTTGATTGTTGCTCTGTTTGGGAGTTGGATCAGAGACAACAAGAGCTGTGGATGAGGAGGAGTGATCCGAGTGTGCGATGGTCACTTTGTTCGGTTTCTTGAGACGGGTCTCTTCCATTTCCAGCATGTTTCTAGCATCCTCAAACGATGGGAAAGGTTTTTGATGTTTAATCACGTTGATGATGTGATCATACTTTTCATTAAGACCGTTTAGCATATACATTACCAAGGTCTTGTCGCTGACTGGTGCTTCGACGTTCTCCAGTAAGTCAGCGATGGACTTTAGGCTTTGCGAGTAGTCGTGAACAGAGAGGTCTCCGATCTCCTTGGTACAGAGGTCGTTGTCCAGTTGAATCGCTCTAGCCTCTTTGTTGTTACGAAACTGATTTTCGACACGAAGCCATACGTCTCGTGCGGTTCCTCCTGCTTTGAAAGTGGTTTTGAAGAGTGGTGGAGCTAAGGTGCCATAAAGCCAAAGCTTCACGAGTCCATCTTTCTTCTTCCAAGGCAAGTCGTCATCATCTTGAGGAACCGAGGTACCATCGACATGTCCTAAGACATCGAAGGCCAAGCAGTGAGTCAAGAATAACTCACGCCATGCGTCATAGTTAAAGACGTCAAGGTCTAGAACAACAGGAATGTGGTGTTTGATATTAGTAACACCGAACGCACGCTCAACCGCTGCCATGAGGCTTGAATTGGAGACGTAGCAAATCGATGCTAAGAGAAAATAAAAAGAAGAAGAAAATTACTGGATCAGACTAGAGCTAGCTCTGATACCATGAAAGTCTGTGAATTTCTTTGGTTTATTGATTGAGTATCCAAACGTATATATGGACAAGACTGTTACGGTCACAAGCGATCTATCCTATATTACAGGAGATTAGTTTGAACTGAATACAGAATATTAGGAATATTCTTTCATGAATGACAATACTATTCTGTAGAAATCTACGAGGAGGTTCCTTAAGTTTACTAAGTAGTATGCATGTTGTTTTTAAATTGCTTATGTAGTTTTTTTTTGTTTTTTTGTAATGTACAAGTATTTCAGTACACAGGCTGATGTTCTTTTAGTCGGATTATTGTATATGCCAACCGCAAGTGCTCTTACACAAGCTCCACTACAAGAAAACATAATCTTAACGAGGGCGGTTTTCCTCGCTAATTCGTCGTAAAAGAGGCTTTACGACGAATTAGCGAGGAAACGTGTTTGCTCGTTACACGTCCGTCGTAACACATATTTCCTCGCTAATTCGTCGTAACTTAGCGAGGAATATATTTCGTCGTAAAGACGAAGTAGAACGATTCGTCGTAAAGACGTCGCTACAATTCCTCGTAAGGACGTCGCTACAATTCCTCGTA
>NC_027756.1:40714460-40731992 GCF_000695525.1 Brassica oleracea var. oleracea
AAACATCCATATTTATAGGAAAATTCGAATCTGGTAGTTGTAATTTTGCTATGAATTTACGACGAAAATTAATTAGGTGGGCAAAAAAAACGTGTAACACCTATAAAGTTGGTGGATTCAAAAATTTCCTCGCTAAATACACGTAAACTATTCCCTCGTAAATACCACGCAAAGTTTACGTCGTATTTACGAGGAAATAGTTTTTCCTCGTAAAATACTCGTAAAGTTACATCCACTTTACGACGAAATATTTTTGCCGTTACGTTACGAGGAAATAACGATGACTTTAGTTTTTCACGTAAATTCGTCGTAAACTCGACGCAAATTTACGAGGATTGTTTTTCCTCGTTAATTTTCGTCGTTAACCATGTGTTTTCTTGTAGTGCTCTTATAGTTTCATCAAGAATCTCATACAGATTTTTTTATTTACTTTGCCCCTAGTAACACTATTTATAGAAGCATATTTGTATTTACAAAATAATCGTGCGCTAAGTTAAATCCAGACCTTATGCTTCAGGTGATGAAAGAAACTTGGACAATGATACGTGAGACAATTCTATATGTATACATATACACAAAAAGACGTCAAATATACCAACGAAAGAACTTGGAGTTTGTTGATACTTCATTTTTTGATACCTAATTCTGATCTTAATTAACCTAAAAATAAACTAGATTCAAAATTAATGTAAACCCGGTTGATATTGAATATTAAATTAAGTTTGGTTTACATAAGCCTAGATTTCCGTCAACAAATCTGCCACAACATAAATAAAAAAATCTGCCACCATATAAAATATAAAGTCTACCAACACTTTTAAGTCGGACATATAACTCTGTCATAAGAAAATAAGTCGAACAAAAAAAATAAGTCAGTACATAAGAAAATAAGTTGACCACAAAAATCTACCTCGAATAATTAACCCTGTCGTGAAAACAAATCTGACGTTTCTTAGAAAGTCTGACACCAATATAACAGTAGATTTCTTTTTTTATACAGATTTTATAAATAAACTTCTTATTTGATAGATTTAATTTCAAAAAAAAAAAAAAAATCTGGCAACGAAAAAATGATAAGGACACTTTGATAATGTTTTTTTTGTTGTAACTATGGGTAGGGGCAGTTTCGTCCAGAAAAATTTTATAAAAATTTTCAATAATAGAGCTCATTAAAGTTATTTTTTTTAATTATTCATATAAATAACGTTAGAGAAATTATTGCAAATAAAAGTGCTCCATGTTGATTTGTTTGTTGTAATTGTACTTTTTAATATTTTAATTTTAATTTTATTGTTATTTAATAAAAATAATAATTAGTTTTTATATAATAATTTGTAATTTTAAATATTTAATTTAATAAATTTGTTGTTTAGCATTAAGTTAAATAAGCTAATTCTATAAATTAGTTAAACGAGTTTGATCTGCATTTATTCTGCTTGATCTGCATTTGTTCTGTTTTATCTGCATTGTATATTTGATCTGCGTTTTTCTGATCTGCTTGTCATTCGTAGCCTTAATCTGTATGAAATATATTAAAGATAGATTTTATTTTTCGGTTAATGTTTAATTTTCTATTAGTGTTATTATTTAAGTAATAATCTTTTATTATTAAAACCAATTAAAAATACTTACTATCTCTTTCACGTCGAAATCGATACATTGAATCTTGATAGCTTAGGTTGACGTGTGACTGACGAGATGAGTGTCACCGTCCAAACACAATGCAGTCTTATAAACTTTGTTAGTTAGCAATCTTGTCCATCATTTACTACAGACCAACAAGTTTTCTTGAACTCCTTTGTTATCATCTCGTTTTTATCAATTTTCGTTTTATTTTGCTTGTTCTATAAATACCGATTTAAGAGTTTTGGACATAATTAACTAAGAGCAACCTTATTAAAAGATTTTAGTTTTGGAGTTCTAAAAGTACATATATATGTATGTATATATATTATGTATATATATATATATCTAATTGTGAAGCTCTAAATTTTACAAGAAACATAATCCAAAATATCTAAAATCAGATATTTTGGGTTACGTTTTCCATAAAATTTAAAACTTCGCAATTACATATATATATATAATACTTGTAGAATCCCAAAACTAAATCTTTTCATTGAAGATGCTCTAACAGGTGTGTCGAAACGCGTCACATCAATCTAAGTCTTTTTATTAGATATACCATGATGGTTTCCAAGTCATGGATGAAGAAGTACTTCAACTCCAATGATTATATCTGATTTTTTAAACCATAAAAGCTTTATTAGTTTAAATCGTAAATGTATAATACAAGAAATTAATCAATCTAACAGGTGGAATATGAAAATATACTAGAACTACTTTGATGAACAGCCTTTTTAGCAATAGCATCTGCCGCTTGGTTTTTTTCCCGATTCACATAATCCAACGAGCTTTCCGGTAGAAGTTATATCCAACGTCGAATTTCACATAGAAGGTTTGCTAAGTCCACATGGTCCTTCACTTGATTAACAATTGTACATAACTCCTGATTGTCCCCTTCAAACCACACCCTGCGCCATCCACGTATCCAAATTTGTTGAAGAGCTAAAAAAAACCAAAGCTTCTCATTCTAACGATGTCTAACGATGATAATACCTGATTTATGATCAATCAGACGCCAAAAGTTCTATCGGTTATGTATGTGAGTTTGAAAGGGAATCTATTCTATTAAAATAGCAGTGTGACTCATTGATAAAAGTATGGTCCAACTATTATTTCTTTTATCTTTATCATTAATTAGAATATTATTTATTATGCTTTATGCCATTAGACTTATATTTAAATTATCAATTGAAAAGACCTAAAAAGATGTAAAACAAAAAATATACCGTCAGAATCTAGTATGTAGTTGAAGTACCAGTGACATGTAAAGTCGATTTTTTTTTAACAAATATGTAAAGTCGATTTTTTTAGTTGAATTAGCTAACATGGACTTACTATACATTCTAAGAAAAAATCAAGTTCTTGAATTTTCTGTATTAAATAGTATTCTAATTTTTCGAACATGCAAAGTGATTAGAAGTTAAATAATATCATTTTAGTTTATAAGTATAAAATTGAACGGTTAATCACGAAAACAAATTTGTGTTTATTTATGCGTTAAAAAGCCCAAGGCCCATGTGAAGGAAAAATAACAGAGAAATGTGATCCTCTACTTTGTTCTTAGTGCATAGAGTTCCGTAATTAGCTCTGTTTTCATAACAGAATACTTTGTTTATGCCCTATGTTATGAAAGTATGTTTCTTTCCTCAATTCTCAGGTTGGTCTGGTACTCTGGTTAAATGTCACGATATAAAAAACCAACAATTTAATAATATTAATGAAATTATTACAGATGAGCACAAGTATAATCAATTACCCAGTAAGGGAAACAAATAGAAACTCAAAAGAATAACAGGATCAAATCAACAAAACATGAGATCAAATTAGAAGGAAAGAAAGAAACAAACTGCAACATGCTTGAATTTGCTCGGACACACAATCAGCCAAGGTTGCATTCCATGGGTAGACCTTGAGGGAACCTCTTGTAATCAGTACAATAGTTATAGATCATGTAATCATCTTGCACCCACTTCATTTGTCCAACCTGATTGGGGATAAGTGTAGTCCACATCCACGAGTTGCTATTCGCATTGCACGTAACCCAGTTCCACACTGAAGCCCGGCTACAACAGTCCACATCATTGAAGCTCCTGTAGAAAGCGCTGAATGGTGCGTTAGTCCAATCCGTCTTGACTCGACCACCCTGTGTAGCCCAATCATCAGCCTCCCATATACTTGAGTAGATCTTCATTCGCTGGCTCTTCAGGCAAGCCACACCGTGAGCCTCGTTGTTCTTGAACATCCGGATTGGGATTCCGTCCACAAGAAAGCTTTAGAGATATCAAGAAAATCAAGAACCGTCATGTGTCAGATCAAGCTTCTAAAGGACGATGTAAAAGAACATCGGGTTGAACCACATTACTTACATGATGTTAAGAGGGTCCAAAGGACGGTGTAAGTGTGAGAATCCGCGGTGGGATCGAACCAGAGATAGAACTGCATTTCACGGTTACCTTTACCTCCGGTGAACACATTGGTATGGAGAACATAAGGCTGTCCTGTAACATTACCCAAGAACTCGAAGTCTATCTCATCCCATGTCTCGCCTTTAGAGGAAAGCTGTGAAAACATTATCCTTAATATCAAAATCATACAATCAGTGCCAAAAAATTTAAACGTAAAAAGGAGATAAATGTTGATTTTTACGTACGTAGTAAGCAGTAACTGTTCCGGCTGAGTTTCCAGCAACAAGTTTCATCTTCATATCAATCTTTCCGAATAAATACTCTTTCTTGGATTGAAAACCTGAACCAGAGATCTTGTCGAGAGTGCATGTCAAGAGCTGTCCAGACTCAAATATGTTGGCACGACCATTACCCCATGGGATGTCGAAGTTGTCGTAGAAACTTCCGGTGGATACGTGATGTAGCATACATCGCTGTCCCAAAAGGCTTTGGTTTTCTAGTTTCCTTTTCCATAGTTATGTTAGTTTCTTTTTCTGTTTTCAATTAGGTTTCGTTTGTCCTTATCCCTAGCAGCTTTAGGACTTTTGCTTTGCTATATATAGTGATCTCTTGGATTTGTGAGAGACACCTTTGATTTGATATTAATATAAACTTAGAGTTTTGATTTTAATCTACTCTTGATCCTTAGTTTCTGGGCATTCTTTGAGAATTCAACAGATTTTAAGAAGGCTTAGTTAACGGGCATTTGCATAATTCAACATTATCTTCGCGTTATCGGTTACTAAAAATTACTTCCGCTCCGTCATTTGGTATCAGAGACCTTTGATTATGATTCTAATCGTGATTATCGATCTTCGGTTTCATTGGCTCCGCGTCCTAATGAATGGTCACAGATGCAACAGTTTCTCGAAGATTTTCAAGAAAACTTACAAGATAATATGCGACGAACAATGGCTGATGCAATTCAGACCGGAGTTCAAGCAGGAATTCAAGCCGCCTTGCAGCAAACGCAGCAAATGCAGCAGACGCATCAAACGCACGGCCACAACAGCACCAAAACCGTCGTCACAATCCGGTGTTTGAAGACGACAATGATGATTCCGATGAAGATAACCCTTTTGGAGACAACATCAACAATCGACGCCATCAGCATGATTGAGATCATACCCCAGACACGCCGAGAATACCCGTTGGACATCAGGTTTAAAACTCAATATCCCAGAGTTTCATGGTAGTTCTCAGCCGAAAGAGATTCTCGACTGGTTCATAACAGTCGATGAGTTGTTAGAATTCAAAGAAGTACCAGCCAACAAGCAAGTTCCTTTAGTTACTACTCGGTTTCGCGGTCACGCCGCGTCCTGGTGGAACCAACTTAAGCTGTCTCGTTCTCGACGCGGGAAAGATAAAATAACTGCATGGGACAAGCTCAAGAAACATATGCGGAAAACGTTCATCCCATATAACTTTGAGTGTCTTTTGTTTCAGAAATTTCATAACATAAAACAAGGACCACGTTCTGTCGAAGACTACTCTAACGAGTTCTACCAGATGCTCACACGAGTGGATATCAATGACTCCGAAGACCAGTTAGTAGCCCGCTTTATAGCAGGGTTGCGACCCCAGCTTCAGAACATGCTCCACCAATTCGACCTGGGCTCTGTCACTGAAGCACGTCAACGAGCTTTGTTAGTGGAACAGCAAACCCGTCTCGGCGCCAGTGGTCCGGTAATACCAAAACGCGCAACACAACGACCACTACAGATGATTCAAAAACGTCCATAGGTTGGGATACAACAACAGATCCTCGTCCGAATGAAACCGTGGAACCACGACCTTCTCGTCCCAATGCTCTCCGATGCTTCACCTGTGGCGAACGAGGTCATATTCAGACGGCTTGCCTTCATAAAGGACGTCGTGGATTACCTACGAATGAAAAAGAAATAACTGGGGATCCAGTTTATGACACAGAAGACGGTCAATTCGACGACGTGGAGGAAGAAGAAGTCTCCGGCGACACGGGAACTTTCCTAATGAAACGACGAAATTTTCTAGCTCCAAAGACAACCGAAGTATGGCAAAGAACAACCTTGTTCAGCTCGACTTGTACGGTGAAAGGTAAAGTCTGTTGCTTCGTCATCGACTTGGGCTGTTCTGCGAACGTCTTCTCCGAAGAAGCAGTCCACGAGCTCGCCCTCACCATCGAAAACCACCCCCACCCATATCGCCTTATATGGATGCAAACTGGTGCCGAGGTTTATGTTTCGAAGAGAACCCTTATATCATTGTCCATTGGCTCTTTCTATAAAGACACAATTTGATGTGATATCGCCCCAATGGACGTTTCTCATATCATCCTTGGGCGCCCATGGCAATACGATCGAGAGGTTATTCACAACGGTAAGACTAACACGAACTCTTTCATGTTTGAAGGCCGGAGGATCATGCTGCTACCGTCCCCTGAGACAGATCGCGTGCCGCCTAAGGAACTAAACCCGTCTAAACCAAACCTGCTCATCGTTTCCAAATCACAATTCAACGAAGTGCTGCGCGAGACTTCTCAGATATTTGCTTTAGTCGCAATAGAGACAGAAAAAGCTGTGTCACTACCAATTCCTGCAGAATTTCTACCTATCATCGAAGAGTTTCACGAAATCTTCCCAGACGAACTCCCTGCGGGATTACCACCACTTCGGGATATTCAGCACCATATCGATTCCCGATTCCCCGCTTGGACGATCTACTTGACCAAATCGAAAAAGCTTCGATCTTTACCAAATTGGATCTTAAAAGTAGATATCACCAAATTCGGATCAGACCGGAATTCGTGGACGACTCCTTCTCAGGGGGGGAGACCTGATGTAGCATACATCGCTATCCCAAAAGACTTTGGTTTTCTAGTTTCCTTTTCCATAGTTATGTTAGTTTCCTTTTCTGTTTTCAATTAGGTTTCGTTTGTCCTTATCCCTAGCAGCTTTAGGACTTTTGCTTTGCTATATATAGTGATCTCTTGGATTTGTGAGAGACACCTTTGATTTGATATTAATATAAACTCAGAGTTTTGGTTTTAATCCACTCTTGATCCTTAGTTTCTGGGCATTCTTTGAGAATTCAACAGATTTTAGGAAGACTTAGTTAACGGGCATTCGCAGAATTCAATGTTATCTTCGCGTTATTGGTTACTAACAGTTACTTCCGCTCCGTCAATACGCCTATCAAGAGCAGAAGAGAAGATAACAGCAACGACATAGACTGTTTGGTCGCAAAAGCTGCCATTTTTAGTGCTCTGTTGTTGTTGTTGTTTCTTAACTAAATGTCTTCAGATGGTTTGAATATGATCGGAGATTGGTGTTTATAAAGAGAGAGTGAGATAGAAAACGAGTGAATTAGAGGTTCGTGAAGTCCCATTATGGACGTGGTAGTCTTACACTAACGATTTTTAATTAATTGTTATATAAATGATTAATTATATGTTAGCATATAAACATATACTTTAGTCTTTCAACTTACATATAAAGGATCATTTTGATAATGTTTTTTCGTAAGTTTATCATTCAGCTAAATTTGTTTTTAAGCTTGGTTCCTACGATAAGTTTTGAATAAAAACGTTTTAAAAGATCGGATAGCATTTATAGTTAATTTGTAAAATTAATTAAGCAGAAAATTGAAATATTTGTTTTTGCAGTTTTCTTTAACAAAAATTGAGAACGGAGACATGTTAGCCACATACATGTAAGAACTGTCACCATATTTATTTAAGGCAACTACGTGGATTATTCTTCGAGTTTCTCCCATGCTGGGATTAATAATAACTACATCCTAACCCGCGCGCTGGTGCAGATTTAAATTTTTGGTTTTTGGTTATTTATTTAACTAAATAATGTATTTGTAATATTTGATGTATTATATTCACCTAGTAAATAATTTTTTTGACATCTTAAACCATCTATTCACGATGAATATTCGATATCATATAAAAAATTGAACAAATAAACGTAATTAGAAAATTGTGATATATAAAAACAATGGTTATTAATGTAAAATATGAAGAAGTATTATATTATGACTTAATATGGCATAAAAGATTATAAATTATTTATACATGTTTAAAGAAAATAAAATGATTTTTAAACTTCTATGAAAAATTTAACATATAAAAAAGGGCGATGAATTAGTCATCAAATTGTAAGTAATTTCATAATTTTATTAATAATAAATTATTTATAGTCTTTGTTTTTCGTCAAGATAATTATTAAATGTCCATAACATTAATATGTTAAAAGGCCATATTATGAAAGCTCATGTTGTAACCGTTTTTTTCCGGGAAGTGTAACAAAAAAAAATTACATTTAACTCTTCGTTTTGTTTAAGTTTGTGTCAGTAAAAGATTAAAAAAAATCTCTCTATCTTTTTCAATGTTCAATTTGATATATTTAATAGGTACATTAAAGATACGACATTGAAGATATTCTGTTTTGATTAATAGAAGATATTGGATTTTGAGTTTGTATTTATTGATTTGTTTTTTTATAAAGCTTAGAAAATCAATGAGATGATTGGTTGGTTGATACATCCTATAAAGAAAACAAAAACTATAGGTGGTTTGAATATTGTACATCGATCGATGCATGATGTAAGTTGACTATATAAAACTTGAACATGATCATTTCAAACTAAAGTATAGGTAAGTTATATGCATTTGTTATATTGTAGTTAATATATTTTAAATATTACATAAGTCAAGTGATTCACGTTTTTGTAAAAATAAAATTCAAGTTCATTATTGGGCCGTACTCGTACGTAATAAGCTACGTTAAATATGAGGTGTGACTGGTGACCAAGGGAATGAGGAGGAACACTATGTTCCTTAACATTCCTTAAACTTTTTACCATTCATGAGAAATATGTTTTCTTTTTCATTCCTTTTCATTCTTTTATTTGTAGAGAATTATAGAACAAATCAATTCCTCATTAATTTTGACAAGGAACCATCATTCGTCATCATTCCTAAAATTTTATTCCTACTCATTTCTTTCCTATCCGTTCCTATTGTTCCCATGATGGTTACTAGTCACATCCATGATGTATTTTTAGGTTCATTTAATGACATTAAGTTTGAATTTGATTAAGGAAAACTCATTAATTTAACTAGAAAAGACAAGTATTAAAATACGTAGGTTTATTTAATGACATTAAGTTTAAATTTGATTAAGCAAAACTCATTAATTTAACTGGAAAAGACAAGCATTAAAATAGTTAGTTTAATTTAATTTTCAGTGGCATGAAAGTGTAAATAAGTTAAAAAACTTAGAGGTATTTTATAATGGGTACTTGTCGCTTAATAATACAGATGAAAAGAAAAGTACTCAGAATCTACATTTTCAGGTCGATAAATTTCAGTCAATCATAGTTAAAAAGTTCAAAACACTAAATATTTTTATTATGGAATGAAAAACAAGATTCGGCTAAGATTTACCGTTTATACATGTCTTTAGCTTCAAAATATGGTCAACACATATCCAAAATAAACATTGAATACACTTAGATGATTGTAATATGTAAATGAAACAATAAAAACAAAACCGATAACTCGCTCTCAACGATAGCTTGTAGCTTAGTGGTTTTCCGAATTCTGTCATTGTGCTATCAAACCGAAAAGATGAATACATACACAGAAAAAGAAAACACGTCACAATACATACATTCGAAGTACCATTAATTAACTATACAAGCCGTGAAGCTAGTGAATACCACACTCCTTAGGAAATCCTTGAGGAAACCTCTTGGAATCCGTACAATAGTTATAAACCATGAACTTCCTCTGCACTACCCTCATATTATTTTCCGCCGTTAGATCAAACCTATGAGACAACCATCTTGGTGAACCGGCTGGGCAAGATGGTTTTCCAGTGTGCGAGACACATGCGTCCGCTCTAAAGTTTCTGTAAGAAGCGGTGAATGGCGCCTTGGACCAGTCGGTCTTAACAAGCCCTCCTCTCGTAGCCCACTGGTCCGCGTTCCAGAGACTCGAGTAGAGCCTCATTGGCTGCATTTTTGGATATGGAATTCTCCTATGTTCTAGGTTCTTGAATTGTCTTATCGGAATTCCATCAACCAAGAAACTGCATCAAAATATATAATAAACTCAAAATTTTAATTCAAACTACAAGTACGTCGAAAATATAATGGGCCGGCCGATTATGAATAAGCTCATATGCAAAGTGGGTTAAATGGGATAAGCCTAACTTTGTCAGAAACAAAAAAGGACTGAACCAGTTGGTCCACAGACACTCCACAACATAAAATTCTAGGTAAAATGGTTTGGGAAAAATATATTTATACTTACACGATGTGATGATGGTTCCATAGAACAGAGTAAGTGTGAAAATCAGCCGTTGGATCGAACCAGAGATGAAATTGTTGTTCTCTATCACCTTTGCCTTTAGTATACACATTTGTATGCATCACATACGGATCACCAGTTAGATTACCCAGAAACTCGAAATCTATCTCGTCCCACGTATCACCTTTCGACTTCAGCTGCAGCAATTAATAAGGGACCGTTAAAAATCCCATGTTAAAAAGTCTAAAAGACCTAATAAAGTAAATAAAGAACATCAACCACCATATGTCATAAGGTAAATAAAGAACATCAACAACCACCATAAGGTAGATAAAGAACATCAACCAAAAAAACACCATATGACATGGTAACATCGTATAAATATATGATTATGATCAGGCCTGCCACAAGGTTCCAGAGCAAATGCAAAGGAATTAGGATATCACGATTTTACACGACAATTTTAATTGTATATAGCGCATTAAGAAAATTTTATATGAAAAAGGCACAAAATTTTATTTGAGTTAATGGCATTATGAAATTTTTTAAAATGTCAAATTACGATATTATGTAACACTAACATAGTAGGTAGTGACGGTTCCGGCAGAGTTTCCAGGGACGAGTTTGATCTGCATATCTATTTTTCCGAACAAATACTCTTTCTTGGATTGGAATCCAGATCCGGAGGCTCTATCGAGAGAAAGAGTGAGAAGCTCTCCATTGTTTAGGACTTTCCCACGACCACCACCCCAAGTGATATCGAAGTCTCTGTCGAAAGTTCCGGCATAAACCGGAGAGAAGAAGGTTGTGGTCAAAGCGGTGAGTAATATAGATATGATCAAAGTGGAATGACGGTCCATGCTTTTGTGTCAGTAAGATTGAGAAGTGAAATCATTCATTGGGACCGTGTGTGTAGGGGTGGGTTTTTTACAAGGGAGGCCAGTCTTAGTATTTTTGGAGTTTGGTTCGCCGTTTGTGACTCTTGTTTTGTTTAATATGTGAACATCTGGTTGTTGTGAAGCAAGCATGTGCTTAGTTTTGCCTCATGCTACGTGTACTGCTTTTTGGTTTCGGTAATAAGTCTTGTCTGACCAGAGTTTTGGTCAGTTTTCGATATAGTGAAATGAAACATTGATATTTGATCCTGAATCTATATTATATAACATTGGGCTTTAAAAAGTACTTTTCCAAATTACTGAAATTGAATCAACATTGCCGGTTTATGGAGCTTTTGTTACTTGGTTTTGAGGAGTGTCCTCGTTGTTATAGGAAAAATGGTTTTATGGTTGTTAGCCGAGAATATTCCCGTTTTTTTTCTTTTTGCTACGAGTATAAATAAGATTCCCGTTAAACACCTCTCATACTCTTGATGCTTGATATACCTGTTAGTCGGAGAGTATTACCGCCTTTTTATGTTGGTTTCATTTGGGCATTTGCTTCCCCTGCGTGAGACTTCGTTTCCAAGAATATTTATTAATCCGTTGGCTTAACTAACCACGAAATAATCATGTATTCGTTGGTTTTGTATCAGTTTTTGGTTATCTATAAAATCGATCTTCAGGAGAAAAAAAGCTTCAAATAAGGAAGGTGGCTTCTTCATCTTCTTATATTCTTATATAATATTTATAGAAAAATTCTCTATGATAGCTTCTTTTAATTTTTTTTTAATCAAAAGAACTTCAAAGAAAAAAATGACCAAAAAATATTCCATTAAAAAATAAATATACATTTATATTTAAAGGGTTAACTAATCTAAACTTAGATCTTGATTGGTATAAATGAAGACAAAACAATAGTAGTATGATATAGAAATAGAATGATCAGTAGTTGTATGCTCTCATATATATATTTAATAAGGTGATCGGTAGAAAAGTAAATGATTCATATATAAAATTATGATAAAATCAATATTTATTTCTAAATAATTTAGATATATTTATATTTAATATATATATATTTATTATTCTATGTTTTATTATTAATAATGAATCATATCTAATTATATTATATTTTAAATGTGAAATATTATTATTTTGAAATTTTAAACATATTTTAATAGCAAATTTTATATAATTTTTTTCTAATTTTTTTTATCTTTACATGCAAATAGAGCTGCTCTATCAAAAACTTCATTTGAGAGCATTAAGTATAGAGCATTTGGGGTAGGGGTGGGCACTTTACCCGATACCCGAAGCCGCATCCGAATCCGACCCGAAAAACCCGAACCGAAATAGCAAAACATCCGAACTGGTATTAAGTTAGGAGAATAATGTTTATGCTAATGCTTTCTATATGTTTTTCTAAAAACTGTTAATTTGAAATTGGGAGCATAATGTTTATGTTAATGCTTTACCAGCCAATGTTTTAGGTTCCAGAATTAAGGGGTGATGATTAAATTGTTTAAAAATAAATAAATAAATATCAAAAAATTTAAAATAATAATTTTAAAATATATTTAAAAATAATTTTTGGAAATAAAATTTGAAAATGTTTTTTAAAAAGATTATAAAAATGTTTGAATTTGAAAAAATATATTCTGAAACTATACAACATATTTTATTATTATTATTTATTTATATGTATATATCTATAAAAGGGTAGAAAGTTCATTTACCTCTTTAATGAAAGAGTTTATAACACTCAAGGTCACTTTCTGAGTTTATATTACATTCTAAGACAGTTTCAACTACTAGGGTAGTTTTTCATAGTGGAATGACCAGGCTACCCTTGACATCAACTTCTTTTTTTTTTTTGGTTACAACTTCATTTCTCTATTCTCTCTTCCTCCGACAAAGAAGAGCTAACCCCTTATCCATCAAAATATCTTTAATCGGAGAGGAACCTCCGCCCAGTGTGCCTCCAATGTCTCAAGATTAATACTTTCCAACCTCATATTTACCACAATCTCAAGTGGTTTGTTCCGATGTGGTAATGAATCCCTTGAATTCAGATGAAACCCTAATTTATCAAAAATTGGGGAAAATCATTTTCGGTGGTGAAGACTCACCAGTGGCTGTCAGAGATACCATAACCTCACCGTAAATCTCCACTTTGCCGGAAAACGGAGCACTAAAATCGAGGATTTTATCTTCCGTTGTATTTAAGAGGAAGAGTGATATGAAGAGAGAGGTGAACTTTTTGTCCCTTTGAATGTTGTTCCCAAAATTTCTGTAATTTAAATGGAGCAGCATATTAACAAAGGTGAGATGTAAACCACCTTTGGAGGCAAATAAGATCGAAGGTTCTTGATTGACTAGTTTTTATATTTTTTTGGTATTTGAACATTTAATTTTTGCTTTACAGAGGTGAAATGTTTCTGTAAAAAGATCAAAAGATAACTCAAGAACAAAGGTTCCAAGAAACTAAATGAGGTCGTTTCTTAAGAATCCGATAGCAACGGGATATGTTGCTTGTGTTGAGATGTTAAGAAGTGGTTGGAGAATGATATCAAATTTTGATTCAATACGAGCACGAGATTTCATATTTAAAACATACCTCATGTTTCTTGCTCTAGATTTCAAGGTTTACTTGGTGTACACGTAGATATATGTGATCTTGTTAGGTGGAAGTCCAATGTTCCCTTCAGTTGTGATTCAGATTTTTAAAGCTGAACTTTCCCTGCAATGATCCAATCACCAAATGTTCATATGAAGGAACAAACAAAAAAATGACTGAAACAAGGAAGCTAACGTCAAAGAGGATATAAGTAAGTGAGTTCATTCGAACTTCTGCTCATTGAAAGTTAGAGTCTTTCCCAAAGTTTCAGCGGAGATTCAATAGGCTTAGGTGGTGGTAGTGAAGTCACAACACGATCTGACTACGGTGTTGCATTTTGTTACCGCCATTCCTATTTTTGTCCACCGTAAGATCCTCCAACTGAGAAACACAAGAACATTCCAAAACTTAAAACGGGATTCTTCAATATTGCAAAAATATTGATACTTTTTAACAAATCAATATAGATTTCACGAAAGGATTACCAATTTAACAAACTAATATATTCGGGGCCATGAGTAGGTGGAAGAGGACCATATTAATCAACTTCGTTGTTTCTTTGTTATCATAAGCAAAGCGACTCTTCGTATGGCGATTCCAAACACCACACATGTTGATAACCCATCCAAAGAAAGAGATAGCGAAGAGGGATTTCACAGAGATCCTCCTTCGCAACAGCTATCTGAGGGTTTCGACGGTGGTCTTGAGACTGAAGGTGGAGAATTTAGAGTAGTCAATCAAGGAGTAATAAGTGTAGGAGGAGACGGCTTAGGAAGAGAGTGGAAGAAGGAGACGGCGAAGATGGAGTTCAAGGAGATCGTCTTCCGCCGCTGCTTAAGGGATACGACGGTGGAGGGTTTTGAGTAGGTGATTCAGGAAAAATAATCGGTGTGGGAGGAGACGGTTGAAAAGTAATAGGAAAAGAAGAAGGAGGAAATGTGGGATAAGTGGTTGGCGGCGGAGGAGAGGAACATGGTGTGGTGGAACGAGGAAAAAATATGATTTTTATAATTGCTTAAAGAAAGAAGGATAGGATTGAAATTTCATGTTTTTTTTTTTTGGTAACAAAAGAAAGGTTTGACAAAGTGTCTCGGTAGTAACAAGTGTTCTATTATGAAATTAAAAAGATGAAAAGTGACCTTGGATGTAAATGTTTCTTAATGAAACCTCTCTTTTAATAGTTTTTTTTAAGCACACATAATATTAATTAATGGTTAGTTAGAAGCATTAAAAGCTTCATCAACTACCAGGGGTTCAGTTACAATCAAAGCAGTTTTTGCAAGCCTATCGACCATAAGGTTCCTCTCACGAGAGATCCATGCAAAAGACAAATTGAAAACCTACAACAAGAGATAAACTATACGAGACAACACCGTAGAGTTCAGTGGGAATAGCAGCAGAATTGATCGCCTTGATCACTTGCGCGGAGTCGGACTCCACTCGCAGTATATCAATGTCCAACTCTATGCAGGAAAGCAAGCTTCACAAAGGGCAAGGCCCTCAGCCAACTGTGGTGTAGACACATGAGACACTGTCTACTTGAAAGATAGATTTGTATACGTCGATAGAATCATCCAGCCTAAACCTGACCACCGAGGCGTTACCTGGGAAGGGGGCGGTGTGTTGACGCAGGTGTACTACGCTTTGTTCAGGTGTTTGGCCTTTCATCCATTTTGTGTGTAGAAATATTGTAAGTTCTTTTGATGATAATTTTTTTTTAAATGAGTTATTTGAAAGAATTGTCCATATAAATGATAATATATTTTGATTTACTCATGAATAGTACTTTTTGTTTGGATAGATATATAAAATAAATGAGTAATAAAAAACTAAAAGTGCATTCAGCCTAATGCAATAGGTCATAATCAATAAATAAGATGAAAATATTTATATTCCAATATATAACCTCCATGGGTAACATAAGGCTACACTTTCTTAATTTTATATGCATATTTAAAATCGTGGTTCTGATGGAAATTATAATATTAATTACCGACAATCTTTCAACAAAAATAAGTCAAATTAGTTCACCTTGAAAGGTCTTTGCACTTTATGAGATCTAGTTTGGAAGCAAAGGTGGTGGATCTTAGCCTAACGTCTGGCTAATATAAATAAAGATTTTCATGTTTGAAATTAATGGGAATTAATAATATACCTTTAAGCATATAGCTTGAAAACTGGAAGTTGGGTGGGGTGATTGGAGTCAAATTTAAATTGGGTTAAAAAAAATTAAGAACGTGGTCGGCTTCGAATTTCGTGTCCCGCAACAGTCTCATCTTGCGTGAGTGACTGAATATAAAACGTGAACTGAACTAATTTGAGAATTTTAAAACACACAAATAGCTCCAAACAAGGAAGGAGACTTCTTCTTCATCTAGTTCAAATGTTTCAGAGATGGAGCACAAAGAAGAGTCGGCTTCCAGTGGCGGGTCTACTCTTCATGCTCGCACTCGCCGTCACCTTTATGGTTCTCTACGACGAGCGTAGCATCCACCACGACAACACTAATCGCGAGCAAGATCTCCAAGAAACTTCCACCCTTACATCTTTCGTCCATCCCAATCTTCCTTCCCGGAATGATCTCGGTACTCAACTCCCTCCGACTCCTACTAAATTCTCTCTGCTGAGCACGGAAACTTTCAAATTCATTCTGTGTTTATAAAAACTGTGGCAGAGGTTTTGGATAGATTCAGCCGGTGCAACTCGACGAATGAGTACAGTGGCAAGAAAATGGAATGGGTTGACCACTCGTGTAGTGGTCAAGGATCTGACTTTGTTGCTGCAAAGGAGAACATTTGTGATGTCTTCTCTGGGAAATGGGTATTTGATAATTCTTCTTCATACCCACTACACAAGGAATCTGACTGCCCTTACATGTCTGAACAGCTGGCTTGTGAGAAGTATGGCAGGCCTTATTTGGAGTATCAACACTGGAGATGGCAACCTCATCCCCCCTGCAACTTGAAAAGGTGGAATGTGACCGAGATGTGGGAAATGCTGATGGGAAAGAGAATGATGTTTGTTGGTGACTCTTTAAACAGAGGCCAATGGTTTGTCTCTTACAGTCTGTTATCCCACGTGACAAGCAATCCATGTCTACTAACGCTCACCTCACCATCTTCAAGGCTGAGGTAATAATAAACACTTCATAACAAACTACAAATTACAACCTCTATACTATAAATTAATATTCGATAAATTAATAAACATGCTAAATTAATAAATTTTACTAGTTTTGAATTGGACCAGTGTAAAATATGACACAATTTGATAAGAAAATAAATTTATAAAACCACTTTGTATATATATATATATAGTCCCAATGTAAACAAAAATCAATAATCAATGTATATAAAATTTATATAAAAAAATATATTGTATAGCTTATATAAATTTATAAAACCACTTAGTATATATATAGTCCCAATCTTTAATTTTTCTAAACACTTCAAAACATTTTAATGCTATTTTGTCATTTTAGATAGACCTGGGCATTTTAACCTGGACCCGAAGATCCGAACCGGAACCGATCCAAAAATACCCGACCGACCAAAAATTTACAAGTACCTTTTAGGTCTAAATTTTTTTTACCCGAAAGAACCGGAACCGAAAAAGAACCGACCCGAATAGACCCGGATCCAAAAAGAACCGACCCGAATAGACCCG
>NC_027756.1:40732095-40735598 GCF_000695525.1 Brassica oleracea var. oleracea
AAGTAATATAAAGCTTTAAAATGTAAAATTTAGAGTTTTAAAATGTTTTATTTTAATTATTAATTGTTTCATTTAAGTTGTTTAGTAAAATTTTAGATATATATGACAAATATTCAACTAAAGTTGATGGAATTGGGTATATCATGTCATTTTCAAATCCTAAATACCTGAACCCGACCCGGACCCGATATGGACCCGAAAAATTACAGATATTTTATGGGTATTTTAATTATAGACCCAAACCGACCCGGACCCGAGAAGAACCGACCCGAACCCGAACCGAAAATTTCTAAGTACCTATTGGGTCTAAATATTTAGGACCCGAAAAGATCCGGACCCGAAAGGAACCGGCCCGAACCCGACCCGAAGACCCGAACGCCCAGACCTAATTTTAGACTTAAAATGCGTCTACATTTATGGTAAATATTTTTTATACACCAAATAATAGAATAAGAATAACATAAAAAGTGTTTTATAGCAATTAATTAATGCACATACCCTAAAACCAAGTACTATTTTATAAAAATTGCATAAATATACATCAAAATATATAGTGTTAAAATTATTTTTTTGTAAATTATTTTTTGTAAATTATTAACTTTGTAAATTTATAAAATACCACAATCCAAACCTTATTAATTTATAGATGATTTTGGTCTGATTGGTCACTCTACAGGATTACAATGCCACGGTTGAATTTCTGTGGGCTCCATTTCTCGTGGAATCCAAATCTGATGACCCGGTCTATCGAAAGCTGGATGAACGGATTATCCGACCAGATTCAGTTCTCAAACATGCAGCAATGTGGCAACATGCTGACATCTTAATCTTCAACACATACTTGTGGTGGAGGCAACTGCGTCCTGTCAAGATCCAGTAAGTAGTAGTATTACTTCATTTTCTTATTCATAGGTTTTTTTGGTACTTGAACTCATTTATGCGTATTCGAACTAAAGATGGAGCAGCAGAGAAAAAGGATCGTGCAAGGAGGTGAAGGGCGCGGAGGGAATGGAAATGGCTATAGGGCTGTTCGTTTGGTTGCCGCAGGTACCGGCGGCAGCGGCAGCGTCAACATTCTGCGTCAACTCTTGTTCGTTTCGTTGACGCAGGAAACTGCGTCTGACGCCGCGTCCGAACGCCGTGTCCTGCGGCTGACGCCGATAAAATCTGCGGTCGCGATATAGTATGCGGCAGCGGCAGCGGCAGCGTCAGCGTCTGCGAAACGACCGCTGCCGCTGACGCCGAAACCTGCGGCAACCAAACAAACAGGACTTATGAATACGTGGGCTCATTGGATTTCCAGCAATATCGATCCAAACAAAAAGCGAGTCTTCTTCGTTACAATGTCTCCTATACACATATATGGTAACAATCAAATATATATATATATGTTCTCTTTTACCAAATCAAAATTTTACTCACCCTGTTTGTTGTTAACGGATCACCACAGGAGCCGAGAGTGGAACCCGGGAAGCGAGGGAAACTGCTACGGGGAGAAGAAGCCAATAGAGGAAGAGAGTTATTGGGGTAGTGGGTCGGATATTCCGACAATGAGGATGGTGGAGAGAGTGTTAAGGAGATTGGGACCAAAGGTCTCTGTCCTCAACATCACACAGTTGTCTGATTATCGTAAAGATGGTCATCCCTCTGTGTACCGAAAATTCTGGGAACCTCTAAACGATGAAAGGTTAAAAATCATTGGTGTGTACCTGGAGTTCCTGATGTCTGGAATCAATTGCTTTTCCATTTTCTGTGACCATTACAAAATCTTCCCTTGCGTGATAGTTTTTTTTTTGTCCAGATGTTTTCGTTTCTATAATACACAATATTTCGATTCCATATTATGTAAATCGTAGCACTCAAGCTTCAGAGTGTACATTATGTTCTGACAATATAATGCAAAAATCAGGTCAAATATCCGTGATAATTTGGCTACAGGTAACACTATGCAAAGACGGGTTTACTAATACGAATATAATGTGGCAAAGCAAGCAGCAGCGTTAGACAACTTAAGACTCATATGAACAAGAAAACTGTGAAGAGAAAAGATATGTGTAATTATTCCCCTTGAGCATGTAGAAGCACCGATTATAAATAGAACTATGTCTATAAAAACATTTTCAATTGTTCATTCTATTTTTTCATTCAAAAATAAAGTAATTTTATAATAGATTTGAATTATATTCTAATGATATTATATTTTAGATGGAAAAATAGAGTGGTTTTTTGCAAAATTGACTCAAAACTCAAAATCAAACCTAAAACTAACTCATTTTTTTTTTTTTTTTTTTGCTCTATTCACCCCATAAGTTCATATTATTCACGAAAATGCCATTAGTTTTTTTTTCTTCCAAAAATGGCATTTTTACTCTCTCAACCTCATCATCTTCAAGTATTTACAAGATTGTCATTGCCATCAATACACCAACCACCATGAACAACCAATTTGAAGCTCTTAATTCACTTCAAATCGATTTACACTCATTCTTTCTCAATTCTTATGAAC
Organism: Brassica oleracea var. oleracea; assembly: GCF_000695525.1. Lineage (NCBI taxonomy): Eukaryota > Viridiplantae > Streptophyta > Magnoliopsida > Brassicales > Brassicaceae > Brassica > Brassica oleracea. The sequence goes on from NC_027756.1 coordinate 40,734,602, forward strand.
TAACACTACAAGAAAACATGAGATTAGCGACGACGGTATTCCTCGTGAGTTCGTCGTAAAAGAGGCTTTACGAAGAATTAGCGAGGAAACACGTTTCGTCGTTACGCGTTCGTCGTAACGCATATTTCCTCGCCAATTCGTCGTAACTTAGCGAGGAAAATTTTTTTCGTAAAGATGAAGTGCATCATTTCGACGTAAAGACCATGTAATCATTCCACGTAAGGAGGTCGCTATATTTCCTCGTAAATACCTCGAAATGTGTTCCTCGTAAATTACACGTAAATATCTCTAAAGTATTTCCTCGTAAAATATTCGTTTAACCTTCCTCGTCATTTCTTCGTAAACTTTCCACGTAAATAAGTCGTAATTTAGCTACGAAATTACTTCGTTTTTTTTTATTTTACAGAATTTAAAAATATAATTAAAAAATAATTAAAATTATTTAATTTATTAATGAAATTATAATTTAAAATAAAAATCAATATGAAAATATTTTATATATAAATAAGTTTTGAATTTATAATACCACAACCGAAAGAAAAAAAAGAACTAAGGGTCATTCATCGTCTGGTTGAATTCTTCACTCCTCCTCGCAACATCCGCCTCGTTATGTGTGCCGGATGACTCGCCTGGAATGGGATGTTGTTGTCGCATGTTCCTCAACATGGACTCCCATTCCAGATTTGTGGCCGCTATAACGTCCAAGAAGACCTCGACTCCACCCATACGAGCTGTGAACGCAGCTTTTGTCGAGGCCAACTCGTTACGCAGCTCAGTGACTTCCTCATGCCGTCTCTGACCATGAGACGATGTCGCTCTCGGAACATCGTTGACGAAACCAATCCCCAACGTACGTCCCTTTTTCTTAGGGACAACCTTACAAAAAAAAAAATATTGTTAGTAAAAATTTAAAATTAAATTAAATGAATAATAAAAAAAAATTAAAATTTTTAAAAATTCACCTCCGCGTAAATCTTATCCACTTCATGTGTGGATA
>NC_027756.1:40736910-40738014 GCF_000695525.1 Brassica oleracea var. oleracea
TGTTTTTATTTTACGAGGAAATAGCAAGGCCCGCGTTTTCTGGTTGCAAGGTCTTTACGACGATTTCTGCTTACGTGGAACTAACGAGTCCCGCGTTCTTCATTTTTTAATTTTGTCGTTATTTCCTCGTTATTTTACGAGAAAATTACGAGGATTATGTTTAAATCCCTAAAATCCGAAACCCCAAACCCTATCTTCCTTATCTTCTACTTCATATATTCCAAACCCCAAACCCACCTTCCCTTTAACGAGGAACTCGCGAGGCCCGTGTTTTTATTTACGAGGAATTAGCGAGGCCCGCGTTTGGTTTCCTCGTAACGTCCTCGTCCATTTACGAGGAATTAGCGAAGCCTGACTTTTTTATTTACGAGGAATGAGACAAAGCTAATTGGTCGTAAAACCTTTCGAAATTTCCTATAAATACTCACCAATTTGCTTCTCAAATCAAATATAAACTCACCAATTTGCTTCTCAAATCAGAGATAATTACTCAACAGTTTGCTTCTCAAATTAGAAAGATTTGAAAAAAAAGGAGAAGAAAGATACTGGAATACATGTGGGCGGAGACAAGGCTAGACTTACGTAGGTCTCGCATTGTTTCTTCCCACCTGTGATTCCAGTATCTTTCTTCTCTTTTTTTTTTCAAATATTACAACGGTAATCCCTAATTGGTCGTTCATTTACGAGGAATTAGCGAGGTTCGCTTTTTCATTTACGAGGAATGAGTGAGGCCCGCATTTTCTTATTACGAGTTGTTTACGACGAATACGGCTTACGTGGATTTAACGACTCCCGCGTTCTTTATTTTTTAATTTCTTCGTTATTTTCTCGTTATTTTACGAGGAAATTACGAGGATTATGTTTAAATTCCTAAAATCCGAAACCCCAAACCCCATCTTCCTTATCTTCTACTTCATATATTCCAAACCCCAAACTCAACTTCCCTTTAACCTTAATCTATTCTTTCCATTCCAAACCCCAAATTCTAAAACCACAATTCCTTAACTTATAACCTTAATCTCTTATTTCTAATACAAACTCCCATTACCTTACACAAAATCAAATTATATAAATAGTTTTTCATGATTAAATCCATCAAATCAT
>NC_027756.1:40739854-40740024 GCF_000695525.1 Brassica oleracea var. oleracea
TCTTTTGTCTTCTCTGAGACATTCAATATTGTAATCATGATGTTCTCAAAGAAATTCTTCTATATATGCATCACATCGAGGTTGTGGCGCAGAAGAAGATCCTTCCAATATGGCAACTCCCAAAATATACTCTTCTTGTGCCAGTTGTGATGAACACCGTAAGAATCAGG
>NC_027756.1:40740156-40771306 GCF_000695525.1 Brassica oleracea var. oleracea
TCGGTACGGATGGCCAATGGGAAGAAATCGATGGTGACAACCGAACCAACTTGTCCTCCTACCATTCTTCAGTTGAAACGCATCGGTCGTTCCATTACAATATGGACAAGCTAATCTCCCATGTGTAGTCCATCCAGACAACATCCCATAGGCAGGAAAGTCACTTATGGTCCACAAAAGCATCGCTCGCATCGTAAAATTCATCTTCGTTGAGTAGTCATACGACCTCACCCCTGTTGACCACAAATTCTTCAACTCTTTTATCAGTGGTTGTAGAAAAACATCCAGGGACCTTTTTGGATGGTTCGGACCAGGTATTAATATGGTCAAGAATAGCAACTCATGTTGCATGCACATCTTCGGTGGCAGGTTGTATGGTGTAAGAAAGACTGGCCACAATGAATATTGTCTCCCTGACATTCCAAATGGACTAAATCCATCTGTGCATAATCCGAGATACACATTCCGGATATTGCTAGCGAAATCCGGATGTACTTTGTTAAAATGTTTCCAGGCTCTTGCATCTGATGGATGAACCATCTCACCATCCGTCTGAGTATGTTCGGCATGCCATCTCATACTCAGATTGATACAATCTTTTCAATCTGTCTGTAATTAGTAGGTACCACATCCTTTGGTACGGTACCCTATTACGTCCCCGTCCTTGCGGCTTGAATCGTGGCTTCTTGCAGAATCGACATTCTTCTAGCTTCTCATCATCTCCCCAATAAATCATGCAGTTGTCGATGCAAACATCTATCATCTCCGAAGGCAACCCAAGACTATAAACCAGTTTCTGAATCTCATAATAAGAATCAGGCATTTCATAAAAAAAAATTGCATCTATGTTAGATTCTTCATCTTCATCATGAGCTCCGAATGCATCAGCTACCATATCATGAACCCTATCATAATATACCATATGCTCCTCCTGATGGTAACTATGTTCATTATGTAAATGATGATCAACTGGTTCCTCCTAAAAATTGCTATTACTAGTACTAGCTTCATTCTGATCATAATTATAACCTTCTCCATGTTGAAACCAGATATAGTAATTTGGCACGAAACCTCTATTTATTAAATGCTTCCAAACATTTTCACGATTTGCCAATTTTGAATTATTGCATTTCCGACAAGGACAGAACATATTACCGCTTTCTTAGGCGAGCGGTCTGGAACCTGTTTGATGCATAAATGTCTCCATCCCAGCAAGGTATTCTTTCGTCACTCTCCCGTTAGCATCTCTATGCATATACATCCACCTCCGCAACTCGAAAATATTCCCGGAGCCCGGCATTTTTTTTCTTTCACGTTTTTTTTTCTTGTTGGTGTGTTTAAAATGATGTTCAAACGTCCATATTTATAGGTAATTTTCGAATCTGGTAGTTGTAATTTTTCTAGGAATTTACGCGAAATTTAGTTAGGTTGCCGAAAAAAACGTGTTACAACTACAAAGTTGGTGGATTCAAAATTTCCTCGCTAAGTAGACGTAAAATATTTCCTCGTAAAGTACACGCTACATTTACGCTGAGTTTACGAGGAAAGCGTATTTCCTCCTAAAAGCCACGTGACATTACATCGACTTTACGACGAAATGATTTCGTCGTTATTTTACGAGAAAATAACGTTGATTTTATATTTCCTCGTAAGTTCTTCTTAAATTTGACGTAAATTTACAAGGATTAGTTTTCCTCGTTAAGTTTCCTTGCTAAACTTGTGTTTTCTTGTAGTGTAAAAACAACATCTCTTTCACTTTCTCTCCATATTCATCCAAAAAACCCTAAGATTTTGATTCTAAATTTGTTATGGATCATAGAGCCATTGAAGCTTACGATTCTTGGTGGGTCACTTTTGTTTGAGATTCTGGGTGCTTGGAGAAGATTTTTGTATGCTAAACAAGTTATCTCACTGGTTGAAACTATGAAATTAGTTTTTTTTTTTCAGATCTGTTCGTCGAGACGACTTCCCGGTAAGTTGACTGTAGAGGTTAATTTTTCAATTGACTTTTAGATGTGTTTTTTAGACGGCTTACATGGAAGTCGTCCATCTTTGTTTGTTAAAAAAAAATCGAGACGACTTCCATGTAGGTCGACTTAGGGTTAATTTTGTATTTGACCGGATTGTGTCAGAAATTTGACTTTTCCTGGACGACTTATAGTAGAAAATTAAAAAATCAATATTTTGTTATACCTAGACGACTTCCATGTAAGTCGTCTTAGGTTAGTTTTGCAATTGAAAAATAAAACAAAAAATTATATTTTTCTAGACGACTTACACAGAAGTCGTCTGATGGATGACTTACACGAAAGTCGTCCAAGATTTTATTCCGAGATTCTGGTCAAACCTTGCTTATCGTGGACGACTTCCATGTAAGTCGTCTAGAAAAAAATAATATTTTTTGTTTTAATTTTTAATTGCATTTTTCAAAATAATATATATTAAAACCAAGAAATCATGAGTGGTACCACTAAGAGATACGATCGATAGGATTATACCTGCGGTGAAATCAAGTCGTTCTTCTTGTTGCTCATTTTTGCAGGATCTAGACTCCCTCGTCATCACACATAAAGCATAAATCATAAAAAAAAAAAAATACAGAACAAACAAACACGAAGGGGTTCAACAGTATTTCGCAAATTCAACAATCAATAAGAGGTTTTATTTCTAATATATAAACCTAATCAAAAATATAACAAAACATAAAGAAGATAGTCGGATTCTTGTATAAACAAAGAACTTTAAATTTCTCGAGAAACTAAAATTAAACACGAACAAACATGAAGAACTTCGCTGGAATCTCGCAAATTCAACAATCAGTAAGAGGTTCTGATCAAAAAAAGAGGTTCTCTCTAATAAAAAAAATATTAAATCTACAAAACACAAAAAGTTCACCGGAATTTTAGTAATCCCAAGAGGAGAAATCCCACCTCTATTTATACAGATCCTGGCACCGCCTCTAAGATCGAAAGGAAGCTTCGAATACACATCGTGATGGAGCGAATAAATAGCATTTATGAGGAAGCTATTAACCACACCATTTCAGGTCATCAGAAGAAGCGCAGAGGTCACCGGCCGGCCGATGCACATCGAGAAGAGACGAACTCTGTTTCTTCCGTTTCTTCGATGCAGGGTATTAGGATTAGAGGGATCTCCTTCTCGGGCCCAGACTCTTACCAATTAAACAGCCCAGTACACCATATATTACAAACGAAGCCCACAAAGATAGACGTCAAATGAAGTGTTGCGTTTTGGATGCAGGGACAGATGTCGTATCAGCAGAGCTCGAAATGATGAGCTGGAATCCTAGGTGGACACCCTGGGAGTGATTCAGGGGTCTTGTTTATATATAAAGATATGAATATTGCTTTAGGTTGGTTCAGGTTGGTTTGGTTCGTTTTTTTGTCCATCCTTAGGCCTTAGTAATAATAATAAGCCTTGTCTGATCCGGTTTAATTTAAGCCTGGTTCGAATCCGGTTTAGCCTTGCGCCAGTTACAAGGTTCGGTTCACACTGTAGCAAGGAGTATATATTACTTTAACAAATCAAATAAATTTCTTGTGATATACAATAAAATGAATAGAATTTTATAACAACAAAGACTTCCTTCAACTCTCTACTCTCTATGCAGCTAAGCACTCTTTTGGAAGACCTTGAGGAAATCTCTTCGTATCCGTGCAATAGTTGTAGATCATGTAGTTCTTCTGCACCCATCTCATCCTTTCTTGAGCCGTTGAATCAAGCTCCTGGGACAGCCACGAGCCACTGGTCCCCTGTCCCGAGCCATTAGGACAAGATGACTTGCCGTTTGACCAAACACAAGCTTCTTGGTTGAAGCCACGGTAAGAAGCAGTGAAAGGAGCTTTAGACCAATCGGTTTTGACCAAACCACCTCTAGTGGCCCAATCATCAGCGTTCCAGAGACTAGAATACATTCTCATTGGTTGGTTCTTGGGAAATAGAGTACCAACAGATTCCATGTTCTTGAATTCTCTAATGGGAGTTCCATCGACTGTGAAAATGATTCGTTGTGGGTTCCATAGAATGGTGTAAGTGTGGAAATCAGCTGTTGGGTCGAACCAGAGTTTGAACTGCTGTTCTTTGTCTCCTTTGCCTTGTGTGTAGACATTTGTGTGAAGTGTGTAAGGATCTCCACTTAGGTTCCCTAAGAACTCGAAGTCAATCTCGTCCCATGTTGTTCCGGGTGATTTCAACTGTAACGAAAAACTAATTTTAGTAACAAGAACTTCAAAATGTAACAAAAGAAAAAGAAACGTGGTTATGTAACTTACGTAGAGTGTTGTGACTGTTCCTGCGGAGTTACCAGGGACGAGTTTCATCTGCATGTCGATTTTACCGAACAAGTACTCATTCTTGGATTGGAATCCAGAGCCAGAGGATTTGTCTAGAGACAAAGTGAGAAGCTCTCCATTGTTTGTGATCTGTCCACGTCCATCTCCCCAAGTGATCTCAACGTCTCTATGGAAATTAGCTGAAACAGAGGAGATGACTATAAGAGAGAGAAACAAAGGAAGGAAGTAACTGTGTGCCATTTTGAGAGATTTATGGGTTTTCTTATTTGATCTTGTGACTTGTGTTGCGTTTGTTTTGTGGTTTTGAAGGTTTATGGAATAGTCTATTTATACTAGTAGTAGTAATAGTAGACTAATACTCCAGCAAAGGTTTAATAAGAGGAAGGTTCGTATGGTGAAAGAGGTAGCCGCGGTTTGTGAGGCAACAGCTGGAGATTGGGCCATCTTTGTAGTAAAAGCTGTATTCAATTGGCTTTGGAGTTCACGCGGTTTTTTAAATAACGTTTTTAATTAAAAACATGTTTGATATTATTTGTTTTTGCTTTCAAATTAAATTGGATCTTTACAATCAAAAAGCTGCATTTGGGAGTTGGATACTTTTTTTTACCACCGGCTTAGACCGACATTGACAGAGAAAAAGGTTTTCTCTAATAGAACCAAGAGATTCTGTTATAACAAAAGATAGAAAGTAAAAAGATGTTTAAGAAAATTAATTAGAATATGATAATCTATGAGTTTTATTTTTTCTATATTTCAGTTATCTTGGTTCTGTTATTCTTATTCCTGACTATTATTATGATATATGCAAATTTAAAATTTAGTTAAGGTGAGTATTTATTCCCATCGCCACATAACAAATGTAACCACATCGTGGTGGCCTAGTGGTTTATGTGGCCTAGTGGTTTTCAGTAGAGGAGAAGTTGCCCTGTTGGTCCAGGCCAGGGATCGACTCCCCTCCAGTGCAAAATTATTAGTTCCACATGTGGTCATGCGGATATGGGCCCATGCTTACGGCTCATTTGAATATCTAGGAGAGGATCCATCCGTGGGTTGCACCTCCCATTCGGGGATTAGGTCTGTGTCTTTAATAGATCCGGGTTTAACCTTTTTTTTTCAAAAAAAAATCAAATGTAGAGTGGTTAAGAAAATAGGATAAGGATCCATATTGTATTTGTTTTCTAAATAAATTGATCGATTCAAAATTTAAAGCAGGGGGAACAAGAGAGATTGCCACGTTGAAGGAATAAGATAGTTGTTGGGTAAATCATCACTATGACCGACTCAAATATTTTGATTTTGTGGTGGAGACAGCTAAGACACTCAAGTTGATGGCGGTCGTGGTCCCGAAGTTTCGTAATACAAATTGCTAGATCCTCAGCGCAGTCCGAACTCTTGCGCAAACTCTAGAAATCTAAATTCGATCAAAACCGTGTGCAGAATACACGAAAAGAACGTGTGATGGTCATGGTCCAGAAGTTTCTTAGTCATGATTTTTCAGATGTATATGATATAACTCATTTGCATATTTTGGGTTTAGAATTCTTTATTTGTTGTATAAAATATAAATTGAAATTTACATGTATAATTTTTCAAATGATTAAAATTCCTCATAACATCATATACTTTTACTTACTTGTTTCACTTTTAGTGGGCCTAATTAGCCAACCGTCGTTTGGACGTGGAGTTACCGGTTTGGTTTGCAGAGTATATATGAATCTATTTTAAATTGCCGACAAAAAAAAATCAAGAAAGCATGCTTAAAATAATAGAGCCTATTTAAACCAAGACTTTTTCTGAAGATTAACCTTGCACTCAAAGGTTAGTCTTGATTCTCTAGACTCTGGTTGACTTGCTCTCAAATGTTTTATTTAAGTCTTTGACTCTCTTATTGGTATGCGAATGTTTGGGTTCACATATTGTTTGCTAGATGCTAGAGCTTTGCTTGAGCTTCCTATTAAAATGGTAGACTCAATATTAGACATGGATATATCTTTCCCACTTATGGTTCGACAGTTTTGTTATCTATTACAGATTCAAAAACTGAAAATGAATTTGACAGGTTTCCATTTAAAGACAGAAAATAAACCCCAACCGTTATAAACGCACGGATAATGATGGAAAATCTTTGAATCTCCCGTGGAAATTATGCTCTCACTCACTCAGAGGTCAGAACTGTCAACTCTAATGGTAAAGAATTATGTCCCATGGTAGATATGTCAAGCTCTTTTGATAAAAAAAAGATATATCAATTGTCAAGTTCAAATCAAATCAATAATGAAAAATGGATTTAGCAATCGGTTCTCATCTCTAATCCAAAAAAATTATGGGTTTTGATCCGAAATTTCTTACAATAAAAAAACACTATGCTTTCATCTAGACATTTCAAATGTGTCGAACCAAGAACTTTCTTTATTGTCCTTCCATATGTTGCTATATTTTCTCACAAGACAAACACACTATAATTGATATTTTCTTATTGTCTAACATAAATATAATATTTAATCACCATGGTTATAAAATACAATATACTAGTGACAAAAATATTCAACAAAATGTATATTATCCTTTATATATTAATCGAGAATCATTATAACATACGAATGATGTCATATGTCATTACTACGATAATTCTTAAAATAATTAGAGAAATAAGTTATTCCATCTAAATATATTATATTTTTCATTAAAAATAAACATAAATTAATTAGTAATTTACAAAAAAAAATATTTGTTTCTTAAATAAAAGGTACAAAATTATCTAATGTGATTAAATATACATGAAATTAGTGATTTTGAATAATAAAAAAATTGATAACAATTTGTGTGCGATCTATCAATTTCGTTTAATTTAGTTATAAAATTTTAACTTTGTTGTATATGTTATACTTTGGATTTTTTTAAAAAAATTACTAAAATTAATAAAACTATTAAAAGTCTTACATTAAAAATTTTGTGCTCAGTGGTTTTAATATTTTGATATAACAAGATACAAATGATCATAAAACAATTTGAGTAAGAAATTTGATTTAATAGATATTCAAATTAAAAATATGTATCTATTTTAGTATAGTTTAAATTAATATATAGGCCATATAAAATACTTTATTATTATTATTATTATTATTATTATTATAATTTCAAAAATTTTAAAATATGTATCATATTTGAATTTATAAAAATTATAAAATTTTATAATTTAGTTTGATCGAATCATTAACATATATTTTACATATCTTTTGTTATTATTTTAAAGTAATAATAAAAATTATATACTTAACAAATATTTTATTAAATATTTTACTCCTTGAGAAATGCATATTATCTGTTCTATTTAAACTGAAGTACAAAACATTACTTTCCTAATTTTTAATGAATTCTTAAATCTTTTTCATTTCTTTTTAAACTAATTTTAACCACTTCATTTATTGTCTTTTCTAAATAATTTGACAACTTTTATTACATAAATGTAAAATAGAATATGTCTATTTTAAGTGTTTTATTACATTTTTTTACATTCAATTTTTAACTCTTCATAACTACTTCATTAATTATCTTTATAGTGATAATTCTAGATCATTTATTTTATGTGTTAACCATAGTAATTATACATATTTGAATACAATTGCTCCATTCGTCACAAGAATTCTATCTGGCTAACACATAATTTTTATTTGTTTACATATATGCATGAGTATTTACTACTCCCTCCGTTTCTAAATAAGTGTCACTTTGACATTTTTCACACAGATTAAGAAAATGACCGAAATATATGTAAGTTGTTATTAATTATACTTTTCTGACCAATACTATTTGAGATAAATAAAATTATTTATAAAATCAATGCAGTTTTCAATTAATTTTCAGCTGAAAGTAAATATAATTTGCATTGGAATTGTAAAGTGACACATTTTTTGTAACAAGAAAAAAAGGTTAAATGGCATTTATTATGAAACAAAGGGAGTATTGTTTAGGTATCCGTTTGGGTACGAATCGGTTCTTTCAAGTATCATGATATTTTAGTTTTGTAATTAGGCTATGTTTGAATATTATAAATTTATGGGCGGAGTCGAGTCAGGTCCTTTTGGATTCGGATGAGTTCGGTTATGATGTGTAGAAACCTAAAAAAATTCAAATAACCTATATATTTAAAAATATCTTTAAACAATTTATAAAACAGCAAAACATAACACGAAAGAGCGTGCGGGTCAAGCTCTAATTATTACTATTAAAACTAAAATACAAAACAATACTTACCTATTTTAAGTGATTTCTTACATCTTTTTAATTCCTTTTTATTTTTCTTTTAACTATTTCATTTATTGTCTTTTCCAAATGATTCAACATCATTTATTACCGAAGTACAAAACAGAACTTACCTATTTTAATTGTTTTATTATATTTTTTACATTTTTTTCATTATTCCAAACTACTTCATTAAATGTATTTAACATAATAATTTGATGTCGTTTATTTTACGTGTTAACCGTAATAATTTCACATATTTGAATGAAGTTGATCCAATAGGGACAAGAATTCAAACCAGTTAACAATTTTTTTGTTGTTTACATAATTATTTAGACATAGACATTCATGTACACGTTCGGATACATATCGGTTTTCTCAAGTATCGACTTTTTAGATTTTAAATTAAATTTCATTTGGGTATTATAAATTTATTCAGATTCTACATAGTTCAAACTAAAAATATCGAAATAATCTATGTTTAGAAATGTCTTAACCATCCGTACCGATGCGCACATCATGCTCTAGTGTAGATTAAAACATAAGCCTAATTATGCAAATGAAGAGGGCACAAAGTAAGGCAGACAATAAGTTAAAAAGATATTGTAATAGAATATATTACTTTAACAAATAAGTACACTACAAACAAATCAATAGAATTTTTAATAACAAAAAGAAAAAGTAGAATTTTGTTCCTTTCTCAACTCTTCACTCTCTATGCAGCTAAGCACTCTTTAGGAAGACCTTGAGGGAATCTCTTCGTATCCGTGCAATAGTTGTAGATCATGTAGTTCTTCTGTACCCATCTCATCCTTTCTTGAGCCGTTGAGTCAAGCTCCTGCGACAGCCACGAACCAGTGGTCCCCTGTCCCGAGCCATTAGGACAAGATGACTTGCCGTTTGACCAAACACAAGCTTCTTGGTTGAAGCCACGGTAAGAAGCAGTGAAAGGAGCTTTAGACCAATCGGTTTTGACCAAACCACCTCTAGTGGCCCAATCATCAGCGTTCCAGAGACTAGAATACATTCTCATTGGTTGGTTCTTGGGAAATAGAGTACCAACAGATTCCATGTTCTTGAATTCTCTAATGGGAGTTCCATCGACTGTGAAAATGATTCGTTGTGGGTTCCATAGAATGGTGTAAGTGTGGAAATCAGCTGTTGGGTCGAACCAGAGTTTGAACTGCTGTTCTTTGTCTCCTTTGCCTTGTGTGTAGACATTTGTGTGAAGTGTGTAAGGATCTCCACTTAGGTTCCCTAAGAACTCGAAGTCAATCTCGTCCCATGTTGTTCCGGGTGATTTCAACTGTAACGAAAAACTAATTTTAGTAACAAGAACTTCAAAATGTAACAAAAGAAAAAGAAACGTGGTTATGTAACTTACGTAGAGTGTTGTGACTGTTCCTGCGGAGTTACCAGGGACGAGTTTCATCTGCATGTCGATTTTACCGAACAAGTACTCATTCTTGGATTGGAATCCAGAGCCAGAGGATTTGTCTAGAGACAAAGTGAGAAGCTCTCCATTGTTCTTGATCTGTCCACGACCATCTCCCCATGTGATCTCAACGTCTCTTTGGAAGTTAGCTGAGACAGAAGAGATGAAGGTAAGAGAAAGAAACAGAGGAAGGAAGTAACTATTTGCCATTTTGAGAGATTTATCTATGTTTCTTGTGTTCTTGTATTACGTTTTTAGAATGTGATGTTTGAGGGTTTATGGATGGATGTATATATAGTAGTAGTAAAGCTTTGAGATTTGAGAGGAGGTTCGAAAGAGGAAGGTTCATATGGTGAAAGACGAAGCCGTGTTTAAGGCAACAGCTGGGGTTGGGCCATCTTTGTAGTAAAAGCTGTGTTTAAAATTGGCTTTGGAGCTCACGCGGTTTTTTAAATAATGTTTCTTTTTATTATCTGATAATAAATTTTACATTTAAGGTTTTTTTTGTGTCAGATTATTTTATTGGATTTGGGAGTTTTGCTATAAAAAGAGAAGTTCAATACGTTACCACCGGCTTGGACCGACTTTGATAGGCAAAGAGTTTTCCTCTAATAGAACCAAGAGATTCTGTTAATCCAAAAGAAATAACAATATGTTTGTTTTAAGAAAGTTCATTAGAATGCTGACAAAAAAAAAACGTAACTAGGATAAGGTAGATTTATGAGTTCTAGGTTTTAATTGGTGATTGTAAATATCTTTTTTTTTTACCAATTACACAACCATGGTTCATAAAATCATGACTATCTTGATTTTGTTACATGTAGTATTTTGGGGTAGGAATATATATAACTTACTGTAGACGAAATTAAAACTTATTTAATTTGCGTATTTATTTTCAATGCCACAACAAATTTAGAGTAGTTTTAAGAAAATATGAAGATCGAACTATATTTAAAGTTTTTATTTTTAAATTAAAATTTAAAGCAGGATGAAGAAGAGAGGACACGTTGAAGGGATAAGGTAGTTGTTGGATAAAATTATTAATTAGTGACATAGTCAGTCAGGCACAGCTAAGCAGACACTCAAGTTGATGTAGCGGCCGTGGTCTGGAAGTTTCTTGGTCCAAGACTCCTAGTGGCTAAATTAGATCAAATGTCTGTTCCTGTGAACGAAATTAGATCAAATCCACTTCCCAAAATCCAAATAAATCTAAACTATATATTTAGTCATCAAATGTGTTAATTATTACCATTAAAACTCCTGGTCAGATAGTTGAAAATTCCCAGAACACAACCAACTAATAATCAAGCAAGAATCATAGAAACATAACACTGGTCTTTAGTGGAACACAAGTCTACTTGAGTATCAAAAAAAGAAGGAAAAAGGACAAGATTCTACTTGTTAAGACTGCAAAATCAGTTCTTAAGAATGCTACTGTCTAAATGAGTCGATCAAACATATTAGAAGTCTCCTGCTTCATAAACACAACACATCCACTGAATCTATCTGTACACTCCTTTTATACAATACCTGTGTCACTTCACCTCCATTCGCTCTGCTGCTGCCTCGTGGCCTTCAAGATTCCGTTTCCAGTTGGTAAACACTGTTTTGAGTCAGTAGTGTTGTTACCATCATCATGAAGGTATGATACGATCATGATGAAGAAGGACCAGACTATTCTTCGTCATCATCATCCAGCTCTACAATCTGTGCACGCCTCTCAGCAGCTTTCCTCCTGATGAAGAAACCCCATCTCATTGCTGCCTTTATCTTAAGCCACCCAACAACAGCTCTGCCTGATCGACCACGGTCTTCATCATAACCCTGCATAGGCGTGTGTAGAAACGACGGGAAAGTATACCCATCTTCCTGCAAATGTGTAGCAGAGCCATTACCTCCTCCCCCTCCTCCTCCCATGCTGAATAGGCGGAGGAACTGTTGCATGTCCTCGTTCTCCAGCATTTCGTGGCTTCTCAGACGGATCTCTTCCTCTGAGAAGAACTCTTCCGCTCCTCTCTCACGGTGGTTCGACCAGTCTTCAAAAGGATTGAGATTTGCCTGTTGGACTGAAGAAGAGTTGATGTTTTGGTATCCACTCGTGGATGCCTGTGGAGGACCGAGAGCAAGCATACCGTTCATGTTTTGATTGTTCATGGAGCTTTGACCTTGATGTAGATTTCCCATGAGCTGATCCTGAGTTGTTGCGCCGGAAGCAACCTCAAATTGTGCTCTCGGGTTGGAGACTACAAGCTGAGGATTCAGAGGATACCTTGTCGCCATAGTTTGATCATACCCTGCAGTATGTGGCAGAATTGTACAAACTTGTAAGGTTCAGTAACTTATACAATAATAGACTTTTTCAAGGGAGTCACTGCAATCCACAAACCTCCAATAGCAAAATCAGAAAGCACTGGAGGTTGATTAGCCGGCACTGAGGATGAATGCCCTGCCATCTGCATTGGATGGTTAATGGCAGCAGTTGAGTAATTAGCCTCATCAGCTTGAGTAATACCCGATCTCTGAGGCTGCTTCATGTCTATGAGAGATTTTCCATCATACTCTATGACTAAGTTCCAGTTGTCATATGCTTTCTTCACCAGCCCATCAACATATACCTTCAGAACACAAAAGTGAAAAACAGAATCAAAATTTGTCATATATCTCTTCCTTCAGTGGCTTCGAAAGAATGCGAAAGAATGCAGTTCAAACACAGCTAATTAACTTTGAAACAATACAGAAGATAGTTGTGAATCATAGCTTAACTAGACCATAAGTTGCAGTTTAAATAAAGGGTTTTATAAGTTAAGGAACATGCAGCAAACCTTTTGGCTTTCAGTAAGAGAATCAGCAGAGTAGTATTGGTCTCCGGAAATGAGACCACTTAGCTCATAGATATTATTGAACACAACGCCGACATTCCTCGAATCCTCAGCATAGTAGATATAAAGCTTACCGCTCAGGACACACGTCTTGGCGTGCTCTACTAGTGCATCCCACATTTTGTTTGACATTCCACTTCCGAGAATCTAGATCAACATGAAAGAACCATGGCGTCAATAACTTTAACGAACAGTGTCTTTCACGAGCTAAAAGAACTCGACATAAAAATTACTTACAGTACGTAATCTTGCAGAATCTCTGACCATTGTTCTCAGAAAGTCTTCTACAGTGAATATTCCTGCAGCATTAAGCTTCTTATGGAATGCACCATCCTTACCAATCTTCTCGAGTCTCCACACATCATCATTCAGAGCAGGTGGATAATGCTTCTTGTACACTGCACATAAACAAAATGTGCATCAAGCTAAAAGAAGTAAACACCATATGGTACACTGATAAAAAGATAAAAGTAGAATCTTTTAAGACCATACATTCTCCCCTGTGATCTTTAACAATGAAAGCTTCAGTCTTTGCCTCACGTATGCGCATGCCATCACAACACCCAGAAGCAACCCTCAAACCAAGCCTGAACTTCCTACTCCGAATCCAACTCGAGTTATCGGTGAAAACCAGCTCGCCCAAAGTTCCAACCCCTTCCTTGAGAGTAACATACAAATCTCCAGTCAGCAACGGCCTCTTCCCTTGACGCTCTTTCACGACATGGCTTTCAAATTCTTCCTGTGTCCAGCCTTCATCATCTTCATTGTTGAAGTCACCCTCAAGCACAACAACCTCAAGCTTTGCAGAAGCCTCTGGACCATATACCACGGCGCGCCCAGTGTTGGCATCAATCAAGACGACATGGATTGCAGCACCCTGCTCTCCTTCAACTCTTCCTCCTGTGAATAAGGGGAGAGATAACCTAGACCTGAACTGTAACCGTAAGTTCCGGCCATCGGGACCTTCAATTCGCTTTGGAGAAGACCCAGACCCAGACCCAGACCCAGAACTGCAAAGTAATTAAAAACCTCAGTTCAGTTTTACTTTTACATTAACGTTGAAAGAGAATGTTACTAAAGATACAATGATGAGCAGTTTTCGATTTAACCTTCCAGTAAGCCTAGCAGGGCCTAATTTGGCCAAAGCACGTTCGACTTCCTCACTGACCTGCTCAAAAAGAATCCTACATTAACGCTTTTAACAAAGAATAGGTCATTTCTAAGCACCGGACATAAAGCTTTAAACAAAGAATCCCCATTTCTAAGGCTCTGAAAGTGTTAATACAGATCAATAGTATTGAGGTGAGAAGAGTTACGCAAAGTGCACACACGTAAAAGCAGAGTAAGTGATCCCCAGAAGAGGAAGAGATCTTACAACTCGGCGGAGAATAGGTTCCAAAGAAGAGCAAAGCTTCTGCAAACTGTCTACTTTCAGAGCCTCTACAATCACACTGCCACAACAGTAAAAAAAATACACAAAGTTAGAAACTTTTTGAAGTCTGGAAGAAATTACGGGAAGTAAAGGAGGAGAAAGTACCTAGCAAGAGCAGGACGTTTTCTTTCAGGGTGATCACCATCATCACCGTTGTTACCATCCAAACTCCTTTTATTTCTATTCATGTTGTGATTACCTCTATTCTATTCTATTCTACTTGTTCATTTCTCCACACACACCCTAACTTCCTTCCTAGATCTGCAAAATCGCATAAACCAACCACACCATTACAATATTGAAAGTCTATTAAATCAAAACACCCTCCGCTAATAAACTCATCTCCGCACGTCTGAGATCAGAGAAGACTTTCCCCTACACTCTCTCTCTCTGACTAAACTGAAGAGACGAAGATAGACAAGTGAAGAAGGAAGTACCTGTTGATCGAGACGGCCAAATCAGAGAGTATCTCTCCGATTTATAACCGCCGGCGTCGAATAGTAGTGAACGACGGAAGGAAGTGTTTTAGTCTCCTCGTTTTGGTCTTCTCTCTCGATCGATGAGGAGAGGATGATTTGGGATTCTTTTTGGGGTTAATCTCTGTCTAAGTCAACTATGGCGGCGACTCATTGGAGCTTTGGCACTGGCCTCTACTGGGCTTTAATCCGGTGCGGTAAGGTCTACCTGGCCCCTATCATTGTCATTTGTCGTTTTCAATTAAAACAAAAACGTTGTCTAATTTGATCGCAGCCGCAGAGATTCCATTTACGGCCTTTAAGGTTACTAGTGGCTTTCCGGCGCTATTCTATGTTTTATTTTTAAATGAATTTACAATTTGTTTTATGGTTTTAATAAAGAAAATATGTTAAAAATGTGAAGATAAAAATATGTCAAAAATAGAATGGTATTTTTTTCCAATTTTTTGATAGTGGTTATATTGACCGTAGTGTAGTAGTACTTTGTTTTGAAGTTGTTTAGGTCAAAGTGGAATAACATAAGTGCATTCCTAAAATTTTATAAAGTGAAATAACATAAGTGTATTCCTAAATTTAATTTCATGGTATTTTAGCATAAAATATTTATTGAAGATATTTAGTAAGGTTATATGGTATTTAGCGTAAGATATTTAAAACTGCCGGTGTTTTGATACATCATGAATACCTGATTTAAAGCTCGAGTTGATAACATATTATAAATATATGGAAACTTGATCGTCTAAATATTTAGATATTATTTCAAACGGTATAAATATTTAGGGGAAGTTTTGTTTTAAATGTTCAGTAAATTACTAAATATTTTTGTGGCCAAAAATTAAATATTTTATGGATACTCCTTTTTAAATATAATAAATCGACATAATTTCTTTAAATATTCTTGAATCTTGTTAGTAGAGCGGTACAGTGTAAATAAGACACCACCAAGATGATCGACCGTCGGTAGGATGAGGAGGGGTCGACGGCTTTTCCTTGCAAGCAGATTTATGACTGAGTCATGATGGAGAAACACAGGCGATACCAATCTCTTGTTGGTTGTGTTCAACAAATGCAAACCAGTTTAGAAGAAAAACAAATTGATAGGAGAGTATGCGATAGAAATAATACTTACATAACGTTAGGAAAAACTTTGGTAGATTTGAGCGATAAGAGTATATGCTTCTCCACATCGAAAGAACAAAAGTATTGTATCTACAAAGAACAGAGTCAAAGAGCTAATATAATGCAACATAAAACAAAACTTTCATGTTCCAACAATAGGTTTTCACAGTAATTAGAGCAATTCAACTCTTACCAGTCCAAAGAACAAATACATGAAATCAGAAAAGCATATCTTCATGAAATATCCAGTGGGAATCTGAAATGGAGCATTAAGAACAGAAGGGCGTACACAAACATCATCGCATCGTTTACGGGATGGTGTAGAGAGACTGAAAAACCAAATAGAACGCTCCAGAATTACAAATTTAATGTCCCCACCAAAGGTTCTTACAGTGATTACCAATCCAAAAACAAATATATGAAATCAAGCACGTATAAGGATCATTGAGAACTGAAAGAGAAAATCAAGAACATATGGACGTACACACACATCATTGCATCATTTTTAATCACACAGCAGAGTATTTACATAATCCAAAAAAAAAAAATTCAGATCCAACTTTAGTATCAGCAAGTGGAATACACACAAAAGAAAAGAAATAACTAACCCCATTTACGGAGCTGAATAGTAAGCTCGATGAAGAGCTCGTACATCTGAAAAATATCAGCAGCATTTCCATGTGAATATAGAAGTGTTGTGACGGCCATAGGGTACCTGATGTACATAGAAACGTTGGTGCCTCAACGCTTGAGCAAAAGCTCCGTTGCAGATTATCTTATAAGTGAATATATTCGACGGAAGAGCGCAAACTTCGCCGCCTCGAAGAAGTCACGCCTCAAATCTCTATCTTAGCAGACTCCACTCTCTGAACTATCTCTCTATCTGCCTGTATATGGGAATCGAATTGGTAAGAGTGCAAAGTGGTTGCTGGAATTTCAAGAAGAAGACGAACCTGGTGACGATTATTGCTAGGAAGGCAAATTAAATAGCTAATAGTGTGGACTGAGGGAAGAAAAAAAATATTCATAAATCGTACGCAAAAAAATGTAATTGCTTAGAGAGTTAGTATTAGACAATGGATCTTACGTTTTCATCGATGAGCAACATGTCAACACTCATCAGTTCTCCGCCTTTGTTGATGTTTCTCGCCTCCCAAACCCTCAACAGATGGACCTTGGCAGTGTTAGAGCATCGCCCTACTCTCAGATCGGCAAGGAGCGTGTACGAAGTTGCCATCGAAATCGCTTGGTATGAAAATAATTGCTTTTGGAAATAGTTTGAGTTGTACTCAACATCGAAGAAAGGAGAAACATTTATAGGTGAAGATTCAACCAGTTACTGGAGAAAACGAAGAGGTATATTGATTGATTCATGTGGACGGAGTGGATTAATTAAGAAAACTCAGAGTAAAGAAAAGATTTAAGGATGGGAAACGTTTCAGAGTTTGGAATCGACGTTTTCAGATGGTGAATCACATCTTCGCGGCCGCTTCTGAAAGAGGAAGACGACGACCAACCTAATTCCTAAATTTGATTGGGTCTCTAAACATACTAAAATACGGGCTTAACATATTCATTAAAATTAAAGCCCAGCTCTCAAACAATCATTTACGGAACAGAAAAAAAATCGAAAGCCTGCCTGACGTGGCAAAAAGAAATGTTTTGGTTGGATGATTATTTTAAGTGACGTGGCAGCATAGATTTTCAGCATATGCTGCTTTTAGTATTGGGATACACTTTTCCCAAAGCCACTTTTTTCTTATATATATACACTGTGTATTTAGCTTTTTCGATTATAAAATTATTTAATTTCCATAAACCATACATACATCTCGTGATGATCTAATCTACCTACCACTAAATATTTCAGACTCCCAAGTCCAAAAGTACTTTAATTTGAAACAAATACAGAGTATGTTTGACAAAAATAATACAACAAATAGCTAGCTAGCTAGCATGGAGAGATGGTTTTGGGTTTTTATGCTCTATTGAATTCTCCGAGCCTTTTGAGAAGCTTAGCGAGCAACCGGTGGCAAATCTCCGGCGACGTGCAAGGGCCACACATGAGGTATACAACGTTTCCAAGAGGGCGCGTGAAAATACCGTCTTCCCGGAGCATCTCTAGAAGGGACTTTGCGTACAAGGAAGCATACCTGAGACATGCCAAAGTAGGATTGTTCAATACAACGAAGATAACATAAAAACTTTCAAGAGAACAAGGATAATAATGTCATTTGAGAGCTTGCCCGGAATTGGAAGCATCTACTTTAAGTTCTAGAGCGAAAAGGGTTCCTAATACAACCACCCTTTCAACTGCACAGTGGGATGATATTTGTAGCACCACTTCTTCGTCCCACAGCTGCAAAACAAAAATGTGTACGATCAAGAACCATTTATTTTAGCAAAAATCATTTAAAGACGTTGCTATTGACTACACATTTTGATCATATGCCATACTTTGTGTCAAGATTTCAAGTAATATAGTATTATGTTAATTAAAGAATAGGAATGTCCTAGTACCTCTCTTAAGGTTCCTCTTTGTGAATCGATGTTATGGTTAGTCTCTGGATCTTTGAACCATTCGATGGCTTTAGCTGCGGTTGCGCAACCCATAGCATGAGCTGAGTATGAGTGACCATGAAGCAGGGCTTTAAGCTATACAACCAATAAAGAAAGTTAGATGGTTTCAAGCAAGGATCAAAATCAGCTTTTGATAAGAGCGAGCCTTCTTCAACTTTCGTTTTATTACCTTTGAATCTCCAGAGAATGAATCGAATACAGCATCTGTGGCAAGAGTGACAGCCAAAGGAATCATTCCACCAGTCAGCAATTTGGCGAAGCAAGCTATGTCCGGTTTGCAACCGAGAAGGTCAGCAGTAGTCTAGGTAAATTCATGGTCACTTGTCAGCAGAATGTTAAAGGGAATATGGTAATAGAAAATCTATAACAAGATGACATCAAATCAAGTAACAGTATACTACCTCTACTCCAAGACGCCAGAAACCTGTGAACACTTCATCGAAAATTACTGGAATTTTTCTATTACGGCACTCATGGACCAGAACTCGTTGGAAAAGCGGATCAACCATGTGCATTCCCCCAGCACCATGAATCACTAACGATAAAATTGCCACATTCATTAAAGACCAGGGATGCTAAACCTTACTGAACTATTTAAATTCATACTGATGAACATACTAACATACCTGGTTCTATTATCAGTGCTCCAACGTGGGCGGATTGTGAACTTTCGGAATACTCTTGTAACTGCTCTGACACGTATGCTGAATAGATTGTCGCAAGAGCTGATGTGTCTCTACTCTTGTCAAATATCTCATCACGAGTGGTGAAGGCTGTTAAGAGTTTGGGAGTACTAAGTTATACAGCTAAAGGGAAAATAGTAGGAACTGTTGGATGACATAAGGAAGAAAGGGTGTTTTTACTTCCAGATTCTTCCGAAGCAGTTTGAGGAAAACTTTCAGGGAGAGAGAGATTCCATGCTCCATTGGAGATAAAGACAGTAGGAGGGTCCAGAAACAGGCCTCTTCCAGTATACCTACAATGCAATAGATAACAGGGAAAGCTGAGAATAAGTGTATAATATTATAAATACTCGCAGAAGACAATTCTGGTGGGTGCGTAAGATATGGAAAAAAAGAAGCTGAGTTTACAGATGTAATCTGATTCATCCATAAGGAATGACACCTCTATCTAAGCAACACTATGGGCTGGTTGCTATGCAGAAGATGCTTAAGAATATTGGAAGCAAAATTCTACAGAAATGGTCAAGTAAGAATCATGACGACATTAATAAATTCATTACCATGGCTGCTGGAGAAAGCCTGTGTAAGGTGATGGTGCTTGTGCTTCCATCGCTCCTAAAGTATCCCCATGGTAAGACCCTCGAAGAGCTAGGACCTATATTAGAACACATCAAAGTTTAACTTTAGAACCTAAAAGACAAATGACACAACCACATAAATGAAGATAAACATGCATATGTAAGAAGTTGAACTGCCACGAAAGGGGCAAACCTTGAATCTTAGTAAGCATCACAGTGGCAACAATTGTTCAATAACAGGTACAGTAAAGTGTCTTAGTATCGTTGAGCACTAGCAAGATGATTGTACCTTAACATCAACATGCTTCTTCTCTTCCGCATCCTCAGAAAGACTCAATAGGGTCTCATGATCAACACAGAACTTACGAAATGCCATCTTCAGGGCAATTTCGATTGCTGTGGATCCATTATCCGAGAAGTATACTCGAGAAGCCCAGCCTGCATGCAAAAACTAATTAGCCCTCCCTCAATGTTTGAAAATACAAACAATGTGACAGAACAAGCTTCAAAACCTTTTCCCACTCCATCTAATAAGAGCTCAGCACATTTCAAGGCAGGTTCATATACATTCTCAGGGAACATAACATGCCCGAACCTAGCAGCAGTGTAACCCATCTCTCTAGCAAGCTCAGCCTGAAACAGCCTAAACAAATGTTCAAAAATAAACTTCAGAAGATTCATCACAACGAAAGATAAGCATTAAGATTCGCGATAGGGAATGATAGTTATCCTAAAACTTAGAGAACAGTGGCCACAGATGACCTGGAGAGCAGGATCTGGCCCCTGTGTCCACCAGCTTGCACAAGCGTCAAATTGCTGGGTAATAGAAGTGTCACCGGAAGCCTGAAAATATGATGAAAGTCACAAGTCTCATTACTTGCAGCAAATTCTAGAAGTAGATATCTGAAACCATTATGCCACCAGCTTGCTTAGGACTATACTAAAGGACATTCTCATATAAACCTTGTATATTGAAAAGTTTTCACCACATCGGGAGTCTATGACCGTCACATTGTCTTCAGGCACAAGTTTATGCTGAGTAAACGGCCACCAGAAAACCTCCCCTGCTTGCTTCGCCATGCCGTTTAACCTCTCCACTCTCTCCAAATAAACTGATACCATTACCTCCTTCAAAGCCTTAAACACACCATCGGATTCAACAAACCATTCAATAAGATCATCCGAAGGGTCCTTGGGAACAGGTGGAAGCACAAGCACAGGCACCCTACCATCCAAAAATGTTCAAACAATAATAAGAAAACGTGAAAGCAACTAAACCAGTAAAGGCACAGGAAGTTACTTGTTTCTTAGATATGAATTTAACGGAACTTCATTGACAAGTCCGTGATCCTCAAAAACAACAGCAGCAACGTCGTATCCTCGAAGTTTTAGACTCTCATAAGCAGCAATAGTTCCGGAGATACCACCGAGCCTACCGTCTCCGACGAGAATCCCAGGTAATCTAAAAGGCCTAAACTTCAAAAAGATAAGATATTAAGCACATTTTTAACTACTATGTTAAATGTAATCTCAAAGGAGAAGAAGATAAAGTGTTAACCTGTAGAGATCGCACTGAAGAGTCCCCGACGGTCCCGGACTAGCAACTCCACCGGCTGTCTCCACCAAACATAGAACATTTGTTTGACCTCCACATTCCATCTCTTGCTCCACCATCTTTAACACGACGGAGTCCTCAACCGTTGCGTGTTCCCTCTCCGCCGCTAAATGTGGAGAGATAGCAGCCTCCCAGGCATACAGCGTCTTGCACAGAAGCTCCGGCGCGCCGGTGACAGTCTTCTCCTCGGAGAAGTTCAGATCGCACATCCCGCTCTCGCTGACTTTGAGGCTCCGCCTCATGGATTCCGCTACGGGGAGCGAGGAACGGAGGACGGAGTTGGAGATGGAGAGAGGAATCCGGCGACGGAGGGAGAGGGAGTCGAGCTTGGAGAAGACGAAGCGAGAGTCGGAGTCGGTAGGGAAGCCGGTCTGGATAGGTTTCAAGTAGAGGAGTTTTGTGAAATATGCGGCGGGGGGAGAGGAGGAAGGTTGTTGAAGGAGGAAGGAGGCGGCGATGCCGGTGGAGACGAGGGTTTTGCCGAGGGAAGTGTTGGCCGACCAGATTAAGTAGGTAGGGTGGTTGAGGGGGAGATTGAAATGGGGAGGAGGAGGAGAAACGGAGGTGGAGTTGAGCCTGATCTGGTGGCGTAAGTGGCGGAGACGGTGGCGGAGGAGTGTGGCTGTTACCGGCGACATTATCGGTGGGAAGCGGGGAGAGGAGAGGAAGGAGCTAAACTCTTTTCTTGTTTTATGGTTACTCCTTTCTTTCTCGCTCCCCTCGCGGAATCAAAACTAGGGTGGGTGGACGGACATATAATTCTGTGGTCCGGTTCGGTATACATGATTTTTTCAAAAAAATTACTTTTAGTTTATGCTAGCCTAGACCTTTTTACTCCAAACAGAAATCCCCACCGCACTCAAACTATTATAAAAAAATATCCGAATAGGATTTAAGATATTGGTATGTTGGATTTAGGGTATAACCCGAACCGAACCGAAATTCAAATATATCTGAAATAAGTTAAACATGTTAATATTTTTATATATATGAAGGTAATTTATATATTTAAAATATTTTAAAGAATTTTTAGTATATTTTAAATATTTTTAGTTAGTTTAGATAGTTTAATTAGTTTTTGATTAGATTTTTGAATAATTTATATATTTTGAGTATTTTTGTTTACTTTTTAAGTTTTTAAAAATATTTGAGAAATTAAGGTTTTTATACATATTTGGATAACTATCTGTTCACTGTCTTGAGAACTGTTCCCTTTCCTATATTCCTGAATTTATCATACTAAGCTAGTTTCCTATAAATATATCTCACTCAAGATATGGTGTAAGAATTGTTATCCTCTTTTGTCCATAGCTGATATTCTCTGTGTCACCATTATTTTCTTTATGTTCTGATATATGTAAAAAAAAAAATTCGGAAGCTAGCGAGAGAGAAGAAATTTATTTTTTACCTCTCCAACGAAAGTTGTTGAAGCGCTGAGAAGACCCAAAAGACCCAATTACAGTAAGTTTTAAGCTTAGTACATCTTTAAAATGTTAATGCGTTAAACTAAATCTTGGTGAAAGTAATATATTACAGAAAGCTCTTTTTATGCAAGATAGAAGCAATTTGAGGGACTCTCTCTCCACCTTATCTCTTGAAGACGACTCAGTGAGATCTGATTTCTCCAGAGCTAGGACGGCGCGTACCGGCGTCCGGAGGGCCCTCCTTCTATTGCCCTTCTCGCTTTGCTGCCGCCGCTTCATCAATCTTCTTACCTTCGATATGCACGGAGTCATGGGCTAGGGTCTGACGCCGGTGAGTGCTCCTCTGCAGAGGCGCTTCTTCTCCGGTGTCTCTCCGTCTCTCTGTGGCTTCGGCGAGTGGGTTGAAAGTTTGGTGGTGGCTGTAGTCGGTTTTTTGGGTTGGTTCGAGATCGATTTTTCACGGTTCGATCTCGTCTAGCTTCCTTCTGTCTTCGAGTGGGAGGGTCGGCGTGGCCTCTCCGGGTCAATGGCGATTCGCCGCTACAGGTCCAAGGGGTCGTTCGGCTCGGGATCGAGCTTCTCGGCTCTCGTTGTTTCGTCGAGCTTGGGTTCTCTTTCTATTGGCGTGGTGTGTGCCGGTGGATCCTTCTACCACGGCGGCGGGTTGTGGGTTTGAACACGCAGTAGGGTTGGTGCTCAAGCTCAGTGGCTGGCTCGCGCAAGGTCTAGCTCACGGTTTAAAGGATGGTCGTCTATGCCGTCTCAGTGGCCGTGTGCTCTTCCTCCTCACTTCGAACCTCCTCTTCGCAGTTCATGATCTGTTTTTCCGGCTTGATTCAATCCGAAGTCGGCACCTCTTGTAGTGTTGTCGAATTCAGTGGGTTTCGGTTGGGAATTAGCCTTGTTCTTCATTCCATACTTGCTGGTGCAAGCGATGGCTTTAGCAGCTCCAGTTTCAGTTCGTCGGTTCTCTGACGGCTACGGACGTGTGATGGTTCTCGTGTCTTTGACTGTCACAGCTTGCGTCCGGGCTTCGCTCACATCCCAGCACTACTGGTCTTCGCTCACATCCCAACACTACATGGGCTTACTTGAGCTTCTTGTGGTGGTGTGCGAGGCAATTTTGTGCAGGTTGGGCTCAGATTATGGAGTACAGAGGTTGCGGCCTGTTTTCCTCGGATCGGCACCATGTACAGGTCGCATCCGGGCAAAATAAAAGCTCGGTTTGGTTGTTGAAGTTTTGTTAGGTCGCTGCTGTTGCTGTTTGTTTTGTGGTCAGGTGATTTGACGCTATCGGCGAGCTGTTCTCAGGTGGGCCATTATCTTTAAGAGTGGATTCATCGGGGAGGCCAAAATTACCGGGTTCCGACTCTCGGTTGAACTTGGTTCATCTTTTTGCGGCAAATTGTTGGTGCGGATTATTCGTCTCCGAGACTGCAGTTGTGGTAGTGTGTTTGTCTGGCTTTTGCTTCTATATTGAGTCGTTGTTTAGTTTTTTTTCTTGTTCTCTGCTTCGCGTTATTCTCTGTAATTCTGTCAAAAACGAAAATTGGTAATAATATCTTTACATTTTACCAAAAAGAAAGATAGAAGCAATTCAGCTGCCGGGACACATATTCACTACGGTGAAGAATCCATTAGTCAAAGAATAAAAACATACCACAAACCGAAGAGAATCAAATCCATTCTTGAAGCTCTTGATCCCAAAGGTTATTTGCGAACAATATCATGTGGGAAATCCACCATCTGAGAAATCATTGATGAACCTATTCTAATTCTTAGTTGTTATTTGGTATTTTTTATTCTGACCCCGAAATTAGATTGCAACTTTTTTATTAGACGCTAACCCTATAATTATCAATAGTCTAATGCTTCTTTTAACTGGACGTCTACTTGTATAATCTAAGTATTTTGTAATTTTAATCTCTAACACTTATAACTACATGTTAATAAGATATGTAGCATCTAAAATACTGACGACACATGCCTCCCAAGGTGATCCCGCATACCAAAATCCAGACATAACTGATGAAATTGTTGGTAAATCTTATTGGCTTTTATTACACTAAAAAGTGGGGTTCCCAAGTTAGGCGTAACACATATGTTTAACACCTAATAGGACTACAAAGACACTAACATGAACAATTTACAAATAAGAAGTTAATATGAAGCTCTTCACATGTTCCATATGTTTAACACATAACATGAAGCTTTCCATACATGATTAAATTCTTGGTGAATGTCATTAACTTCTATTACTCTAAAGGGTGGGGTTTGCAACTTAGGCGTATCACCTCTAAATGTGCGATAACACATATGTTTAACACCTAATAGGACTACATAGACTCTAACATGAAGAATTTCCAAAATAGGAAGCTAATAGGAAGTTCTTCATATGTTCCATATGTTTAACGCCTAACATGAAACTTTCCATACATGATCAAATTCTTGGTGATTGTTATTATTTTTTAGTACTCTAAAAAATGGGGTTCACAACTTAGACATAACACCTCTAAATGTGTGATAACACATATGTTGAACACCTAATAGGACTACATAGACTTTGACATGAACAATTTTCAAATACAAAGCTAATAGGAAACTCTCTATATGTTCCATATGTTTAACACCTAATAGGAAGCTTTCCACACATGTTCAAATTCTTGGTGAATGTCATTACCTTTTATTCCTCTAAAAAGTGGGGTTCACAAATTAGGCGTATCACCTCCAAATGTGCAATAACACATATATTTAGCACCTAATAGGGCTATATAGACTCTAACATGAACAATTTCCAGATAGAAATCTAATAAGAGGCTCTCCATATGTTTACAATGATTAAGCATTCACGTTTGAAACTTGGTAAGAACCATCTTGCATTAGAGCATAAAACGGACGAACAAACAAATTGATGCGGGTGTTCAACTTTCTTTGAATCAAGATTGAATATGAAAACATCATTTTTGTCATATGGATTTACTAAATCAGAACCATTGAAGTAGATCGAATTTCTCTTGATTCCTTCCATGTCTTTGGCAAGCACTGTGATACCTAACTCCAAAAGAATCGCCTCGTCTCCCAAAGAAACAACTTCCTCCCACTTTCTCCCCATCGATGAACCCATCTTGTAGATTTTAAAGTTCCATATGTAGGACATACCCTCTCGCATGCTATTAACAATTAAGACATCCCCATCTACAGTGACTACCATATTATTCTTATAACAAGCCCAGTAGCGTTTGCATGGAATGGTCCCAGGAAGTCTAATGGCTCCACCTACCGCTCTTTTTACGCATCCACGTACGCTGATTTTGAAAACTTGCAAGGGAACATGTCCAGAAAAATCAAAAATTGTGAGTTTATAATAATTGAGAAAATAAAGCTTGTGATCCTTGTATATCATGTTAAAACAATCCTCGATAGATGACAATGACAACTGGGTGATTGGTTTCCACGAGCTATCTCCTTTCTTGATAGAAACCGCATTTTCTTCATCAAACATCACTATAACAAGGTAATCTTTTGTTTTCTCGTCTATCCACAACACCGGAGAGATGAGCCCATAATTTGATTCAAAACTCGGTACATTGATCCTCTCGCCTATTAAAAGATTTAAAATATATGGATTATATAGATAAACCTCCTCAGTATAAGTTATCAACAAAAGCCAGCTTCCATAAGTCGCCACACAAGAACTCTTTCCCAAGTCGTTGCCGGCATCTTGAGTTTTGTAAACCTTGTCTTTTTCTTCAGGATTGAACAGGAGACCGTAGTTTCTTGTCCTTGGGGATTAGAAACATCCAAGGGATTTGATTGTTTGGCTTAGATTGTCTCGAAGCGGATCGCCATGATGGACAAATGGATTTAGCTCGTTCGAAATCAGCAAATCCAAGGCGCTCGAAGACCAATCGCATGAGATCTAGAGGAAGCTCAGACCAGCAATGGAGATTTCTTTTTGGTCCTGATGGAGTGACTGCCATAGCAGAGACAACATGAGAGGCCATCAGGCGGAATATGGGAGAATATATGGTTTTTGTTTTCTTTCTATTGGAGAAAGTATATAAAGGAGCTAACTCTCATCTCTTGGGGCCTGGCTGGTTCAAACGCAGCGGTTGCGGGAGTTTGTGGATGCAGGTGGTTGCGGTTTCTAGCGGTTTTAAGAGATTTGTACGAATGGTTTTGCGGTTAGAAATTGGTGCATTTGCGGGATACTTATGACTGGTTAACTACCAAATACATCAACAGTTAAATAATAAATTCAACAATATTTACATTTTATATAATTATAAAAATATTAAAAATCATAATATTATAATAAATATAAAAATTATATTTAGAAAGTTATAGTTTTAAATTTTTAAAAATTATAGAATATATTTTTATTTTAAAATTTTATAATATTAATTAAAGTATACTAGATATATTTTAGTATTTTTATAATATCAATTTAAAATTTTTATTGAATATTTTTATATTTATATTTATATTGTTTAAAAAAAAAGAAAAAAATTTATCCTTCCACAACCGCCCGCAACCGCAAACGCTAACTGGAACCAGCTTTTGAATTTATGAGGTTTAGAACGGTTTGAAGCGGTTTGGAATGGTTTGAGCGGTTTGAGCGATTGTTGCCAAATGCCAACAACCGCTACCAACCGCAAAAACTGGGTTTGCGGATGGTAACGGGAAAACCAGTCATACCCTAAGAGACATTAGAGACGTGAACAACTCTTCTATATTTAGGTAAGGGTTATTGGTTACCCTTTAAATAAGACTAGTTTTTTACTCAGTTTTCTAAAGTTAGCCAACGTATTCAATCATTAAGTATTCATCCTAGTAAATACAGTATAGAACCACAACAATGGAATGTACTGATTTATTTGAGATTGATACTATTCGTTATATGTGCAATCGTTCTATTTTCTTGGAATTTGTTCCTGTAATGATATGTGAACTGTAGCCTCCTCAATTATATAGTATAAAGTTTCATGCCATCCACGTTAGACCATGATTATCGCTACACGGATTTATAGGTCAATTTTTAATTTTTTTTTTTTTTTTTTTTGCTGATTAAAAAAAAAAATTTAAAAATCGAACCAATCGCGGGTCGCCACGTATCAATGGGGCCTGCGAACAGTTCAAGAATTGCACCAAAATCGATCCTTATCTAACTTCTTCTATCACCATTTTTAACATAAAACGTGGGATCCCCAACTTAAAAACCCCACTTATATGCTCCGATAATCCTGCCCTTACTTTTCTTTCTTTCTTAACATGAAAAAGTCGCATAAGCACATGACTTTATCCATAAAGGGAAGCACAGTTTCATTCCGAGTAAACCAATCATATTTCCTCGTGTTCAATGCGCGTGCAATGGTCCTAAACCGACAATAATCTACACGGCTTCTTTCTTATCTCTTTCGTCATTCTCGTTCGGGTAAGGTTTTCACTCTCATCTTTCTAAATTGATAGTATATGCCAGTCCATAAAGAATTAGCAACTTATGCATTAATGCAAAAATACTACTCCCTCCATTCCTAAAAAATTCATATTATAGAGAAAACTTTTGTTTCAAAAATATACATATTTCATATTTTCAATGTAATTTTTGTCAACTAATAATGAAAAATTGTGAAGTTCAAAAACATTAATTGTATTTCTTAAAATCTTATTGGTTTTAAAATATAGGAAATATAAAATTACAAAAAAATATGCATTTATAGCTAAGTTTTAATATGTTTTATTAAAAAGTGTGAAAATTCTAAAACATAGATCTTTTAGGAACGGAAGGAGTATATTTTTATGTTGGATAATTCCAAGACTTATAGAAAGTTAGCATATTAATAAATGTTACGCAAAAAGAAAATCTAGAATAGGAAAAGTAAATTTTCTATTTAAATTATATTTGTGTTTCCATATTTCACATTTATAGGGAATTGTCTTTCACTATAAATATAGATCTAATGGAAAATTGTTCCGTAAGATCTAAGAGAAACATTGACAGTTTTATTTTTGATAAATTTCTAAAACAAATAAGAAAAATTGTTCTTATAATTCTTTGTCTTTCTAGAGATTTGAATTGGTATCAGAACCATGTTGTAGACTCAATCTAATCTTAAGTTGAAGCTTCGATCCTGGTGATTGTGAAGAAGATCATGAAAGCAAGATGGTGGACGTGACTAGAGCTGCATCACGCACGAAGGACTTTGTATCCGCATCCATCCATTGTCCAATGCTGTCATCGACAAACTATATAGTTTGGTTGATGAGGATGAAGGTTATGCTTCATTTTCATGAAGTGTGTAACACAATTCAGATAATCAAAATACGAACGATGTTGCGACTGCTCTTTTGTTGTAATATGTTCCGAAAATGTTGATTCTCCAGGTGGGAAAACAAACTGCATCAAAAGAGATCTGAAACGCTATCAAGTCACGACGTCTTGGAGATGATCGTGTAAGGGAGGCGAGACTTCACATGCTGATGACGGAGTTTGATAGGTTGAAGATAGATGATAAAGATACGGTCGATGACTTTACGGAGAAGATATCATGCATATCTTCCAAAGCAGCCTCGTTTGGAGAAAACATAGAAGAATCCAAGATGGTTAAGACGTTCTTGAATGGTCTTCTGAGACACAAGTACATCCAGATCGTACCGTCACTTGAGCAAGTCTTAGACCTCAACTCCACGAGTTTTGAGGACAGTTGTAAGGCTTACAGCGTATGGGGAGCTTGTAGGAGAAGAAACGCAGAAAGAAGACCAAGGGAAGCTCATGTTTTGGAATAACGACCAGCATAGTCAGAGGAACTATGAAATTTTCCATGGTAGAGGTAGAGGACGGAATAGTAGAGGCAGAGGTCGAGATCGGTTCAACAACCAAAATCATGTGTCACATGACAAAAACTAGAAGAAGGATCGTTCAAAGGTGATAAGTTGGAGATGTGACAAGTCGTGTCATTATGCAACTGTTTGTCCCGATAAATCAATAAAGAGTCAGTAAACCAACCTAAAGGAGACACATGAGGCTGACGCCCTTTATGTACACGAGGTGGTGATCTTGAATGAAGACAAGGTGATTCCGAAGAATTTTGATATCGACAAAGGCAATGTAAGTGTTTGGTATTTGGATAATAGAGTGAGCAATCACATGACAGAAAACAAGAAGTTCTTTTCGAGTTTGAATCTAAACACCAAAGAGAATGTGAATTTTGGAGATGGTCCGTGTATCGACTTTGTAGGAAAATGTGTGGTTGCCTTTGTATGCAAGATTGGAGAGAAGAAGGCACTCAAAGACATATATTACATACCCAACCTTAAGCATAACATATTGAGTCTTGGACAAGCAACAGAAAATAGATGTAAAGTTAACATGAAAACCATATTTGTGTCGGTGTGGTTTAATGTTCAAAAAATTACTAGGCGACAGTTACATGTTTTATATGAAATTATTGATTACATGTCTTTAAAGTATTTAAATTATTTATTTGAAGTAGTTTTGTATCAAATACTTCATAATTAATATTTAGGGGATTTACCAAATATGACTCAAAACTTGATTTTGATTGCAAAAGTATACCCAAACTTGAATCAAATGCAAAAGTAACTCAAAAGCCTTTTGAAATTACAGCCCCCCCCTTGTGACAAAACAAAAAAACAGAACTCATTTTTACGAATATATCCCCGCTAAGTCTTCTGAGTCTTCTGAGATTCTCTCAAGTCTTCTGGACGACGTCCACGGAAGTCGTCTGGTATAATTGATCTTAAAAACAATTTATAAATTTTGTAAAAAATATTTTGATAAGTGAAAAATTAAAATCATGCAATTATAAACATTTTTAAGTGATATAAATTAAGATATAATAAAATTGAATTGTTTTCAACATAAATGAGTGAAAGTAGTGAATCATGATATTCTTTGGTCTAGGGTTTGACAACATATGTTGTAGTATTGTATGTATTCTTAGGGTTAGATTTTGGAAAGCTTAAATGTTTTTTTGAAAAATTAAATTTTTATCTACATGTGATTATTTATGTGTATAGTAAACACTTTTTGTTAAGATTTGAGAGAAGATTTGTGAGAATGTGTTGTATATTTCTTATTGCTTACACCACTATATATAGTGGTTTATACAAGGTGGAGTCAAAGGGAGAATTGATTACAAAGATACTCTACATAATGACATGGTCAAACTCATAAAGACTAAGGTTGAATGGGTCTTCCATGTGGCTGGATGTAAACCCCCAATGGACTCTAGTCTTGAACTTGTATGGTCTAGATTATGGACCATCCACTTCATGATTCATAACACTCCCCCTTGGATACCATAACCATATAGGATTTGTAACATGCTAATGTTGCCTCATTAAAACCTCT
>NC_027756.1:40774348-40774951 GCF_000695525.1 Brassica oleracea var. oleracea
TTTAGCTCAATGTATCTTTTCTGAAGCTTGTCAAATCTGTTGATGGTATCTTTGATTTTCTGCTTTCTTTGTTCAGAAGCCAAAAGATATGACAAAAGGTCATTATAAGTGGTGAACTTCTTATATAATAAAGAATAGTGTGTTATCCTTTCACCACATAGTTCAAGACTATAAGCAATATCCATTAGAGCAGTATTATATTTGTCCACAGATTCAAAATCCTGGAATCTGAGGATCTCTCATTCATGGTTGGCCTTTTGCCACGATACCGGTTTGAACCTTTTCCTTAACTGTAACCAAAGGTCACAAGGATCCTCAACATGAAGATACATGTCTCTTAATTCCTCAGTGAGATGATAACGAATAATCGTTATAGTATAATGATATCATTGTACTAATTGATGTATTGTCCGAGTCATCTGGATCTCAGGGCAACAAGAGTATTATTTACCCATTCTAGGTAATTATCTCCAGAGAGATTTAGGGCAGAGTAATCTGAGGGTTCAAATCTCGACATCTGAATATTTAACGAGTAATTCAAGCACTCAGAATTCTATGTAAGCAATAGAATAAATCAATGTATATGATTTCAATAAGGCTTTC
>NC_027756.1:40774981-40790146 GCF_000695525.1 Brassica oleracea var. oleracea
TAGTGGTAACCTTATAAATATCACCAATTAAGTTATAAATATCATTCTATAGATCCAATATTGACTAATATACATAAATTAACAAAAAAAAAATTAAAAAGTCTTTAAAGTTTAGAGAAAATGAAAGTTTATTAAACATTGGCGCAGATGACTTCCACGGAGGTCGTCTGGTAGACTTCTAGGATGTCGTCCATTTAGGTTAGTTTTGCAATTGATTTTTAATCTAGAAGACATACATAGAAGTCGTCCATCTTTGTTTTAAAAAAAAAAAACCGAGAAGACTTCCATGTAAGTCGTCTAGGGAAAATGAGTTAGTTTTGCATTTGACCGGTTTGTGTCAGAAATTTGACTTTTCCTGGACGACTTACATCGAGTAGAAAATTAAAAAAATCAATATTTTGTTATACAAATCAATATTTTGTTATACGTCTCAGGTTAGTTTCACAATTGAAAAATAAAACAAAAAAAATTATTCTTTTCTAGACGACTTACACGGTAGTCGTCCGTCCGACGACTTACATGGAAGTCGTCCAAGATAAGCAAGGTTTGACCAGAATCTCAGAATAAAATCATGGACGACTTTCGTGGAAGTCATCTGATGGACGACTTTCGTGTAAGTCGTCTAGACAAAAATAATTTTTTTTGTTTTATTTTTCAATTGCAAAACTAACCTGAGACGTATAACAAAATATTGATTTTTTTAATTTCCTACTAGACGACTTAAAGTCAAATTTCTGAGACATTCCGGTCAAATGCAAAACTAACATGTTTACCTCAGACGACTTACATGGAAGTCGTCTCGATTTTTTTTTTAACAAACAAAGATGGACGACTTCCATGTTAGTCGTCTAGAAAAACACATTTAAAAGTCAACTGCAAAATTAACCTCTGCATTAACCAGAAGACTTCCATGTAAGTCGTCTACAGCCAGACAGCTTACCCGGAAGTCGTCTGGACGAACAGATCTGGAAAAAAAAAACTAATTTCATAGTTTCAACCAGTGAGATAACTGTTTAGCACACAAAAGTCTTCTCCAAGCACCCAGAATCTAAAACAAAAGTTACCCACCAAGAATCGTAAGCTTCAATGGCTCTATGAACCATAAAATTTTTAGAATTAAAATCTTGGGTTTTTTTTTATGAATATGGAGAGAAAGTAAAGAAATGTTATTTTTGGTTCATAAGAATTAATAAAGAAAGAGTGTAAATCGATTTTTAGGTGCATTAAGAACTTCGAATTGGTTGTTCATGGTGGTTGGTGTATTAATGGCAATGACAATATTGTGAATACTTGGGGAAGATGAGGGTGATAGAGTAAAATATACATTTTCAAAAAAAAAAAATGATGGCATTTTCGTGAATAATCTGAACTTTGGGGGTGAAAGAGGCAAGTCAAAATTTAAAAAAAAACATGGGTTAGTTTTGTGTTTGACGGCAAATTTTGAATCATATTTCCAAAAAGCCCAAATATTTATTACTTTTCATCTGTATTGTTTCCATAAGGTGTGAAATGTTTTTATAATTGTTCAAACATAACTTCATCATCTTTTAATTTTTATATTTGAAAAATATGTCATTATTTAATATTTTTTAAAATGTCTTTATCAGTGAGTCTAAAATGTATTTCAATTTATTTAAGCAGTAGAAGGTAAAGTACACTCATATAAACATATTAATTTTTATCTGAAATATTATTTAAACTTAAAAAATATTAACATTATTGAAATGATACACGTTTACAACATTTATAGTATTTTTTTAAAAGATGCATCTCTTCAACAGATTTTTTTTTTGAATAAACAAACGTATTTTTTTAGGTAAATTAGAATAAAATTTGATTAACAGAGATAAAATTGAGAATAATAAAAAATTACTCATAAACTATTCAACTGTTACGTAAAAAATACACCATAAAGTTTTTATTGTGAACTCATTTTATTGAAAATTATATGACACTTTGTATAATTTATATTTGTATATAAAAAATTTTGTTGTTGTTTTAAATTTATTTTTTTTATATTGCAAAAGAGAAAAATATATATCCTTTGACTTCCATAAATATTTAAAATGTATAATATAGGTAAAATGAGAAAATAACCAAAAACATATCAAGAAAATATTTTAAATGAAATAACACACAAATACACATATCATATATATTGTTAACTAAAAATATTTGTTAAGCACCTTATTAGTATCAATGTTTTTTATTTGTTTCAATGATTTTTATACCAACCAAATTAGAACTAAAGTTATGTGATTTAATTTTTACAGAAAAATAAACTCTTGACCAACAAGATTTTCACTTGAAATGGCATAACTACATTGTTTTGGCATCATTGGCAATGTAATTTTTCTGTATATTATTTATTTAATATCATAAATGTTTTTATAAGTCGAATTATAATTTTATATATTTAGAATAACTTACAAATTCAACTAATTCGCTTGGTAATTTATTTAGAATATTTGAAAAAAATCTTTGTTAAACATTATAAAGGATGATGTATATAAACCATCGGCGACAATCAACTCTTCTCGATACCAAATAAATAATCAAATTATATAAATAATAAATTTTAATATTGATAATTAAAATATATTTTACAAAGTATTAAATATATATTTATATGAAGTTTCATGTTCCGGTTATATTCCTATCAAAATAAATATTGCATACAATTGTGTCTCCATTATTTAAGGTTTCTTCTTACAGTTGTCACATGATATTTAGTTCCAATCATTTTTTAAACAAATTTTAATTATTCTTTTTCATGATATATAGTAATTTTTTCCTATTAAAAAGACAATTCTAGAATTACTAGTTTGTACTTTTTTTAAACAATTACTAATTCTATGTCGATAACAATATCAATTACTATTTTTTATATTTATTTACTTGTTCTCTTATTTGAGAAATAATATCATGGAAATTGGATATAGTATCAAAAGTCTGTTGACTTATATTGATATGACCCTTTTCATTTATAATATTGCCTTAAAAGTTTAGGAGAGTTTTATTAAACACCAACACTTATTATATTAAACTAACGAAAATAAAGTTAATTAATTTTATAAATTATGTATTTACATTTTTTTAAATCATTAATGGTTTTTATTAAAAAAAATTAAATAGCATTTTTGAAGGCGAGGTGGTATTGAGATATAAATACTCCAAAATGTTATCGGTTTTTCAAACAAAATTTTCAAGACTAGATTAAGATATAAGAATAAGAAAAAGATTTCTTTATGTTTATGTGTTTTTCCAAAGACTTTGATCAATGAATCTCTCCATTTTCTATTTTATTTGTGATTGTTGTGTGTTTCTTGTTGTGACTTGTCAATGTATACAACTTCTTATATAGAAGACTAAAGGTTGCAATGGTTGGTTAACACCAAAAGTTACAATGATTTATCACCAAAGATCACAATCATCAACAATTGTAATAGTTCATCACTAAAAATTATATTCACCATTCGTTGCAATGATTTATCATGAAAGGTCACAATCACCAATAGTTGTAATAGTTCATCACTAAAAATTATATTCACCATTAGTTGCAATGTTTCATTTAAACAGTTGTAACTGTTCCACCAAACACTTGCAAAGATTCACTTAAATTACTAATAATCCTCTCATATTTACGTGTAATTGTGATTCACTAAAGAAATAACACATATTTCAAACCGATGCATAATGAAAAATGTTTTAACCAATGTAATTATTATGATGAAAGGGCACATATTTATACATTTTGACAACTTTTTAAAATTCATGCAACTTTTAGGATGAAGAAACACATTGTTAGGATGAAAAGACACATATTTATATTTTTTGATAACTTCTTTTAAATCAGTGTAATTTTGAAGATGATAAAACACAACCTTTAACATTTGTTTGCATTCTAGAGTACATAGTTATTATAAGATAATACATTTATAATATATATATATATATATATATATATATATATATTATGAATAGACACTTCATTACAAAAAGGCACTCTATTGTATATGAAAAGACACATAATTATAGAAGAGATATTTGTTGAGATATTTTAACAATTTATTAAAAATTAATTGACATTTTATAATGAAAAGATACAACTCTTAGAACTAATAATTGTAGAAAGACACTTATTGGTTGATTTTTTTTTGGACAACATTGGTTGAGATATTTTAACTACATTTTTTAAAAAAAAAATCCAATAGTTTCATGTTGGAAAACAAAATGAATCACTATTTTTTATGAAAAGATATAACTCTTATAATGAGAAGCCACAATTCTTAAAACAAATAAAGACAGTTATTAAGATACTATAACTGCTTTTTAAAAAAAAATACAATAGTCATGTTGAAAAAATGTAGAAACATATTTATTAGATATTTTAATTACTTTTTTTAACTTTTCCAATAGTTACATGTTGTAAAACAAAATTAATCTCAGTTTGTTTTTGATGAAAAGACACAACTCTTATAATGAAAAATATACAATTCTTAAAACTAATAGTTGTAAAAAGACAATTATTAAGATATTAAGATAATTATTTCGGAAAAAAATCCAATAGTTGCATGTTAGAAGAAAAACCTAATTTTAATTTTTTTTTATGAAAAAACACAATTCTTAGCATTAAATGAGATTCATATTATTAATAGATAAAATCTTGCCCACTGACTATGTAAAACTTCTTGCGGTATTTACAAAGAAATTAAGTTTACAAATGCCACAAAACTTGTCGGTGAGCATGATCTAAGGATGATCAACAAGGCTCAATTATGAAACTGGCTCTGTTCCAAGATGTAGAAAAAATGGACCGAAAATGCGGTTACATGGCTTTTGAATTTGTGGATCCAGGATGATTCTGTCTTTTTGGATTTTGCTGGTAAGCCTTTTAAACAAGATACACACATTCATGAGTCCGTCCTTTTGTACGTCCTTTCTTGAGATATATACAGTATTGAAGCCAGGATGCAGGCGATGACAAAGCCAACCTACGTTCAGCACGCCGAGAACAAGAAGCTGGCTATACAATCAAAGTATTTGATCTTATCTTTATTTCAGATTTAAGTACCATTGGTAAACGTTCCTACGTTTGATCACGTACATAATAATTTCTAAACTATGTTTTCGAAATATAAATGCAGAGGCACAGTGGCAGATCTAAGTGATCATTACACTCTCGATGGTCCTGGGATGAGTTATCCTCTTGGCCATCGTGCTGGACCCGAAATTTCAAATGAAGTGTTTTATGATAAACTTACCGGTGGCATTCCCTTGAACTCGTCAAACCTATTGGGTGAGGAGCGTTGGTTTCATTATGGGAATAATATGTATGCTCCAGGACCTGAAAATACTCACTGATCACTAATTAAGTCATAGCCACATCTGTAAAAATATATTCATGGCTAGTCTACATGTTCTTATGCAAGTGTGTTCATGTGTGTGAGTATGTATGAGCATAAAGCAAAGAACACATAGACTTTGTTAATGAGTTTCGTTTCCTACGTCCCCGGGACGTCTAGAACTCATTTATTAGAAAATGCCGCAAAAAATCTACTATATGGTATCCAACACATACTCGTGCCTACCAAACTTATCTAGATTTACAATAATGAGAATAACTACAACTCATTTTCTTCTCCGACGAGTATAGTTCTCTATAACAAAACCACCAACAAATCTCTCAACTGTCTGGTGGGACGACATTACGTACATCCATCCATGTGGATATCTCAATCAAACTTTAAAGGCGTAACCGCTTCCTGCCACCACCTCGTTCTCTTTATATTCCAACTGAGTAAACCTAAACTTCTCAAGCCCACTATTCTCTTCTTATTAGTTAGGATTTTTTTATAAACAACACACAGATCTTCATATATTCTTGAAGCCCACGTAATTTTTTCCCTTAATACAGTGCCACATCAGCACTCCTTACGAATGCTCAACATCTTGTCGTGTCTGAGCTTATGTTCCATGCACCTTCCTAGCTCACACTATAACATGATAATACATGTTTTTTCAACATCCACCCGCAGCAGAATATTTGGCAGAACGTTCCAAATCATGTAGTTGGCGCTTATGTCTTGCCTATGCAGCAAGTCAATGGCACAGCCAATCATAATAATATGAGGAATCCGGTAGACAGTACTTGTCGATAATCTATCGGTGCAGAGAATCAAAGTGTCTTGGTCGGTTCTAGGTTCTCGGCAGAACATTTCTGGCTTTGATGCAATGTCTTCCCTTGGCCAGCCTTACTACCCTAATCCCCATTTTCAAGATTGAATCTTCCCTTTAGACCCAAATTGGGTGTTCTGAGAGCCAGTTTGTGAATAACTAATATCTACAGGTGCTAAAGCCTTTGTCAGGGCCCTTGCTACAGGCAAACCTCAATGCTGCACCAATTACGCAGACACCAGATTGTGTTTAAGAGGTGAGGCCAAGGGGTCTCAGAGAGGCGAAAATTTTAACTATGTTAATACTTGGTGTTTCAGACGATATTCCTTGCCTATATAAGCCTCAAACCTTAGCTGAAGGAAAGAATGATAGAAGTTAGTTCTTCTGCTGCGTCTCCTGAAGGGGCGGAGCTATCAGTTGAGCGTTTGAGTTTGGTAATAATTAAATTCCTGACTTTTACAAATTTCCATCAATGTTTAACTCTAGTAGTTACTCTCCTTACTCCTTATCTGCTTTTGTAGATAGAACGATTTTGGAAAGAATCTCTGTTACTGAGCTCATTGCATCACCCAAACGTTTTGTCTTTCTATTGGATAGTTCGTGATGGTCCTGATGGTTCTCTAGCAACTTTCGCTGAGTTCATGGTTAACGGATCTTTGAAACAGTTCTTGCAGAAGAAACACAGGTATACAATTCATATATTCATGCATCATGTAATATTTTCATATAGGGGATTCAAATATCTGACATCACATTGGTTGACTCCTCCAGAACAATTGATCGTGGCAAAAGACTCATCAATATCTATGGATTCTGCTTTTGGGGTGGAGTATCTAGCTACTTGGAAAGAACATAGTTCATTTTGATTTGAAATGTGAGAATATTCTTGTGAACATAAGAGATCCTCAGCTTCCTGTGTGCAAGGCTAGTTTTCTTTATCATCTGATCATCTCCCATATAACGACGAACAAGCTTATATATTTCTAAAAAATCTGTGTCTTTCCAGATCGGCGATTTGGGGTTACCTAAGGTGAAACAGAAGACTTTGGTGTCAGGAGATGTTCGCGGGACTTTGCCATGGATGGCACATGAGCTCTTGAGTGGCAAAAGCAATGTATCTCTCATTTTAAATCCATGTTTTACTCGTTTGGGATTGTAATTAATGTGGGAGTTGCTCACTTGTGAAGAACCTTACGCAGATATGCACTGTGCTTCCGTATAGTGAATAATTCATTGCGTTTGAAAATCCCACAAAGGTGTGATCCAGAATGGAAGGGATTGATGGAAAGTTGCTGGGCATCTGAGCCAATAGATAGACCATCATTTGCTGAAATATCACAGAAGCCCAGGAATATGGCTGCTGCTACGAATTTGAAATAAATAAACAAAGGAAGAATAATAATGATGAAAAAAAAAAAAGATGTGTCATGGTGCAATTAAGTTACCATTTGATTTTGAACGTGAAAACTAACGTTTAATGGGCAAATATAGTTTTATGTTGAGTGTAGAGGATTGGTACGGAACATTTGATCAAGCAATGTGTTGGTTGCTGTACTAGGTGATCATTGAGCTCTCTATGGTTTAGTTTTTTCATTATTCTACTGGAGTACTATTTTGTTTTTGTATATAAAAATCTAGCAATTTGTGGTTGAAGAACGGTACTCATTAGATTAGTCATTTTGTTTATAATGTTCAGAAGATTAATAATATTTTGTTCTTAACAATCAAGGAAGATATCTGTAATATTCAACATTTTGTTCTTTTTAAGTCTTTGTGTATGTAGTGGTTAACGTATGAATGAAAATTGCGAGAGGACTCGGACTTTAGTCTTCTAAACCTAAGATAAATCATTTAGCCATTGAACCACATTTACTTGGTGTGTTAATATGTCTAATCATCTAATCCGGTCAGTTCCAGAAAAAAATATATTTAGTATTATAGAGTGAATTGAATATCACACTGCTTAATTCTAATTTGAAATGTATTTCGGCTAATGTTAAGAGTAGCTAAATCATAGGTACTAGACTACTATGTAAACTGTACGGGCAAAAACCGAAATTTGGACTGGCCAAGTAGTAACAACTTTGTTCACAGCTTGAATCGAATTCAAAACAGGCGGATTAACATCTTGCTCCATATTAACTCTCGCCGCTGGACTACCAGTATTTGGTTACATTTACTTGGTCATTTTTTTTTTTTTTTGAAACACTCTTGGTCATTTGTTTAGAAGTTACATACATGGATATTGTGAACATCCCTTTAAGAAATAACTTCTAAACGTTTGTTATAAAATAGTAAAATTCATTGTCAAATTTTAACCATCCAAGTAACGTAACATATTGGTTTGTGTTTAAATGTCGTGGGTTCTTCACATACGGGTCAAAACTTGTATATATTGACGAAACACAAAAATTATATTTAGACTGTAAAGAAAACCAAGGTATACATTTCCCTCCGCAACATACCAGAGTTAATGAAAACTTAGGCTATGATTATCGCCAGCTTTTAACAAGGTTCTTAAAGGGTGGGGCCCGCATATTTGCATAAATAAAATCGGCTGCAGAAGTCGCTATATAAGAATCGCTTTTGGTCTTTTCTTGTTCTGTTTGCAGGTCTCACTGACACGTGGCGACCCGCAATTGGTTCCTTTTTTTTTCAAAATCAAACAAAACAAAAAGAAAAAAAAAATTAAAAACCCAAAACCAGTTTTAGTGATAATGGTGCTCTTAGGTATGTATTCTGAATTAATGCCATTCTGTAACTCGAATCTTCAATTTTAAACACTTGGGTCATGTATGTATGTTTCGAATTTGAGTTAAAAGTGTGTTAAATGTTCTATGACCAATAAACAAGGCCATGTGGTCTGAGAAGGTCGTCGTGGTGTAAAAAAAATCCCGAGATTCGAACAAACCCAACCCACAAATGACAAATAAAGACAAAGAGATTAGCATTAATATAAGATGAGGTTAGGTAACGGATTAAAGGGTCCAAAGACAAACTTGAAGGATGGCAACAAAGTTTGACAGGACTGCAATCCTCTCAAATCTTGATAGTTAGTACTTATTGGGTTTGACTTTTAATTATGTTTTCTTTGATTCTTAATAAATTTATACTATTGTAAACTAATTCTAATAAAAAAATATAGTATATTCTTATCTGCGAACAGAAAAGTCAGCCCCTTGCAAGTACCAAAGATCTTAATTTCTTGTCATTAAAAACTCAACAAGTGAAGTAGGAGAAGAATTAAAGCAGACATTAATACAATATCAACTCCGATGTCGCATCTTCCTTGTTTACAGAACATATCCTTCTACCATTTACCAGTTTTAATATAAGAAACTTGTAC
The DNA here is from genome assembly GCF_000695525.1 of Brassica oleracea var. oleracea. NCBI lineage: Eukaryota > Viridiplantae > Streptophyta > Magnoliopsida > Brassicales > Brassicaceae > Brassica > Brassica oleracea. The sequence goes on from NC_027756.1 coordinate 40,784,505, forward strand.
AAAATGTGTTAAGCATTGAACCCATGGACTGACCTTCGAAATAAATATTAGATTAGATGTACATAACTTGTAAAGTGTGTAGAAACTCATAGTACATAATAAGCCTGATGAATACATTTTTATTAATGGTTGAATTCTGAAATTTATCGTCACACATTTAAGAAACCGATGTCTTGTCTTCTACAAACATAATATAGTATACGATATGTTTTTGTTTAAGTATGTCCTCTTTAGTCTTAATGCAACACCTAACACGCGCTAATGACTTTTCCTTTTTATGGTCAAACTCACACGTAGACACTTTTCCTTGGATTAGTTTCTTTGTTGGTAAAATAAAATATTTTTTAAACTTTATAGTATAAAACTGGCAAACTCAAATCTTATCTTAATTTTGTTTTGTGAAAATAATCATAATTTTAATTTGTTTTAGGATATACAATTTCTTATAAATTCTAATGGCGAATATTTGCTCAAAGTTATCATTGTAGTATATATTAGCTCATAATTTTTTTAATTAGTAGTATATATGCTCTCGTTGTTTAATTTTTATTGTTTTATAAACTCTTCTTACATATTGACATCAGTGGCGGAGCTATGTATACGTGAGAGGGGCAGCTGACCCCTGTGAATTTTTACAAATTATTTTCTTGTATAGATAAGTTAAGTAATTGTGAGATAATTTGGTTAAAGTTCTATATATATATATATAAGTTGCCCCCTTGTATCGAGGTCAAATCTTTCCATTGACCCCTTTGTTATTTTTATTTTGTTTCTGTCTTTTTAAATAATATTTTAATATTTATTTACTGTATTTTTCTTACCATTTTTTAACTCTTTCATTAATCTTGATTATTTTCTAATATTTAAATAAATAAATAATTTTCTATATATTTAAATAAATAAATATTTTTAGAATCAAAACTAATATAATTCTATTCACTCACTAATATTAAAAGAAATATAAACATATGTTGATTTATAAACAAAATATCATATATTTATTCACAACTATTGGGATATATACGAATATATTATAGAGATTTGATCATATATCCTATTATGTATAGTTTCTTATATTACTAAAGCCTATGACGGTTCGTATGAGATATATGTTACGGCTCTGTTGAGCTTAATGAATAAGAGAAACAGATATTGAAACCTAATTTGTCATGGTATCAGAGCTTGAAACCTTATTTTCTTTCTGAATTTCGATTTTGAAACCTAGATAGGACTCTTCTTGCCATCGCAAAGGAGTCTCTCTGCAAACCTATTGATTCAAACCATAGTGCACGATGTCACTTACGACAACTGACCCGACATACAAGAAGATATCTCCGTATGATCTGAGCTCGAATGATAATTTTGGAGCTGTGATTTCTCAGCCACTACTCAATGGTGGGATCTATGATGAATGGGCTATCAATCTGCGCATGGCCCTTAGCTCTCGGAAAAATTTTGGCTTCTTAGATGGAAGCCTACCGAAACCTGCTTCTGATCACCTTCCCTTGAAGATTGGATAGCTAACAATCATCTACTGGTTGGGTGGATCAAGCTGACAATTGAACCAAAGATCAGGTCTTCTATCTCTAAAAGGGAAGTCACCAAAGATCTCTGGGAAATAATCAAAAAGCGCTTCTCTCTCAAAAGTGGAGCTAGACTGCAACAGCTTCGGAACTCGCTTGCAACATGTAAGCAGAATGGTTCAACAGTAGATGATTACTTTGGACGTTTGACGAAACTATGGGATGGAATAGCAGAGTGTATGAACTCAAAAACCTGCACCTGCAATAAGTGTGAGTGTGATCTCAATTCTGCACATGAAAAAGAAAGAGAAGTGTTACGAGTTCATGATTTTCTCTCTGGTTTGGATGACTCTGCTCATGGCGTCATCAGATCGCAGATTTGTGCAATCTCTCCACTTCCGGATTTGGATACTGTGTATCAAACGATAGCACAGAATGAAACGTTGCGTCTGAACACAACAACTGATGTCTCCGTGATGAGCTTTGCAGCTCAAGCTAATACAAACTCTGGACCATGCACTGTGTTCACAAGAGATGTGATAAACAAGGTGAGACGCCTGGCTACAGAAGTGGACAAGGAACTCGGGACATGACGAAGAAGTGTTCGGTGTGTGGTCGCATGGGACATGAAGGTTCCGCGTGCTACAAAGTCATTGGATTTCCAGAATGGTGGGGAGATAGATCACGCAACAGGTCTGAGAATCGTGGTGGTCAATACACATCAACTGGTCGTGGACGTGGAGTTACTCCAAAGGCGAATGTGGCACAGATCAACACGGCTACAATTGGACAGAGCGGCGAGGTGACTGATGCCGATCGTCAAGGACTGAGTGGGCTCTCTGATGAGCAATGGGCAACGGTTCAGAAACTGATTAATGCAGGAAAAGTAACGACTCATCAAAGCGGTAAGAGTCATGATACAATTTGGATTATGGATACTGGAGCAATTCACCACATGACCGGCCGACTGGACCTGCTGGAAAATATTCGAGATATTGACCCTATCTCTGTGGTGTTGCCGGCTAGAGCAGATGTTTTAACCCTTAAATAGGGAACAGTTCGGCTTACATCTAAACTGTCTCTGCAGAATGTTTTCTTTGTGGATGGATTTCACACAAATCTAATATCGTTTGGACAGCTTGTTACTGATAACTATCTAGTGGGGAAAGTAACTGATAAACTCATAATTTTGCAGGACCGAGCTTCGAGGATGCTGATTGGAGAGGGTGAAAGAGAGGGAGAGGGGTTGTACCGTTTTCGAGGACTTGAGATCGTGACTTCTCTGCAGACTGGGATTCGTAATGAGTTGGTTCTTTGGCATAAACGTTTGGGTCATCCGTCTCTACAAGTGACAGAAAGCATTCCTGGAGTTGTTTATTCTATTAGTAGTAGTAATGAGCTTTCTATTAAGAGTTGTGAAATTTGTTTTCGAGCTAAGCAAACTCGCCAATATTTTCCAGACAGTTTAAATAATGCGAATGAAGTTTTTGATTTGATACATTGTGACTTATGGGGTCCATATCGAACTACTGCATTTTGTGGTTCTCGATACTTTCTGACTATAGTAGATGACCATTCAAGGGCAGTGTGGCTGTATCTCTTGACCGACAAAACTATGGCACCTCTACAGCTTCAAAACTTTGTCGCCATGATAGAGAGACAGTTTTCTAAGAAGGTTAAACGTATACGGAGCGATAATGGATCAGAATTTATTTGTCTCACACTATATTTTCAAGAAAAAGGGATTGTTCATAAGACTTCATGTGTTCATACACCGCAACAAAACAGACGAGTTGAACGCAAGCATCGGCATATTTTGAATATTGCAAGGGCACTGCGATTCCAGGAAAGTCTACCTATTGAGTATTGGGGTGAATGTGTGCTCACAGCTGCGTATTTAATCAATGGAACTCCTTCCCAAGTGTTGAAGAATAAGACTCCGTTTGAGGTTTTATTCGGTCATGCCCCTGGATACAAACACCTGCGTGTTTTGGGCTGCTTGCCTTATGCTCATAACTCGGACCACAAAGGAGACAAATTTGCTTCAAGAAGTACGCGCTGCGTGTTCTTGGGATATCCGTACGGAAAGAAAGGATGGAAATTATATGACTTGGAGAGAAAAACTATTTTCGTATCACGAGATGTGGTGTTTCAGGAAGATACGTTTCCGTTTGCCGAAAGTGAACGAGTTCAAGCAGTGAATGAACCTCTACTAACTACTACGACTGACGACACCTTTGATACTGAAAGCAATGAAGAAAACTCTCCTCACATAGTCTCTGAACCCACACATGACAGTTCGAATAATGAGACTCAAGTTGCAGATGAACATGAAGCTCTGACTCACGACACAGTGACTACGCTTGGTAGAGGGCAACGACAGAAGTTTGTCTCAATACGGCTTAAGGATTATATTGTTCAGACTGTTACAACTAAATCAACCCCTCTCTCTCTCTACCTCAGCACTCGCTCCTCAGCAAACCTCAGGTATAACGTATCCCATTTGTAATTTTGTGTCATGTGAACGTTTTTCACAGAAACACTTGGACTTTGTGGTAGCTTTATCGACTCATATGGAACCAAGATCCTTTGCGGAGGCAATGAAAGACAAACGTTGGGGAACCGCGGTAGATACTGAGATTACTTCGTTAGAAGGTGCGAACACATGGCGACTTGAAGATCTACCTCCTGGAAAGAAGGCACTTGGTTGTAAATGGGTTTCTACAATAAAATATAAGGCATATGAGACGATTGAACGATACAAGGCTCGTCTTGTGGTGATGGGTAATCATCAGGAGGACGGGATTGATTATACTGAAACTTTTGCACCAGTTGCGCGTATGACTACAGTGAGACTCTTTCTTGATATCGCCGCAAAAGAAAATCATGAAGTTCATCAGATGGATGTTCATAATGCCTTTCTCCATGGAGATTTGGAAGAAGAAGTATACATGAAATTGCCACCAGGTTTCAAAAATCCAGGAGAAACTCGTGTATGTCGCTTGCAAAAATCGTTATATGGACTTAAACAAGCTCCACGGTGTTGGTTCGTAAAACTGGCAGAAGCACTACGAACTTATGATTTTCAACAAACACGGTCAGATTACACTTTATTCATATATTTTAAGCGTGGCATCCGACTTTGGATTCTGGTCTATGTAGACGATTTGATCATCTCTGGGAATTCGCCTCAACAGATTCAAATTTTTAAAGACTACTTGGCTACGTGTTTTCGTATGAAGGATCTGGGTCCGGTTAAATATTTCTTGGGTCTGGAAGTGGCTCGGAGTCCGGCTGGTATTTATTTGTGTCAGCAAAAGTATGCTACAGACATTGTTGCAGAGGTTGGGCTTCTCGGTTGTAAACCAGCTGGATCACCTATCGATCAAAATCATAAGCTTGGCCGGGCTGATGGCCCGTTTCTTGCAGACCCTGAGACGTATAGACGTCTTGTTGGAAGAGTAATTTACTTGGCAGCCACTCAACCTGATCTCACTTATTCGATTCATGTTCTATCGCAGTTTATGAATAAACCTCGACAAGAACATTGGCTGGCTGCATTGAAGGTGGTTCGCTATTTGAAAGGTATAACGGAACAAGGAATTTTGCTCAGGGACGATTCTCCAATGCATGTTACAGGCTGGTGTGATTCTGATTGGGGAGGATTCACATTGTCTCGACGATCGCTTACGAGTTGGTTTGTGCAGTTTGGTGACTCGCTCATATCATGGAGAACACAGAAACAAGATTCAGTTTCTCGCTCGTCTGCGGAAGCTGAATACAGAACAATGGCAGAAGTGACAGCAGAACTTCGAGGACTTAAGACTCTGCTGTTCTAGTTCGGAATTAGTCATGATGAGCCAATGACAATAATGTGTGATAGTAAACCAGCTATTCATATTAGTAACAATCCGGTTTTTCATGAGAGAACCAAACATGTGGAATCAGATTGTCATTTTGTTCGTGATGATATTGTTCGAGGAATTGTCAAACCATTTCATGTTTCTACAAAAGATCAACTGGCTGATATACTGACGAAGGCATTGGGATGCAAGGAGTTTGAAGCTTTTCTTCTCAAGTTAGGCATTCAAAACTTGTATGCCCCAACTTGAGGGGGGG
>NC_027756.1:40790151-40793187 GCF_000695525.1 Brassica oleracea var. oleracea
GGGGGGGGGGGGGAGTATTGGGATATATACGAAGATATATTATAGAGATTTGATCATATATCCTATTATGTATAGTTTCCTATATTACTAAAGCCTATGACGGTTTGTATGAGATATATGTTACGGCTCTCTGTTGAGCTTAATGAATAAGAGAAACAGATATTGAAACCTAATTTGTCAACAACCAATGTTTTTTTAGTAAAAACAATTATAATTCATGAGATTTATAACAAACTGATATTATTTTTTAGTTATAATGTTTATAAGATAAATAATTTAATATTATTACACAATTATTTTAATAAAGTGACTCCTGTGAACAACAACCCTGGCTCCCCACTGATTGACATTAGCCTAGCCATAATATTAAATTAGTATACACACACATATATATATCTTATATATTAAAACAAAAGTAACGACTTTGATTCATGTGTGATTTTTTTTTAAAAAAAATAGGCCTAATAGACCTATTATTAGAAAGTCATTTTACATTTAATCTCTAATCTTATCATTTAAATTTTGGGCTTACTACAAATTTTTATTGGGCTATCAATAATTAGATTTAAACAATATATGATCCATTGGATTTATAGATAGTATAAATTAAATATATATAATTAATGTTGTAATACTATACCTCCATATGTTAATTATTTAAATATTTGTCGATGTTAAATTTTAAAATTATGAATAGTTTTTTTTTAAATAACAAAAATCATATTATCTAACAATGATTAATCTTTACTACTTTAAACCAATGAAAACAAATTTTAAACTATAAGGTTTATTTTAAAAATTAAACAAAAACTAAATGTTTAATTATTTACTCGATAATATAAACCCGTGAAGCGAAAAGTTTAATTTTTAAAAAAAATTCTAATTTGTGAAATGTTACAATATTTTTGAATATGAAAATAAAACAATATTTTACTAATCTTTATATATATAGTTACGATTTTAATAATGAAATAATAATCCAAAAATATATATATAGAAGAAGATACAAATACATGTGAAAGTTTGAAACAATATATTCAATGAAAAAAATATACTGTAAACTTATTATGTTTTAAAAATTGATAGACACATATATATTATAATATATACCAATTTAGAATTGAAAACAAAAAACCGCGCGGTTGCACGGATCGAGATCTAGTAATACATTTGAAATTCAAGATTTAATTATATCAAGTTATTAAAAAATTCTTCCTCAAAGCAAATTTTTGCCTAACGTGATTTTATTTGATAAATTAGATAGCTAGTAATATTCTAAGTTGTCGAATAAAACCATGATAAACTCGTATCAATTAATATTAATCCCAGTATTAGGTTATTAGCCTCTAGCAATCACTTTGAGCCTTGATCAGTGATTTTAAGCAAACCTTGGGCGTCTGATCGTCTAACAGTCTAAATATTAATACCAAGCAATATTGATCATGTTTTGACCAAAAAAAAAAAAAGCAATATTGATTATGTGTTCAAAAAGAAGAAACAAGCAATATTGATTAATTAAGTGAATTTGAAGTAGCTACTACGATACACATATCTATGCGTATCCTCTCATGAAATAGTATAACATAGCAGACACATAATTAAAGTCTACTTTTATGTGTATAGTAGTATATGGTATGCACTATTAGCAGCTGGATTTCGATGTCTTAGACCATGATTAACCCGAAATTTTTAGAGTGAAATTCTTAGCGGAAGTTAAAAAAATGTTTCTTAATTTTTAACTAAAAAAGCTAAAAACTGATTCTTAAAGTCCTTATTTAAGAACCGATTCTTAATTTTTTAGTTAAAACTTAAGAAACAATTTCTTAATTTTCGCTAAGAACCTCATCCTAAAAATTCCGGATTAATGATACTCTTAAAAGCTTTGGGATTTATCAAATGCATCGATTCTTGGGTTTTGAAAAAGGACAACAAGAAACATTTCAGTTGCTTTTATCAAACTCTAAATTTCATGCTATCTTCGATCTTTTATATATACAGAACTAGGGGGTTGTCCGCGCTTCGCGCGGAATATTATTTTGTTATGGTTAAATATGATGTTTTTGGATGATGTAATTATGTGGTCAGTATTTATTTGTGAAGAGCATGATTTAATATTTTATTGTGTTATGTAGTATTAGGTTATAGATTAATATATTATGTGTTCGTCTTTTCAATAATGTATTGTTGTGTGTATAGTAGTATTTGTTAGTGGTGAATTGAGCTTCTAATGTAAAGCATTTTGAATTTCAATCACTTTGAATTTAAGCATTTGTTGATTCTAACATTAACGGTATCAGCGTCAAAATTGTATTTCATATTTTTCACATTTCTGAACATTATTCTTTTTTAACAACATTGAACATTATTCTAATAAGATGTTTTTTTCGTCTCTGCATATTTTGACTTGAGCCGTCACCATCTATGTATTTATTTACATTTCCGGTATGCGGTGTTTCTTACCATCACCGGAAAAAGCTCACATTTGTTGCTCTTGTTTTTCCTCTTCTTCTTCCCTTGTGAGACTATCTGATATTTGTTGTAGATCAGGTTTATGAGTTCCCAGTTGTGCGGTTGTTTCTCATGATGTTGTACGCTGTTCTGGTCAATATTTTTCCTCTTCTTCCTTAGATTTGGCTATTGTTAGGAACTACATCTCCTTGGGTTGGGTCAGAGTTTAGTTGTCTTCCTCGTAGTTGGCTTGCCGTTGATAGTCCCTGCTAGTCTTGGTTTTCGAGATCTGTTTTTTGGTGATCTGACTTTTATGTTCTCTTCATAGCTCGAGGATGGCTCCACAGTTTGCTGATTTTGTGTAGTCTCTTTTTATTTCTTTGTTCTCTCATCTCGTTGCACTTTTCATCGCTGGTTGTGTCTCTGGTGGCTCTCCATTTCACATATATGCCACTCAAGGTTTGAATAATGTTTTCCTTCGTGTATGTTTTGTGGGCTTGAAATATTATTTCTTGTCTCAAACTTGAGCTCTGATTTCTCTGTGGTTGGCTTCCATTCTCCCTCCCTTATGTTGCTTTTCTTCTTCTC
>NC_027756.1:40793377-40802033 GCF_000695525.1 Brassica oleracea var. oleracea
TTTTTTTGGTGTTTTGGATTGGTGCTTGATCGCGTCCATTTGTGTTTCAGACTTTTGTTGAGTAAGTGTTACTATAGTATTCTATTTTTTCTTTGTGATCGTAGATATTTAAGTTTAGATTATGTGTCTTACTCTAGTTTTTTTTTAGTTTAGTTATTTTCTGATTTTTAATAGTAAAATAAATTATAATTTGAAAATAAAATAATAGAAAATTAATAAAAAACTAATAAAATGGTAAAAATTTATGTTATTTTTAGTTGTGAATAAATAAAATATTTAAAATCTATTTTTTTTTTCTTTATTCATCTCCAATTTTATTGACTAATAAAATATATTATAAAACTTCACATAATAATGGTTAGTGTGAAAAAAATAATAGTGCACAATTAGAAAGTACAAAGCCAAATTGCAATAGTGTAAAAGAAGAAAAACCTAAAATATAAAAACAAAAATACATGAGGACACATGTCATCAAACCTCTTTGCCACTTGTCATAAGAAGAGAAAAATCTAACTTTATATATATAGATATCTTTTATTATGTATATTATCTTTTATTGTATACTATTATGCAGAATATCTTTTATTATACGGAACTAGGGCTGGGCAAAAAATCATATCCAAAGAACCGAACCCGATCCGAAAAAGTAGTATCGAATCCGAACCAAAATTGATTAAATGTCCGAACAGTCTAAAATTTTGGTATTTAAAAAACCGAACCGAAACCGATCCGAACCAAAATATTATGGGTATCCGAATATATCCAAAATAGATTTATAAACCTAAATATTAATTATTTTTAGATTTAATTCATATTAAAAACATCCAAATATATATATGATATTTTAAAGTTATCCAAAATACTTGAAAATATATACAAATAGTCAAAAGTAAATGTCCAAAATAGTTAAAGTATACTCAAAACACCAAAAATATTTAAAATATTTATTTATTTTTTATCCAAATATTCAAACTAAACCAATTTATATGTTAAATTTAGGTATTTTGACATATGTTATTCAAATTTATATGTAATATACTATTTTGTTTATAGATTTTGAGTAATTTAAAATATATAATGAATTTTAAAATTTTAAAATAATTTAAATGGGTTATCCGAACCCGAACCGAACCCGCAAAGATCCGAACCGAACCCGAACAAAAATTTAAAAATACCCGAATGGAACTGAAATCTTTGATCCCAAAAATCCGAAACCCGAATAGACCCGAACGCCCATTTGATGGTTTCCTCCTGTTATTTTGCTGCCTAGTTGTGATTCCATACTTCCATGTCACATATGATTATTTAACTAATAGTCACAGTCTTTTGATGAAATGAATTAACATATATATAATATATGTTTGAGATAACTGTCATTTACCTAGTTAATTTTTATTAACAAGAATGGTTTTTCAGATCAAATTAGATCTTGGGTCCAACATACGCGAGGCCAGAAAATAACACTATATATGCGTGTATAAATGAGACAATAAGTCAAAGAACATGAGTTTCTAGAATAAACTGCCTAGACATGGAAATTAATGCTTACTTTGAGATGAAGTCAAACTTGAAAGGATGCATAATCGTATATATAAGGAATATGGTATTCTCGATGCCGACGTTTTTCCTTACGCCACACGCATTTTCATACTCATCGGTTAGTTTTAGAAGCATCTTCTTCAAACTGGAACAGCTATAATTTGACCACTGAGGTTTTCGAACAAAGCCATTAGAAAAAAATGTTGTACTCACTAGGCTTCTCAAATTTTCTGTCTTGAATCAAGAACTTGTATATTTTCTGATAGAAAAGCACTTATTGAAAAAATAAGTTTCAAAAACACACGCGCACTTACTGAAACCATTATATCTATACATTCACGCCAACTATCAAATTGAACAAGTACATTAGGACTTAAAAATAACGTATGAGTGATGACATTTGATTGGCCATATAGAGGGGAACATTTCAACCCAAGTCACGACAAATCAAGACGATGGTTTGTTTCCTGCCCTTTAGTTTGATCTATCAAGTAAAATATATAAAATGCTATGCAGTTAGACAAAATTTCACGCAAGTCTTTCTTTGCGTTATAAAGAAAGGTTAGAAAACTAATCCAAAAGCAAAAACCCTAGTCAGAAAAAAAATACAATTAGGGTTGAAGTTGAATCATGAAAAGAAAAATTAAAACGCGGACAATACTTTATGTTTTTTTTTAGTATTTACCTTTTCGGTTATAATAATCACTAATTAATACTTCATTTTTTTTTATAATCCAGGTATCCGGACCTAAGTCCGACTATCCCACCGCGTCCAACCGGAACTGGAGGGTCCTGGCGGCCAAACGGAAACCATGTTAAATCCGCTGTGGCCGGGCCTCGAACTCGTGATGGCGGACACCTCAGCCGAGGTTCCTATACCACCAGACCACGAGACCCGGTTTAATTAATACTTCATTTTATCGTCTTTATAAACCATCTACTCTATGCATCATATCATTTCTCATCATCAAACCTAATCACTTTGAAAGAAGAAGAACAATAAAAGACAAAAAAAAACTTGTAAGAAAATGGGAAGAGCTCCATGCTGCGACAAGGCAAACGTGAAGAAAGGGCCATGGTCGCCGGAAGAGGATGGTAAGCTCAAGGATTACATCGACAAATATGGCACTGGTGGCAACTGGATCGCACTGCCGCAAAAAATTGGTAATATGGTTACATTAATATTAGTCTAAACATATAGTCCTGTAATTAACTGTATCATGCTTACTTTTATCATTTTTATCAACCAAAACTTATAATTTTGAGCTTTGTTTTGAATATTTTTTCATATCACTAATTTGGATAAATGAAAGATGCATTTAAGTAACCTTTGTCTTGATAATTGTAACAGATTTATGAGCTCGATTAGTTGTCCTGATTTTGAAGTTTTGTGTAAATTATAGGATTGAAGAGATGTGGTAAGAGTTGCAGACTGAGATGGCTTAATTACTTAAGACCAAACATCAAACATGGTGGCTTTTCTGAGGAAGAAGACAGTATTATCTTGAGGCTTTACATCAGCATTGGAAGCCGGTCAGTGATTTATCTATATCTCTTGATTTATTTTAATTAGTTGCTTAATTTAATCAACACCTCTTAATTAATACGTGGTCCAGAATTGGAGGTAATTTCTGTAAAAACTTAACTTGAGATTCTTGTCTTCTTACCTGTTGTCTGTGAATCTTATGCTCTAACACATGCGAGCCCATGTTTCAACCTATGCTACATCTCATAAAATTTAGGGTTTATATTGTCTCTTTCTCCTTGTTTTGGTGTTTTTGTAAGCACATTTACACATTTACATCTATGATATATAAACATAATTAATTTTTTTTTGTCAGCCAACATAATTAATTAGTGGTCTATATATTATAAAAAAGTATATTAATTGTAACTTTAATGTCATATATATGAAGGTGGTCTATAATTGCAGCTCAGCTTCCTGGAAGGACAGACAATGATATCAAGAACTACTGGAACACTAAACTGAAGAAGAAGCTGCTCGGAAGACAGAAACAAATGAATTGTCAAGACTCACTTACAGATTCAAATGAAAACACTATTAGCAACAACAACAACAAGAGTCCTCAAATTCTGAGTAATTCGGCGCTAGAGAGACTTCAACTTCACATGCAGATTCAGAATCTGCAAAGCCCTTTCTCTAGTTTCTACAACAACCCTATCTTGTGGCCCAAGTTTCATCCATTGCTTCAGAATACTACAACTATCCCTGATCAAAACGCTAAGCTTGCATCTCAAGAAAGCTTCCACCCTTTAGGAGTTAACGTTCATCAGAACAATAGTATCAAGCTAGCTGAGATCAACAATGGAGTATCTCCTGTTTATTCAGAAAACGTAGAGCAATCCCAAAACCCTGCTCAGGGATTTCAACCTAATTGCGGTTTCTCTCAGGACCTTCAGTTAGATAATGGTTCTAAAGAGCTGTTTCTAGTGAGCAACGACTTTGAGATAACGAATAGTTCGAGTTGGTGGTCTGAGGAAGTGGAGCTAGAGAGGAAAACGACGTCGTCCAGTCCTTGGGGATCAGCTTCTGTTCTTGATCAGACGACTGAAGGAATGGTTATGCTCCAAGATTACGCTCAGATGAGCTACCACAGCATGTAAAAATTTATATCATGCATATACATGTATGTATTACTTACTATAGGAATGGATTACTGATGAATTATGTATTATTACGGTCATAAGCTTATAGCATGCTCATGAGGGGTAAAGAGATTTTTCATAATTGTAACGAGTTGTGGATAATAATAATGTAAATTATTAATTCTACTTGTTTTTTTTTTACATTCTGGAATGACATTTCTACTGCATATGAAACACTTGGACAGGGCCGGCTCAACATTGATAGGGGTCCTAGGACAAAAAAATATTTTTTACCCTCTAAAATTTATATTAGATAATGTTTATTATATTTTTAAAATTCATTCAGTAATATTTTGTAAATTTTGTAATGAAAATAAAATTATATATATATTAAATAATTTTGGACCCTTTTTAATTTTATTTATTATATTTATAATTTTTTTATAGATAAAAATATATATTTATAAAAAAATTAGACCCCTTAATTATTATTATACGGGGGACACGGGCTTGGGCCCGGGATGGTCGCACCACTTGTGAACCGGCCCTGCACTTGGATGGAATTAAAAATAAGTTCTGGCTTATATTGTATGATGAACTTTAACATTTTACAGGGTTTTTATTGATCAGTTTTTGATAATTATTGTAATATAATACCAGCTTTTATTTGTAATTTAACGGTTCATTATCCGAAATTTATTTGGTTTCAGTATTCCAAATTTCCAAACTGTGAGTTGTTGAAAACATCTTAAACAAATTTTATGCTTTTTTTTTTGTTTCCCCAAGCGATGTGCTAGCGGGCCTCTCCGTTTTTTATTTATTAAGGCCCACCATATACAGATGGGACTCGATGGCATAGTTGCATGATAAAGGAAGCAAAGTAAACTAAAATATAATTGTTAAAGCGACTTATCCTACTGCTCAAGGTTTAAAGGTTACACCCATGTCTAGGGTTCTTGCAATTTTTTGTAGATTGCACATTTTAGAGGTGAAGATTTCAATTCCCGGCGAAAACGATTATTAGATAATTATGCAGATTACTGAAGAAATGCTTACAGGAGATCTTTAACATGGTGCAAGTAAATCCAGTCAGGCTTGGATCTTCATAGGACGGTTTAGGTGATGCAGTTGGGTGTAGATTTTCATAAGATAGATAGCATTGTCGGTTGTTGAATCGTCTATGCAGTATTTCTCATCTTACAATACTAAAAGGGGAATATGAAGCCCTCTGAGCTATGCCACGTCATTAAAAATAATCAACGAATAAAAAAGCTTTTAGTGACCACGTCAGATTATTGTTTACTCGACACAAACTTTTCACGGACCAATTATGTGGGCTGATAATATTGAAGACTGAAACCTATCTTCTCGCCGGTGACTAACTATCATCGTCTCATGGTCTGCCTCCAACTCCTGGCAGTTACTATCGATTCTGATGCTCCTCAAAGAGCCATAAAGCTTATCAGGTTACTGCAGAAATCAAATCAGCCTAAATTTATTTCAATCTCATCATCTCCCCCCATAAAATAAATTGATGAATGTGAACACAAAGGCCAAAATATTGGTGAATGTGAAAGTTTGATAAAGAAGATTAGTTAATTAGTTACATCGTATAGTTCTTGGCCTTCTTTTTTGATCTGCATTAGTTGGTGGAACTCTTTCGTGGAAGCTCTTATGGCTTTGGGGAAGATACTGGCATTGGTGGAGTCTTTCCCTGCACAACATGATTAGCGGATCCAAGAACAGCCGTGTCTTCAGCAATCTTTGTGAGCAATTATGTATTTTTGAATCCTTCACATATTTGACATGCTTGTGTTTTGGTTTAGACTTATTGTTTTTCATGAGCCGTTCATATAAGCTTTTCACTGGGTTTGTATCTGATTGGATTCAGGCATTGTTGGGTTTGGTACTGGTCTAGCAGCGATGATGTGTTCTTGGCTACATTATATTTTTCTTACTGTTGTAAACGGAATTCGACATCTATTGGTGTTTGATCTTGACATGAAAATCGAGAAACTGTAGAAATTCAGTTTGCAAAGTACATATATCCTGCTTTTTGATCAGGTAAGTGTTCCCATCTTAAAAAAAATAATCCGATTCCAACAGTTGGGGTTTTTGATTGAGTTTGTGATTCATAGATTGCTAATGCAACAAAAGTGAGCGCGAAGTGAAAAAAGCAGGTAAAAGAACAGGGCAATGAGAAAATGTGTCTTCATATCATCTCTCTTAGCATGTGCTTTTAGGACAATTCGTTCAACGATATTAATCACTCTATTATCACTGATGAAAACTAAAACGAGTGAAAAACTATGCATCTAAAGGTAAAATAAAATCCCAATTTTATATGTTTAATTATATCTATATATATATGACAATAATCTGGATTGTAAAAATGATTTAAGGCTCAATATGTATTCAAATATATTTTCACTGATATTCCCTACTGCAGATGAAGATGTCATCCAATTTTGTATCTCCTGCAGTATCTTCAAAATAAATGACGGCAACTGAGGCTTCCCTCCCAAAACCTCAAACTTTGCTATTGTGGCAAGTTCCTCAACTATCATCACTAGCTTGGTATAACATTTGCACGTAAGCCTTTTATACAATAATGATATGGTTGGAACATCCTCACATGAACCCTTGACGGTTCGGTTTAGTAACGAGTTAAAAGACCAAATAATATATCAATCTCATGTGAATGCCAATTCCTTTTCTCGCAAATGCACTTAAACATGTGAATGTGAATCTTAGTTGATGTCTCAGGCATATATAATCAAGCTGTCATCAACTATCATCACTAGCTTGGTATAACATTTGCACGTAAGCCTTTTATACAATAATGATATGGTCACGGAACATCCTTACATGAACCCTTGACGGTTCGGTTTAGTAACGAGTTCAAAGACCAAATAATATATCAATCTCATGTGAATGCCAATTCCTTTTCTCGCAAATGCACTTAAACATGTGAATGTGAATCTTAGTTGATGTCTCAGGCATATACAATCAAGTTGTCATGACCGTCAAAAATTATAGTCTATATCCTTATTAATACACATATATTTTGTCAGCCATAAAGTCTGGGTGATGCGATCATGCAAATAGTCACAATTATCATATTTCAAAACCATGAAAAAAAACACAGTCTAAAAGAGAGAGCACACCAACGCAGCTTGCATAATTGGAGAGGATGGATAGTGTAGATCCTAAAATCTACACTAAGAATTTGATAGTGATCGGGAGTTTGATCTAGGGAAGACAAATGATGTAGGCAACGATATCTTTAGAACACAATAATATAATCAGTTTCCAGTAGGCAAAAATGGACTTTATTGATGAATAAGATCGAGTACAATGAGTTAAACAAGATCGAATGTTACAAACGAGATCGCTAAGAGAAAGGATCTAAAAGTGGATGAAAACAAGGTCGAAGTATCGGTGTAGCTCTCTCTAGGGTTTCCAATGTGCCTCGATCTCCTTTTGTAGTGAATTGAGTCCGGGGTCTCCGCAACCGTTCCGCGATCTTGGACTTCCCGAATCGGTCTCTTCTTGCTCGTACTGGGCCTCTTAGTTGCTTAACGTCGCACGGCCCAAACTGGTTCCGCCCGTTTGGCATATGGACCAGTATTGGGTCCAACAGATACTACAAGAATAAATGCAGATCCACTAAGAGACTACCATGTCTACTCTGTTATTTTTTTCATGCAATTTTAATCAAGACCAGTTAAGATAAACATAGTTTTCAACTTAAAGAGTGGTAGAGAGGTTGAGACATAATTTTAATTACGAGAAGATGAAAGCATATACCGACCGAGCTATACACACTAACAAGAGTTTGTTTTTAAGAATTTTTTTAAAACATAGTTTGTTTTTAAGATAATATTGGCTTTTTAACATGCTTTTGCATACTCATCGCATAATTATATGCACTTGCAAGGCATCACCAGTCCTATATTATACTCTAAATTTTATGTAGTTTTTTCAAATCTACAGAGTAATAGTCCGGTTTATATGATTTAAAGACTAATTTTTGGGTGGTGTTTAAAAAAAAAAAAATTGGATTAGTTTGGCTTGTGTTTTATTTTTATTTTTAATGTGTTTCCATAAGCTGGTTTTGAGAAAAATAGCATTTTTGTTGTTTGATATTTTTATTCAGTTTATTCTTTATCATAAAATAGTTTGGTTTTGTAAAAATAACTGATTTACATCATCTATTTTAATCAGAAACCATGTAAAGCAATTTCATTTTTCTTAATTCTGTTGATATTTGATCGAAAAAAATTTCTTAACCTTTAGCTAAAAAAATTAGTTTTTAGTCTCCTCGATAAAAGAATCTTGGTTAGTGTATCAAATCAATATTTTATAACCGTAAATTAATTATACAAATGAAATTATTTATCATTTGAAATAAACAATGCAAAAATGATGTATATATGTCAGTTTGTTTTTTTTGTAGAGAGGGCAGAAATTGAAAATGTAAAATCAATAATTCTAAATACATAAAAAA
>NC_027756.1:40802075-40811435 GCF_000695525.1 Brassica oleracea var. oleracea
TTAGCTGAAACTTAAGAATATTGACTATTCATCACTTTTCGTTAATTTTAATAATAAATAAACAACAAAGAGTGAGGGGTTGATTGGTTGTTCTGTAGTTTTTGTTTTTACTTTAGAAAATAAGCTGTGAATTTTTTTGCTATATATTTATTTTTAAAGCACCAAATAAAATCTTTAGAAAAGTTGATTTTGAAAACTAATATATTATATATTTTTTTTTAACTTTAAATTGTATCTTTAATTTTAAAAGCTAAAACATGATTGTTTTTAAAAAAAAAAATAGAAATAAATGGATTTCTAAAACATTTACCACCATTACCAATCAACCCCTCAGTTTATTCATTTCAAATTCGTTGGACAACATAATAAATTAACTTGCGTATTATTACTTATATTTTTGGTAGTCAATTTTAAATAATATATATACATGCTTTTATAAAAAAATAAACAAACTAAAATTAATTAAAAATTATTCCGGGCGTAGCCCGGGCAAAGATCCTAATAATTGTAAAATCATAATAAATCAGCGTTAAAAAAAGAACTAAAATATAATTAATTCACTCAACTAGAAAGTGAGATTTGACCAAAACGTAGTTTTAGTATATAATAAAAGCCATAGGGGTATTAGTACGTGACTATAAAATTTACAATAAAAATTATTAGATGTAAAGAATCTGAGCTAGAGCCCACTAAAGAAGATAAAGTTTGTTATTGATTATACTAGGGCAAGCTCGCGGGACGTTTGTTATCTGTAAATTTTGTTTTTAAATATTATTTTATTTTTAAATATTTATTTTATTTTTAAATATTTGGTTTTTATATTATATGCAAACCAATATTTTGTGGTTGATCTTCTTAATTTTTTAATCTGTATCCATTAAACTTTTTATTATAAACAAAATCATTTTAGTCTTGTTGTATTTAACTAAATGTATTAATACAATTATTGAAATAATTTGAATAAAGCAAAATTATGTTTCTGTATGCTATCATAGATCCTTTTAATCGTTTTTAAGTCATCTATTTTCACTTCTGGTATATTTTTTGTTAAGTTGTTTTATATTAAATCTCTCATCCAGACTGTATAAGTATATAATTTTTATTTTTATATCAGTATTTGATTATGGTTTAGTTCCTTAAAAAAGTTTGGTATGCAGCTTCTTATTTTTATACATTTATTCCAATACAATGATTTTATATCAGTATCATAAAGTTATTTTCATTTGTTTGGAGAAGTAGGTGGCAAATCTATTTTCAAATATATAAATTTATTAACATTTTATGTTATATAACATTATCTATTCTGAAATATTGTTGGTTGAAGCAGGATTAAAAGTAAATAACTAATTGTTTTTTATTTTTTTTTTTATTAATTTAATATTTTAATATGCGTGTATAATCTAAAACATTAACTAATGAAAAAGAAGAGAGTAGTAAATTTATATAATGAAATTGATTAAAGTTATGGTCGATTGAGATTAACACCAAAAATCACAAATTACTTACAGAGTCCTTTCTCAAATAAAGGAAAACATAAATCTTTTTTTCTTTAATATATTTGTTTGCATGTAAGGGAGTTCAGAGTGGTAATGTACGGGAACTGAAATATAAACATGTGCCTACTTATCATGTGTTCGGGCCGTTACGGAACATCGCGTGTTCCCAAGCCGTAGTTTAAACATTTGCTTCAATTGCTTGATCAACATACGAAACACTCTAGTTTAGACTTTAGAACATAGAGTTTATATGTTTACTGACGTTCTATGCAAGTCATGCTGTAATTTAACTTCAATTTTTAGTCAGTTATGAGTTGAGGACGGTTTGTTGCTTTGCCAAACTAAGTCGACATATGGATTAATTTTTAAAAATTTAATTATACAAAGTCTTTCTAAGACAAAGGCCAAGTAAAATCAAGGGGGGATTTTAGGTGGTATGCCTACAAAGCTTGGCTTCCATGTTATCGTCACTGTCCTTGCTTGTTGCACCTGCCTCACCAGAAGACCCTGCCAAGCTGTTTGTATCGACAAAAGAGTTGATCATTTTACTTGTCACGGGCTTTTCATCACTGCCGTTGGCTACGTTTGTTGGAGTGTCCACTGTTGGTGTGAGAGCTGGGATGACTGCAGGGCAAACAACTTTGGATCTGTCTCTAATTTTTGGAGATGGGACTTCTTGTTGATAATCCATATCTCCATTTTTATGGTGTATGCATCAAGCTGATCGTGAGATTCATTTGCAAGAGAGTTGATGAGTGAGACTAAAATAAGGTACCTCCGAGTAGTTATCCATTAGGTCAGGTGCTTATCTTCCGTAAGCTCAGTACCAGCATCACCAAGGCGAACAAAAGTTGACTTCTCCTCATTGTCATGGACGGATATCTCCAGACAGAACCTGTGATTATTAAGGAAAATATTTAAACAGGAAATAGACGGAGAGAGGCGAGTGCCGCATATGAGGCACATCAATGAAGTTGGAGCTATGTGAACTTTTGCAGTTTGATAGTACCTGGTCTATTTTCTGTTTGAAAAGGCAAATATCTCACCAACATTAAGTAACTCAACCTTGTGAAGTCTCACACGTGTCTATTAAATATGGGATCTTATCAGGTGTCTACAGAATGAAATATATGAGAAAGTTTTCTCATCTTATAAGCAAGCCGTTTATGCTTATATTGAACAAAACTCTAACACCAGTCTAATGAGTAAATACTTGTAAGATAAATGCGGACTTGTAAGAAAGATTGATTAAACTCTACAAAAACAAAATAAAGGCAGCTGTACACGGACCTGTTAGGAAAAACGAATTTCTGTGTGACCGTCGCTGAAAAAAAAAATCAATCAGTGTAATCCAAATCTGCTAACATGCGAAGAAAGAGACTTTTCGACATGTTACTGTTCTCATTATCTGTATACGGGGCTGTTATACCATGTGAAATTAACATGTAAAAAAGGATGCATAAGTAACAAAACGGATTCAAAAAAGAATCCCTAAGATGTTCAGTTAAGATTTTGACAATTGTGAGTTAATTTACCGGCTTTAGATTAAAACAAAGACGATAATGAGTTTTATGAACAAAATTACCTTAGCATCGATGGGAAACATGTCTTTACCATCAGCTCTCCACCGCATTTAACTCTCCGAGCTTCCAAAAATCTGAGCAGTGGTGCCTCGACGGTGGAAAAACAGCGGTCGCCTTACAAATCAGGGAGAAGAACGGATGAGTTAGCCATAAAACTGAAAAATAAGTATCAGACTGTTTTTTGGAATTGAGAGGATGATGTTCATGAAATGAGGACGGACCTTTATATAGGTGAATAAACACCTATTGGAATTGAATCAGAAGCATTGAATGATTGATAGTGGTTGTTATTAGTCAACGGACGCGAATGAAGATCGACATAGTGATTCCTCAGGCAGTTTTTTCTCACACAACCTCAAGAAACCCCATTAATGGCGATAGTTATTAATGGTGATGGATCTGTCTGGCGAAGAACCGTAGATGACGAAGACAGATCGATGAAGACGATTAAACCTGGATATCATTGTAGAGAAGAAGCTGTTCAATTTTCTATATGGGCTGGGCTATTGACTGAAACAAAGCAATATTATAAACGAAGCCTAACGAATAAAGCCCATCACGCTAAGGATTAAATGAAACGATGAGTTTCACACTCCCTGGACACGTGTCGCACAGTAAGGAGCCGACTTTCCTCGGTAGAATCTGACGTGGAGAACCCTAGAAAGAGACAACTCTATTTTATAATAATACATAGATAGATAGATAGATGACTTTAACTCTCTGTTACAATTAATGTTATGCTTATTTAGTACCATACAAATCTGGTTTATTGTAAACATAACCTCATTATGTCATTAATATGTCCCCTCATGATGGAATGAAAAACTTGTGAAAATCCATCTTGGACATTAGGAGGTGTTATTAGTTTACATATTTTGATTGTTTTAGAAATTCATATCGTATTTAAAAATCCAAGTAAAATATACAAATTTTCAATTTTTCTCGGATTAATATTTACATATCTGGAGGGTTTTCCTCGGATTTGAGTCTTTGTATTTTTAACAAAAAAAATCTATAGAAATCCATTCAAATCCATTATAAAATCAAGCATATTAATAAATCAGTATGATTGAATAACACTTGATTTAAATTAGAATTTATAAATCATAAAACCAATAACACTTGATTTCAATACGGATTTTAAAATCATAGAGCCAAATAACACTAGATTTAGTTTAGATTTTCAAATCCATTAAAATACACCAACCAATAACCCCCACTAAGCGTTTGAACAATCCGGTTGAACAGTTTTAGTGAAGAGGTCTGCAAGTTGGTTGTCTGTGTAAAGATTTGAGAAATCCACTCTGAATCCTTTCTCTAACTACATGACAATCATTTTCTATGTTTTTGGTGCGCTAATGAAAAACTAGATTAGAGGCAATATGCAGAGCAAATTGATTGTCACAAAACAATGTAGCAAGAGAATTCGGTGGACACTTAAGATCTTGAAGTAAAGCAGTAAAGAAGTCTAGTTCACATGTTGCCAGCCATAGAATGGTATTCTGCTTCCGAGCTGCTTCTGGAAACAATATGTTGTTTCTTAGATCTCCAAGATATCAAGGAGTCTCATGAAAAGATGCAATACCCAGTAACAGAGCATCTAGATCGAGTCATGGCATGCAGCCCAATCTGCATCAGAAAAGCCAGTAAGATGTAAAGGCGAAGAAGCAGAATAGAATAACCCATGTGCCGGATCATTCTTCAGATAGCGTAACACTCTTATGGCAGACTGAAGATGTGTAGTATGTGGTTTAGACATGTACTGACTCAACTTGTGGACAACATAAGTAATATCCGGACGTGTGCGAGTAAAGTACAGGAACCGACCACACGGAAGCATCAGATAAAATTTCACCATCAGACTCTAAAATAGTCCGAGTCGTATCCAAAGATACAGAACATGTTTGCATCCAAGTAACCATGCATCTTCAAGTAATTCTGGTGCATACTTCCGTTGATTAATAAAATACCAGTCTCATTTCTCGCAATCTCATAGCCCAAGAAATATTTGACTGGTCCTAAATCACAAACCTTAAATGCAGCCTGTAAAGCTTTCTTGAAATTATTGACGCTACAATCATCGTTTCCAACAACCAGGATGTCATCAACATACACCAATATCTCTAATTAAGTTGTAGGAGTGCTCCTGATGAAGAGAGAATGATCAGAATGTGCCTAAGTAAAGCCTTGATCAATTATGACAGAGGTAAGCTTATGATTCCCTTCGCGAGAGGCTTGTTTTAAACTGTATAAGGATTTGTGCAGTTTGCACACTAAGTTGAGTGCAACTTGTCTACCAATGATTTCAATATATCTTTGAGGAAAGACCGTATATATTTCTTCATCAAGATCCCCATTCAAGAAATTGTTATTGATGTCTAACTGAGTAACAAACCATTTTTTGATAGCAGATACACTGAGCAAGAGACGAAGGGTTCTCAACTTAGTAACAAGAGAAAATGTATCCAAATAGTCTAATCCTTCCAGCTGAGTGTAGCCCTAAGAAATCAATCGTGATTTAGATCTCTCCACAGTATCATCAGGATTGAACTTATAGGTATACCCACTTACAACCAACATGGTATTTCCCTGGGGGTATTTCACAAATATACCATGTACCCGTTGTCTCTAAAAAAAATTCATCTCAGATTCATGGCCATATTAAACTATTTAGATTGAACAGCCTCAAGGAATGTTTTAGGTGGGGTGACTGTAAGTGAAGAATGAGAAGAAAAAGGTAATGAAGGATTTAAAAGGTAGCAATGATATTCATCTAGATAAGCAGAAGGATTTAAAAGGTAGCAATGATATTCATCTAGATAAGCAGAAGATTTAGTTTGTCTCTTTTCACTAGTAACTGGAATAAACGTCTCTGATGGCTGGGAAGAAGAAGATTTAGAACATAATGAAAGTGAAACAGAAATTTTGAGGATATCAGTGACTGGATCATTGGTGAAGTGATCGGGTTGTAAATGATCATTACTAAGATCAAAGAAAGTTGGAAATGGAGAATTTGGAACATGAAGAGGTAATATATCTTGAGAAAAGAATGTGGAATAGTAAGAAGATGATGTCTTGGAGAATGGAAAAACGGTTTCATGAAAATGACATTGCGGCTGATAGTGATAATATTTGTTTCAAGATTGAGAACTTTATACCCTTTGTATCTTTGAGGATAACCAAGAAAGAAAAAGGTTAGCTCTAGGGTAGAATTTGTGACGATCTTTGGAAAGGGTAATGCAACATAACATCATTTTTTGTTAAGAATCAAATAAATGAGTTTTTTTCAAGAACAAGGAATCTTTCATTATGAATAGCAAAGACAACCAAAGACTCATAAATGATCATAGTCTGTTTGTTTGGATGTAAAAAGCTCAAAAAGAGTTTTATTGTTTAGTAAAGGAGAGGGGTGCGATTGATAAGATAGACTGAGGTTTGAATACAATCACCCTAGTGTTGTAAAGAAATTTTGGATTGGAAAAGAAGAGCTCTTACCACGTTAAAAATATGTTGGTGTTTCCTTTCCACAACAGAATTTTGTTATGGAGTATAGGAACAAGAGAAGAAATGATTTATGCATTTTTTTTTAAGAATAGAAGTAAATGAAAGCTCTGGAGCGTTATCAGAACGATTGTCATTGATAGGGATTTGATATTGAGTGGTGATGTATTGAAGAAATTTGGGAAAATTTTAGTAACATAACCTTTTAGTTTGCATTAAGTACACTCATGTTACCCGTGTGCAATCGTCTACTAAGATTAAAAATATTTGTACCCTTTTATAGTATAAACATGAAATAGACCCCATATATCTAAATGAATTAAGTCATAAGTGTCTTTGGACATATTATTAGATGATGAAAAAGATAAGGTGTTTTTGTTTGGCTAAAAGACATACAGTACAAAAAGAATCATGATCTGACTTGAAAGGAAAATAAAGTATATTGGAAAGAAAATGAACTTTATGTGGAGATGGATGACCCAGTTATTGATGCCAGATGAGAAAGGGAAGAATTTGAGTTGAATTAACTTAAGAATTTTTAGTACTCTTCCCAATCATGGAGTCCATAATATGTTCATGAAGAAGAAAAAGATTATACAAGAAGTGGGAGAGAAAAGAATGGAAATGGATGGAGCTGTTTCGAGATAAAGCATTGATGATGCTAAGGAGGTTAAATTTGAATTATGGAACATAGAGAACCATCTAAAGGATTATATCCTTAGATAGAGAAGGTTTCATATTTGGTGAGAGGAATTTGAGTGCCATTAGGAGAGAGTATGTGGTGATTGCAAATCCAATAAACAAGACTTTCGAGTCTTGAAAAAATTAACAAACCGCCCGTCGCATGGAATGAAGCCCATGGGCTGAGTGAATTGGAGTGGAAGGCCCGTTACCCATGGGCGGTCAGGACGTTACAAGTTCATTGATGATCCTAGTCATTGTCTTCACAATTTTGCTTCTCTTGGTCGCTTTTCAAGCAGTACATGCAGACTATTACGGTCCAAGGCCACCGGTTACCCCTACCCTACGTCCCTAAGCCATGGATGATGGATCCCACTTCTGGGCCCCAAGCCTGTTTATCGGCCTCTTACTACTTCGAGACTGCTGGCTAACTCCATTGCAAGACTGTTCTTTGACCCACATAACGCTCTTCGATCTAGACTAGGTATATTACTTATGAACATTGTTAACCCTTGTTGTTGGCCGGCCATAAGATTTTGGGGGCTGAAAGAAATGTAGTGAAAATTTTGATATTTTTTTATAATAAATTAGAAATTTATACCTATATAATTTTCTTCAAACATTTTAGGGATCCTAGACCAATGTTTCATTTGACTAATCAGCCCTGGTTAGCTGAGAGACCAGGTTGGAGTCCTCTTACTCCGTTTATGGTTGGATACTGTAAATACCTTGAATGACAAGAACCCGATTTTTAGTACATTAGTCTTGACTTTGCCTTATATGATTAATCCGATTAACAAACCATTTCTTTTACGCATTTCTGACTTTTTGTGCAATTTAGGAGGTATTTAGGTTTCCAGTGTTATTCTTGGGGTTACTTTTACATATAGTGTATATATGACTTTACCAATATTTCTCCTATATATTGTATGATGTTATTCTTTAGCAAAAAAAGATAATGTTAATGTTATTGATTTTGCTGAAAAACTTATTTGCTATTAGGTTTGTCTCCACTGGTTTAGGATGGTATAAGCTAGCGAGCTACGCGACATGGTGGGCGAACCAGAGGTGTTAGAACTGCTTGTTGACCCATTCAACTGGCCCATATGGTGAGGACTTGTTCCGGGAAGTGGCTCAAGCTGGGCACCAGGATTTGCGGTGCATTCATGGATCGTAGAAGGCAGCTCCTACAACTTCAACACCAACTCGTGTGATGGAGGTGAAATGTGTGGTCACTACACTCAGATAGTGTGGCGTGACACCAAAAGGCTTGAGTGCGCAAGTGTAGTCTGTGAGAACGGTGCTGGAGCTTTCATCACTTGTAACTACGACCCTCCGGGTAGCTACGTTGGCAAGAAACCTTACTAAGAGCATCTCCAAAAAGACTTTTCAAGGTGTTCTTCTCCAAAAGCAAAATTTCAAATTTTACTTCAAAATTATTTGTAATTCACACTATGCTCCTTATATTTTTCATAATTAATATAAATCACAAAACTTTTATAGATAACTAGCACATATATAAAAATATTATAGTTATATTAATTAATAAAATCTTATATTAAAATATAAAATTATAAATAGAATACATAATCTAATCTATTAAAAGGGAAGTACAAATAGTACTTAGCCCTGACTTTTTCCAAACAATTACAATAGAATGCCACTGGGCTTATACACCATCGTTTTGTAGCATTACTATACCATAGCATTACCATCTATTTTTTCTTCTTGATTTTGCTTCGTGTTCTTCGTTGTATCTCGGAATTGTTATTCTTGATTCTTCAGTAGGAAATGGAAACTCTCTGCGCCAAGCTCTATGACAAATACACCACCTTCAAGGTTTGATTTCTGATTTTAATTTCTAGGGATTTCGATTTTAGAAAACTTTCAAAACTTTCGTTTCGATTTGTGTCTCCAGAAATTTTCAAGTTTTCGGAATTGGACGAGGTTAATAGGAAACAAGAAGACGAGAGTTCATTACCTTTGTTTCAGGTACCATCTGAGAAAGTCTCTTCCTTTTTCATCCATACTTCAACTTTCACTCTCTCATTACTTGCTTCTATGTCGTTAGGTTTGATTACTAATTTGTTTGACAGTAG
>NC_027756.1:40811904-40820276 GCF_000695525.1 Brassica oleracea var. oleracea
TTTTTAGAAATCACAGTAAATAGATATGGTTTGATATATAAATTGATCAATTAATTATATTAGTATTATCATATGTAAATTATATAAAATAACTAATAACATAATTTATTTTATTGATATGATTTCACACATAAAATGTTGATTTTAGTAATTTAATATTTTATATTAAGTTAAAGGTTTTTTATCAAATTAAAAAAACAACATATTTTTTACCTTTTTGTTGACAAATATATGTACTAATATTTAGTTATTTAATAGTATTATGGATTAGTATTTTTTATTTTTATTCTAACAAAATACTACTATTATTAACTTATTATGTTTACTTATAATTTAAATAGTAAAATAAAAAATAAAAAATAGTCTATTTAAAAATCAAAATATCTTCATGTTATATTAAAATTGATATCAAACCATATAAAGCAAAATTTATAAAAAAAATATTATAAATGATAAATATATT
This sequence comes from Brassica oleracea var. oleracea, assembly GCF_000695525.1. Lineage (NCBI taxonomy): Eukaryota > Viridiplantae > Streptophyta > Magnoliopsida > Brassicales > Brassicaceae > Brassica > Brassica oleracea. The sequence continues at coordinate 40,812,368 of NC_027756.1, forward strand.
TATGGTTTTTGGTATAAAATCGAATAAACAAAAAATTGATGGTATATCAGCCGAACCAAACTAAAGTATGCATGATTTTAATATGGTTTAAATTCTTTATAAACCGAAATACCGAAAACCAAAAAAAAGAACCGAAATCGAACCGATATCCGGATTAGACATCCTTTAAATAAAAGTATCATAAATAAATCATTCACAGAAAATGACATCCGTGCGGGCGCACGGGTCGAAGCACTAGTTAAATATTAAACTACAAGCAAAATACTATATTATTACATAAAATTATTTTCTTAATGCTCTATTTTCAGTTACACAAAATTTGTTTGGAACATATTTTAGAAGTTCTGGAGAAAATTTACTAGACTATTAGTGTTGTTGTAATATTTAAATTTGTGTAACAATTATGTCTTCGTGTATATATCTTCTTAAATTTTTTTATTAAGTTTCTTTTGTAATATTCTTGTTTTCTAATTCTACTTTCATGTATCTTCTTAAAAAAAATTCTACTAAGTTTTTTTTGTAATATTCTTATTGACTAATTCTACTTTTAAAATATTATAAATTTTATTTTAATGTTTTTTAAAAATTATGTGTAAAATTTAAATTTATTAAAAATAAATTTGAAATATTTAAAATATACAAAAGTTTTAAAGATTAAAACTATGAATGAAAAAATACTTAAGAATCATAAATGTGAGATATAATGAATTATAAGGACCATGATGCAAATAAAAAGATGAAACTTCAAATTTAGAGTTTTGAGTAGTGAAACTTTTCACTTATTAAAACTCTATATTTGTAGTTCCTTTTTGGAGAGCAAAAAACTCTATATTTGAAGTTATAAAGTTTCTTTTGGAGATGTTCCAAGGAAAAGTCTATAAACGGTTATTCTTTTGGTACTTGATTTCATTAAGGAAGTGTTATTGGTTTATATATTTTGATTGATTTAGAAATCCATATAATATTTATAAATCCAAGTAAAATATGCAAATCCGGAGGTTTTCTCTCGGATTTGAGTCTTTGTATTTTTAACTAAAAAATCTAAACAAATCCAATCAAATCCATTATTAAATCAAATATATTAGTAAATCCGTACGATTGAATAGCACTTGATTTGATATAGAATTTATGAATCATTAAACCAATAACACATGATTTTAATACAGATTTGAAAATCATAGAACCAATAACACTAGATTTAGTTCGGATTTTCAAATCCATTAAAATACAACAATCAATAACCTCTACTAAATTGTTTCATGTTTTCTGTTTCAATATATATATACTAGGGTTAACTCGCCCGTGATAAATTCAAAATAATTTCAAAACTTCTTAAATTTGAATGAGCATTTGTATAAATATATTTTAATTATAAATGTTATTTTCACTAATTATTTTGTTAGAGTTCACAAATTTGTCTTGATTATGATTGTATTTGGAATTAAAATCTTTAATGGTAGTTGAGTAGATTCTATAAAATAAATATATAATGTTTCTTATTTTTGAATTCATTGGAATTCTTTGGAAAAAAAAAACATTTTCTCTAGAATTTACTAATTCAAATGATACTGAGACTAACAAATCATAGATTGGAGTCGATGCTTTAGATGTGTACAAAGGAAAAACTCATTAGAAGTAAACATTTCTTCCTTAGTTGTGGACAAAGAAATTTAAGAGAAATCATAAACCCAGAATACATTCCTTAGTTGGCCTGCATCGTTTATATCTATTACTTAAGTCTCCTCTTCCTTGGCTAGAAATATTTTGGGATAGTCAACTGCATACAGCAAAAATAGTGGTAGAATGAGGCACGTAGTCTCCTCTTCCAACATCCAGCAAATTAGGCAACACATAACAACGCTGAAAACTGTTTCTACATAAGCCCTGTTCGGGAGGAAGACGCAGAGCTTCAGCGACCGGTGACCAGAAACAAACGTGAACGGCGGCAAAATGGAATACGGATGTGAGAGAAACTAGTCGCTGGCGTTTAAAAGTCAACTCTGCATTCTTAAAACGCTGACGCTATGAATTCCGGCGATCTGAAGTCTATTAAGTCTGAAGAATTTAAGAATCGCCGCGTCTAAATCCAACTAAGCTTTACTTAGTTTCACGTTCTAATTTGGATCGCTGACGCTAGTTTCGGCGTCTTGACAACGAACAAGGCTATAGTCAAATTTGTGTTAACGTTGTTCCCAATATCCATCAAAGGAGCCCGGTACAACTTAATCGTCTTAGCATCTGAGTCTGGAGCTAGATACAACATTTCCTCTTGGGCCGTGTCCTTTAAACGTTATATATCTTAGTTACACACTTCCTCTTGGTTCCATGTCCTTTTAAACTTCAAGCACCCTCCACCATTTCTTACATGATTCATATCGTTTAATCTCTTGAAACCTAGGCTGCAGCAGCAGAGCACCGTACTTCTCTTTGCTACATGGCTTGAACCATGAGCTCTTTACTCTAACCCGAAACCCAAATTGTGTATCGTAGCAGTTATGGTAGTTATAATCACCATCACATGACTCAAACTCCATTACAACAGCTGGGGCATAAACATCTTCTCTCTAACAGGTTAACTAATCAGTTCATCAAACTCTCTTGTTTCTTCTCCTTCTTCTTCTTGTTAACTTATTTTCTTTATTCGTTTTCACTAAATCCAACATATCTCATGGTCAATACCACAAGCTAGAGCTCTCCAGTCTTTTAAGTGCATCCCCCATCTCTGACAATGAATCATCTCTTTATTGGGTCTGTCAGTATGTGAATACGCAGCTGGATGTACCTGTTATACACCACAACCAATGATGATTAGTGTAAAGTTGTAAAACCCAAAAAAATTACAAACGTTGTCAATACAAAAGCATTTCAATTTCTGTTTTCTTCTAAAAAAACACAAAACAGTCAACATCGGATCTGAAAATCCATTTACTTCACCACTCGTGAAACAACTGAACTAAATCATATTTGTTAGGGTAAAATATGTTCTTCAATCGATGAATCGATGATTAAGCAATAAGCTTTCCTTACAGGAACTAAATGGTTGGATAAGTTGTGCAAGAGATCTCTACGAAACCCTTCAGTTCCTTCCTCTATGTTTTTCTTTTTGGCAATCAAGACTTTGTTGGCAAGTTTTGCGTCTGTCTCTGCTGAATATACACCAAAAAATCACGGCTTTCTGTGAATACATAATTATAACACAAAACAAAAATCTTTAATCAGAGAGAACATCAATTAATTTTTTGCCTAAATCTCTCTGTAACTTTTCTTGGTTCTAGAGATGGTTTCGAGAGGAGGAATACTTACCTATTTATACTCTTATTTAGACCGACTAATATGGGATTAAACACAATGAACAAACAATTTGAAAACGTTTCAGAAAAACAGGCGAAGATCAGAAGTCGCGTAAAGCACATTTAGGATTGGATCTATTTGGGCTATCAGGCCCGTATGTCATAAGCAAAGACAGTTAAGCCTATAAACACAGCATAAGAAAAGTAATGAATTAAGCCCAAAAACGCATTGTCTCGCCAGTTAATGATACGGTGCGGATCGTGGAGAGTAGACACGTGTGGCGCTGTGGTTTAACTAATTACTGACGTGGCAGCACAGGAAAGAGAAAAAATCAAAATCAAAATTTCCGAGATATCTAATTTGTAGGGATCATAGTTTTTTGTTGTTGATGATGTTTCTAATGTCATAATGGTAATGTCCTCAACTTTTGTTGGTTGGCCTTATTATGTAACCATCTTTAATGATTGTGTAAGTAAGAGTATATAAATAAAACGTATCCATGTTTACAAATTACAATGATAAAATTGCATAGTTAAACTGAAGACGATGGAAAAAAAGACTATTAATCCGATGGAGTGGCCAACCTTTGCGACAGGGATTGAAGTGTTCCAGAGACTACAAGAAGACTTCGAGGAAGTGAGTTTGGCTCATATTCTTCGGAATAAGAATGTTCGAGCGGATGCGCTTGCAAAAGAAGCACGGAGCAGAAGATATATTTTTTCCCATATAGATCAGATCCGGACAGACGGAGATGCTCTTCGGAGAATCGGGTCGTCTACCACCACTTGATCTAGTCTACATGGATAGTCGACAAAAAAAAAAATATATCTGGTTCTCTTGTGTTTAGGCCCATCTGAAAGTTCATGTGCAAAGGAAAGAAAGCAAAGACCCAACAAGAGATGCGCGTGGTCACGCAACACTGAAAGCACGTGAGGAGAACTTGTCTGTAGTGTATGGTAAGCAGCCAAAACAGTGAAAACAGAGTACACTCGTGTGCGTACGAGAAATAAAGTGGTAATGATTAGAGTCCATATGTCACAGTTGTGAGTGGAAGATTCACAACTGTGCCACCGCAATCACAATATGAGTAACTGGGTTTTGTGATGCTTTACACATTTGTTATTATACTCGAGTTATTTATTTATTTATTTTTCTTAGAAACAAAATACTGTTACGAAATAACTTATAATTTATAGTATCGAGAAATTTAAATAAGAGTAGAATTTAATATCCGTAGGAAGCAAATAACACTAGTATAAGGGAGAGAGTTTATTATAAGGAAGAAGAAGAAGATGTAATGGTTCTTTGATTATAAACTCTTGTTCTTGTTTATGGTGTACAAAAGAGTGAGATGAGTGATGGTATTTATAGTGAACAACAATACATAAAATAACAAAGATAGTGCTTAATTTGGTAAATGAGTGGGTGATCATAGTGTTTGATGAGTAGATGATCATAGTGCTTGAGTTGGTAAAGGAGTGGATGATCATAGTGCTTGAGTTTGGTAAAGAAGTGGATGATCATTTCAATGCTTAATTTATAACAAAAGGTTCATATAAATGACATGTGCATGCCTTTATGCTTTCTCTTATTTTAGGAATAACTTAAAAGATCACTAACCACTATTCTGAATCATGTACCTCTTCTTTGTGTCATTCACAACCACTGCTATAGTATCGGAACAATAGGTTGTCCCACGGTTGTTATATAATTGGAGAATAAAGAAGATGACCATGGGATCAATCCCACAATAGCAGTTAAGTAGACATGCCAAATAATAGCTGTGAAAACCAGAGTCAAGACATATGAAACCTCACATAGTCAGGGCCGGCCCTGAGATTTAGGGGGCTGCAAGCGGTTTTTAAAAAATTTCAGCTAAAAATTTTTTTTGGTAAATTTGGGGGTCTAAAAATAAATTTTTGAGGCTTTTTTTTCCATGTAATTTTTTTCAAAATTTTTGGGGTCATAAGGCCAATGTTTCGTTAAATTTTTTTTTAAAATTAGTAGCAACAAATTTTTGTAGCTTTTCATCTACGATCAAATTTTTTTCAAAATTAGTAGCAACAAGTTTTTGTAGCTTTTCATTTTCACTGTTTAAAGTTTTCCACTCCCTGCTTGCAAAAATAAAAAAACAACCACAACCTCACATGTTGCAACCAGAGACTGATAGAAAAACCATGTATATGAAAACGCATAATGTATTCTTCTTTAGAACTTTGCGGAGTATGAGCTGCATGAGAGATAGAAACAGTCCATTGCCAGCAGAAGCCGCTGCGGTACATAGGAAGTCTATTGCATATTTCCCTTTAGAGACTTCTTTGCCTTGTGATTCATTGTTGATCACAAGAAGAGTAGATGAAATGATGATGAGAAACAGATAATTCACTATGAAAGGAGTCAACTTCTGCAAGTTGAGAATATATGAGAAGAAAGCGTTCAAAACCAAATGCAAGTTGAGAATATATATATATTTATTTATTTTTCTTTTTTTTCTTTTTGAATGAATGTTCAATTTAGTGAATCCAAAAAACCGTTTTTACATCATAGTACATCTTTATTTTAGTTTTTCAAAAAATAAAAAATTAATGAAACACTAGATTTTGACACGCCCTTTAAAAACGCGGATATTTTTTTCTTTTATAAGTGTCATATAAATGTGTCATATATTTGTACGTTCATGTTTTATATATATTTTTGAACTTTCTTTCAAATCGCGAGATTTGTCACCTTTTAAAATTTTATTTAAAAGAGACAAAGATTTATTAACTATAGGATTATGTATTTAAAATTTGATAACCTAATACTTTTGTATTTGTGTTGATTTTTTATGTACTAAAAATATTTATAGATGTTGAGACATGGTTTAAAATTTTTTATATTTGTATTTATAAAATTAATTTTGAAGAGCTTTATTTTTTTAAGTTTATTTTATTTTTCCAACAAAAGTATTATATTAACATTTTTAATTTGTTTTAAACCATTATATTTACAAATATAATAACAATGATATTTCTCATTGCATATTATACTATTTGATAAAAATAAAGACAATGAAGAATAAATATCAAATATTTCTATGTTACTGTTTTTATAATATACGGACTTTACAATATACACTTTAAAATATGGTTTTCATATTTAAATATTATTGTATTGATTAACAAAACAAATTCAAAAGATTTTTAGGAATATTTACTATATAGTTTAGAAAGTTTCGAATATAATGATGTAATCAAATCATACAAATTTTCTAAGAAAATGATACATATTAAGGATAGAATGAGGTGACACAAAATCAAAACTATTTTGTTGAAAAAATTACATATATTAACATGGTTAAGAGTAATAAACAATAATGAAAATATTTAAATTTTTTACATTATGGGAATGGAAGAAAGATTGATCCAAAGTTGACTTCTTCTTTTGAAAGTTCAGATGAGTGACTCCTTCCTGCTGCCATCTAACAAATCAAAGCCAAGATTGAGTGAAACCAGAAAAATCCTAGAGGATTCGATGTTATTTGTGTGTTTAGTATTTTTTTTCTTTCACTTTTTCCGGCTTTGATTATATTTTTGTGACCACTAATCTTTGTGAATGATTGAAAGAAATGAGAAATATAAATCTAATGTTATTTGTGACATGTTAAAAAACAAAACTAAAAGAAATAAGAAATACAAATTAAAAGAAAAGACGAAAAATAGCAACACTGGTTCTGGTTTATTTGGTGTTTACATCATCTATACTATTAAACGAAAAAAACAGAGGTCAATAAAACTTACAGATAAATCCAGTATTTGAAGAGTTGATGTTAAATAGTTTTGTAATATTTGATCGACTATTTGTTTTGCAGCTATTCCAATGAAATAAACTTGTGTTATTAAATCAATCACGATTAGATATAACTTAGAAAATAAATATGAAAATTGAAGGTAATAAATATACCTGAAATTTATAGATGAGATAACTATTTAGTTCACATGAAACAACTAAAGAAAATGAAGAATTATCAAATCATATGTGGCTTCAAATGAGCAATCATTATGATAATTCATCTGCACATAAACTAAAGGGTTTTTTCAAACATGACCTAAAATTTTAAGTCAAACACAAAAGTAACTCATGCTTTTTTGAAACTTTATTTTTCTCTGTTCACCCTAGAAGTTTGAGTTATTCATGAAAATGCCATTATATTTTTTTTTAATTTTTTGCAAATGATTCTTTTACTTTATCATCCTCATCTTCGCCAAATATTTACAATATTGACATTGCCATCAATACACTAACCACCATGAATAACCAATTTGAAGCTCTTAATGCACCAAAGTTTTGAATTTTACTCTTCATATCTCATTACTTATGCACAAAATCCACATATATTTCACTCTCTCTTCAAATTCATCCAAAAAAACTAATATTTTGGTTTCAAGCTTTGTAAGGTTCATAGAGACATTGAAGCTCATGATTCGTGGTCATTAACGACTTGGTAGATTTTGTAGTGAAGTTATGGATACTTGGAGAAACAAAACAAGTAATCTCACAGGCTTAAGGTATGAAATCATTTTTTTTCTCAGATCTGTTCGCGAAAACTTTCAGAAGTCTTCGGGAAGACTTTCTGAAG
>NC_027756.1:40820808-40836560 GCF_000695525.1 Brassica oleracea var. oleracea
GAGTGAGATGAGTGATGGTATTTATAGTGAACAACAATACATAAAATAACAAAGATAGTGCTTAATTTGGTAAATGAGTGGGTGATTATAGTGTTTGATGAGTAGATATCATAGTGCTTGAGTTGGTAAAGGAGTGGATGATCATAGTGCTTGAGTTTGGTAAAGAAGTGGATGATCATTTCAATGCTTAATTTATAACAAATACATCATTTTACACCCTGAATGAGAAGCCGTTTTTCTTTTTGGAAAGAGAACCCTTTGGGATCACCACAAGACATGAATTACTTTTTCAATCCAACCTCTTCACTGTCTTCATGTCACTGCAACTTGAATCAGTAAAATATGCTTTATTTGCTTCGTATATTCATCATCTATGTCACATCACTTTTCTTGACAATCTATGGACTCTTAGCCTACTTCGGCTGTAAGTAAGCTGGATAAACTCTGGCAAAACTGTGAAGTGGAAAAAGAGCCATTTCATATCATAAGATGACTCTATAAACGTATTAAAAAAAAAAAAAAATCTTGAATGGGTCTAGTAACTTCTGTTCAGTTTACCTCCATGTATAGTCTTAACTCCCCTGCGGATTTTGATATTTCTATTACACAATTGGTTGGAGTCACCTCGATCACCTCTGCTGATAGTAAGTCATAAGAAGATCTTGATCTTATCTCTTTTGGCTGAATCTTAACCTGGTTATTAAACAACAACAAAAGATGCAGATATGAGATATTCAGCTAAACTTGAGATCTATAGAAGAATGTGCAGTAAACTAACTTATATATATATATATATAGTTTACCTTGAAGTGCTTTATTCTTTCAACCGATAAACTAACATCAATTGCAGCAGCTTCAATCTTCTTGATTGTTTCTTGTACTGTGTTCTTGGACCCAATTCTTGTTTTATATCTCTTATCATCCTAAAGAGATAACAATAAGGAACACTTTCAAGGGTTAGTATCTTTTTGTTAAATGAGTTTAAAGATTTGACCAGAAAAGTTATACGTCTTTTACTTGTTCTTCGAAGAGACCTGACAAATCTAGATCACTAGACATTGCTATTATCTGAAAAGCGTTTATAAAATTTGAAGACGCGGTTGCTGCATTTATCTCCGCTACATTCTCCTTGACTGAGTCTGAAACTTGATGATAAGCTGGTGTATAACCTAACTTGAACCAAGAATCTTGGATGATAATCTCAGCTAGTGTTATACGCTGCATTCAAATATTCACAAACATTGTTACTCATTTTTGGATTAACGTTGGCTAATAGAGTTATGGAGATTATCTCTTGTTATATACCGTTTGAGGATTTGGGTCAAGAATGTTAAAGATTAGCCTCTTCTGCTCTCCAGTGAAACCAGGTGGGAACGTGTAATCTGCTCTGAGTATCTTCTTATACAAGACAGGAAGAGTATGATCATCGAACGGTGGGTAACCAGCAAGCAACTCGAATAGAATCACCCCACAAGACCACACGTCCACTGCTGCTCCTGAGTACCCTTTGTTCATTATCAGCTGTTTTCATTAACAAAAATTATCTTTTACACATTCATTGATTCTGAAACATTATGTCAATTAATTATTATTATCATAAATATTTTTACCTCAGGTGCTATATAGCATGGAGATCCACAAGCTGTAGAGAGCATATCCCCTGACTTAAATAAATAACCAAAAACTTATTTAGAACTTGATTGTTTCAAAGACACTTAACTGGTTTAACAAATATAAAATGATATGATCAGAATTAGAAAGTGTTACTTTAGGTACTGCACTTAGTCCAAAGTCAGAGACTTTGAGATTACCCTTTGAATCTATTAGCAAGTTTTGTGGCTGCAAAATCAAAGTATCCACAAACTTAATAAGTAAAACAGAGAGATTGCAAAAAAAAAAAAACATAAAGGTTATACATCTTCTCTTACCTTAAGATCTCTGTGGTAAACTCCTCTGTTGTGACAGTAATCAACGGCATCAATCAATTGTTGGAAAAGCTTTCTTGCATCTGATTCTTTCATCTTATGTCTTTCAAGTTTGTCTGAAAGCTGACCACCTGCCACGTATTCCATCACAATACAGATCTTTGTCTTGGTCCCAATCACCTCGTGTATCTGTACGATGTTGGGATGGTTAAGAAGCTTCATAGTCCTTACCTCTCTCTTGACTTGAGACTCTAGACCCTTTTGGATAACCAGAGACTTGTCTATGATTTTGACAGCTACATAGGTACCATTGGTCGTGTCATAACCAAGTTTCACTTTTGCGAAGTTCCCTTCTCCGATGGTCCTCCCTATCTCGTACTTGCCGATCTTCTTCGTCCCAAACAAACCCATCTCAGAGATAGAGAGAAAGAATAAGAAGAAGATGTTTATTAGCTTCGAAGGGTAATATTTATGTATGAAAAGGGAACTTGAAACCAAACTAATGAGGGCTATAAGAAGAGTTGGATTCTCTTGGTAGATCAAAAATTTGACTTTTAGATGATAGATAGTGACAGTTTTTAAAAGTAATCAAAGATATATTATTGGTGTGTTGTATTTGACCGCTTGGCTCGTGAGTGAGTGAATCGTAGCTCGTGATTCTCGTGGTGAGAATAGGTCATCATGCTCTACGAGCCGATAATAAACAATGCTTTTTTTGTGGGGATATATCTTCATAGAGTTCACAAGCTGGCAGCTAGGTGGATTCTATTGTCATTATTGAATTTTATTTTATTCCCCCCTCCCCCACACCTTTAAATTTAGAAAATTAAAAAAATATTTATTTTCGCGCTACACACAGATTATTACTTTAAATTTATTAATTTATATTATTACGTGTGATTATATATTTTGAATTTGTTAATAATTTTTATTCTATGTAAATTTGAGGCAAAGTTTGAATATTGATTAAAAAAGAATTTTAAAAATATTTAATACAATACGATTGAATATTTTTTTGCTATTGTGGAACTGCTTAGAGATCTCTTAATAAACATTTATACTAGATCTCGATCCGCGCAACCGCGCGGATGTTTGTTTATATTTATTTTTATATAAACATTTTGTTTACAATTATAAATTAGTATATATTATAATATATATAAGGTGTGTCTATCAGTTTTTAAAACATAATAATTTTACCATATATGTTTTTTTATTGAATAGGTTGTTTCAACTTTCACATGTATTTATATTTTTTTATTATGTTTTTTGGATTGTTATTTCATTATTTAACTCGTAATTATATATAAAGATTGGTAAATATTGTTTTATTTATCCAGTTCGAAAGATATTGTAATATTTCACAAATTTAAAAAGTTTTAAAATTTAATTTTTAGCTTCATATATTATCGAGTATATTTAAAGTTGTTCAAACATAATAATATTAGAGGATACTTGTTCTCCACCAAATAGATTGTTTCAAATTTCACATGTGTTTGTTTGTTCTTATATTTTTTTTGTTTGTTGAATTAGTATTTCATTATTGAATAAAAAATAGAAATATAATTTGGAAAATAATAAAATATTATTATCTCCAAATATAATCAAACATTTCACAAAATAAGAAACTTAACAAAAGCTAAACTTAAAGCTTCATGTATAAATTTTATAAAAAATTTAATTAAACATTTAATTATATTTTTTAAAATGAATTATATAATTTTAAAAATTAAGATTGTAAAGAGTTAAATAGTATACATATGGGTCAAGTATTCTTTAAAATATAAATATAATGGGTCAAATATTCTTTAAATTCAATTATTGAAAGTCCAATATTAATGTTTTTAGCCCTAAATGATCAGGTAACAAAATTTTCTCCGGAAAAAAACGTGTCATTTGCCTAACAAATTTCGTCGGTGATCGGGATCATCGCCAACCTTATGTCTTCTCTTTAATACTCTTATTTTTAGAAATGGCCGAAGGCAAATTTAGGTGACGTCATAGATGGTTAAATATTTAGGGTATTGTAAAGAGTATATTCTGTGAAATCACGAAATATATAGTGGATATTTATGATTCGGTTGTTATTGTTAATATATTGTGGATATTGATATATTTTTTATGGACGCAATAAATATAGGATATTCTGTATTAGTTGTTATGTAAAAATATAAAAGATTTCGTGATTAGTTAAGGGCAATAGTAATTACTGAAATCTAACTAATAGGTTTGATACGTATCCTTAGAATATTCTAAGTTGCAATCTTGAAGCAATTTTTTTTTGAAAAAATCGTTTGGATATTTTGTTTGTCGTTGATGCTGGTTTTCAAAATGGAATAGTGGTCGACATTTTAGTGGTTATCGAAAACGGAATTTTAGGAGTATTGATGTCATTTAGTTAGGCATAATAACAATTTTGATTAGAGATTAAATGTAACATGACTTTCTAGGTATAGGTCCATTTTTTAAAAAAAAATCACACATGAATCAAGGTTGCGACTTCTGTTTTAATATATAAGATATATGAGATATTATTGTGATTGGTTATATTTAATTTAATTTTAATTAGAGTATTTAGTTTTTACCAATTACTTACCATATACTTATATTATTGGCTAAATTGTTGTCAATGTCGTTGAGGAATAAAGTGTTTTGTTATCGGATTAGATTTCACAAAACAAAATTCAAAAAGTAGAAATCCAAGCAGAATTAATTGAATCAACTTCACACGTGAGTTTAGGGGTGGACACTTTACCCGATATCCTAAGCCGCACCCGAACCCAATCCGAAAAACACAAACCGAAATCCGAAAAATTCGAACCGAAATTCGAACCGAAGTAGCAAAATATCCGAACGGGTATTGAATTAGGAGAAATTGGATATCCGAACCCTAATGGGTAATATCTGAACCCGAATGGATATCCGAAGATAACCGAACATATGTATAATTAACCTTATATTTTTAGTTTACATCTCTCATTTTATATAAAATATTATATTGATATTACACATACTTTAAATTCATATGATATACATACAATTACGGAGAAAATGATTTACTACTCACTTAAAATGTATGTCAAACTTTTTATTTCAAGAATTAACAAAAAGTTACACCCAAAATTTAAAAACAATAACCAAATTAATGTATTTTTAGTTTCAAAATGTTATGTCCAAATCTATTAACTATTCAATCTATTAAAAAATAAAAAAAATAGTTAAGTGAAAGCTATATTTTTAAATACAAGAAATTTGGAAAATGAAAATTTTAATTTTTTTTTCAAAATCTAAATATCTGAACCCGATCCAAAATAATCGAATCCGAACTAAAAATACCCGAACCCGACCCAAAGTACAGAAACACCCGAACGGGTTCTACACCTATATACCAAAATATCCGAAAATCCGAAATACCCGACCCGGACCCGAACAGATATCCGAACACCCACCCCTACGTGAGTTCATGAGCTTTTATAAATACATATCACAACTATAGAATCCAATTTTTGGATAAAAGAATTCATAAAAAGAGTAAAATTAAATCATACGTATAAATCCAAAGATTGACATATCATCCAAAAACGATAAATGTATGTTGGAAAAAGAGCCGTGAACGTTTATAGTTGCCATAAGATAATCCTAAAAATCCCTAAAATAAAAAAAATAATAATACATATTAGAACAGAAGAGAAACATATAAAGAGTTAAACTAACAAATAAATATTAATTATACAACAATATTTTCTTAAAATAAAATTATAATATTATCATTAAGTTTTATAACTATTTCAAGATAAGATAATTATTTTATTCTGTGTTTTTATGCCATAACCGAACGAAGATAAAATTATGTCAACTTTAGTTTTTTTTTTAATTCAAAAATACATTCAAAACTATAATCACCAACATCTAATTACTCTACACTTATTTTTATTTTTTGGTTGAAAATCTTTAACAATAACTGCTTACATTGTGTATTACTTATTTTGACTGGCCTTAAAATACGTTTAGTGGAGGCACATGTTTGCTACTTAGGAAACCAATGTTTTTATTATAACCCATGTTTTTTAATCCTAATTATCATATTGTTTTAATCGTATAAATTCAAGTTTTTGTAATTATATTATGCCTCTGATAGTAATAGCTAGATGATGATGCCTTTGATCTTTTAAATTTTTTCATGCCATAAGCGAATGTTTTTTTTTTTCATACTATGGCACGGCACTGGTTAGAGAGCATAACACAAACGACAACTATTTTGCCTATGATAATTATTTGTTGTATTGGTACATATAGTTCTAAATAAAATTGACGATAAGAAAATGTAGGGAAAACGTGCTATTTTCCCACGAGAAGTATCGTATCCTCCTATATGTCTCCCAAACTATGACCTCATCCCATATGTCTCCGAAATAAAAGTTCGAAATCTATTTATCCATGAAAGTATATCATAACTCTTATATATTCCCGAAATAAAATTTCGAAAGCTATAATCCCATAAAATTAAATTACTCGGTTTAAACCAATAAACTAAAACCGTTTTGATTAATTAAAACAGCTTTAGATCAATAAAAACCCGGTTAAGATCAGATTACATCAATCAAACCACAAATTATAAACCATGATCAGATTAACTAACCAAAACAGTTTCAGTTTATAGGAGTAATCTGATCTTAACAAGGTCTTTATTGATCTAAAACTGGTTTAATTAACCAAAATAGTTTTAGTTTATTGGTTTAAACCGAGTAATTTAATTTTATGGGGTTATGGCTTTCAAACTTTTATTTCAGGGATATATAAGAGTTATGATATACTTTCATGGATAAATAGATTTCGAACTTTTATTTCAGAAACATCTGGAATGAGATCATAGTTTGGGAGACATATGAGAGGATACGATACTTCTCGTGGGAAAATAGCATGTTTTCCCGAAAATGTAAGAAAGTTATGTTCTTAACATATAATTGTAAAATTTAATATGCATAAAAGTAAAATGTAAGTGTAGATGCCAAAATTATGTTTAGATGCACAACATAAATTAATTAATAAACATGAAAAATTATAAATTTATTTAATTTTATGTTGGGTCAATTCAAAGTATAATACAAATTTGATAATTTATTAATTTTAAAATACACTTAAATAAATATAAGTTTTCCTTAAAATATTAAATTAATAATTATTATAAATAACTTTTATAAAATTTACATAAATATAAACAAAAGATTGTGTTTTATATCCTTTTGCAATGAAATCAGTTTTAACTCTTGTCTTTTTCTCAATATTTAAGTGTTATATTATATTCTCGGATCACATCCAAAATTATATATATAAGATCTCGATACAACAATAAATAGCAAAAATATTAATATAAGTAAATACTTGATTTTTATTATTATTATTTTTTATTTTGATTTTTTTTTATAATAATTGTTTTTGTTATGGGTATTTCATGTAGAATGTTATAGTTTTCTATTTCAAAAGTTGTTTAGTAATTAGAATAATGATTCATTCTAAAGTATAATATCTGAATTATTTGATTGTAAATTGTTCTTTTAGTTCTACATTAAGTGATTTAAGATTCATTTGTATTTTTAATTTTCTTTAAGATTAGTAATTTCATTTTGGTAGTTATTTTTTCATTTAAAAAAAAATAATTGTTTGTGTTTTATTGTATTTAATCTAGTCGAATATTAAAGTCTCTCATCTTGATTCAAAATATTTTATTTTGTATGTTCTCTGACAATATCATTTCATATGTAAATCATGAATTGTTGTATATTAAATCGACCATTTGGCTATGTACTCAGAGAATAATAATAACTCATGATTTCTCATAGAATACACGAAAAGTGAAACCAAACTCCTGTGTTTTAGACTCCTCACGCAAACTATCTCAGCAAATTTATTGAAAGCTGCTTCATCTTTCACTCTTAAAAAAAACATGACATATGAAGATAACCAAGTTTTTCATTTCTGTAAAACCACATTTTCGCTCGCACAATTTCTGCTTATCACATTTCTGCATGCAAAACAGAAAGTGTAGTTTAACGTTTAAATATTTTTAAATAAGTAAAATAAAAATTGTAAGAAAATAATCTACAAATAAATTTTTATGAAAATATTACAAAACAAATAAATATAAATTTATATATTGATCTACAACATGTGATTACTCTAAATACTAAAATTATGTAACTAATTTTTAAAGTTATGTAATTGTTTAACTTACTGAAAAGTGGAATAACAAAGAAGAAATGAATTAAAATAAGATCTAGTGCAGTGAAAGTTATATATAGATAAATGTTTAAACAAATACAAAGAAAATATGGTTGAACTTTTTTTGAAAAACGTGGTTTAACTTCGAGTTTTTGTTGTACATTTTTTAAAAAAAAAACAAAATTTATTTCAATTAAGAGAAATATTAGCTGTAAACATATCCTTTTGTTTTACATCAAATAAATGCTCTAAGCTATTGTTTCTAGTTTTATTAGATATGCACGGTTCTCGGTTTATGTACAAATCGTTACTCGTTTTACCAGTCCCTCGTCTATATATTCTTATCTTCCCAGTCATAGTGACCATCTCTATTACATCTACCATCAATTTCTCTCCCGACCTCTTCTTGCGTTGTCATAGGATCCTCCAGTATCTCGTCTTACTCTCTGCAATGGGCTACGACTCACGCTGTTAGTTCTATCCCCTCCTGTTGGTAGCATAATTACTATGTCATCATATCTTTAAACAAAAGAACACATAACATTTGTAAATGACACTGACTTACGGGTTCTAGGCCTGTCCCTCAAAGGTGACTGGCGGAAATACAGTTGCATACTTTCCTCTTGCTCAGAAGATTTTGCTAGCAGCATAGTAACAACCCATCATGGCGGCATGACCGTCATCATTGGTTTTGGGAGGCCAAGATTTTACTGAATGTTGTCTAGATTCAGATGCTCACTGTCCTAATCATATCATTCGGAGCAGATCTCATGTTGCTTCCCTTTCAGCCATTACCCTCTGGACAGAAACGTGCACACTCGGGATCTTGTCGCCAAAATGTGATCTGACTTCCCAACGTATTTATTTGCATTCCACTAAGATGTTGAATATCTTCTTCCTTGAAATCCCTTATCAAGACACGTTTTCTACCCGAACCACTCATTCTCACTCACTTGTAGTTAGGCCGGAACTATAATTGAATATCTAAAAAGATAATCTGCAGAGATATTTGTAGGAAGAAAAAAAAGAAAGATTAAATACGCTTCAATTCAAGTAAGAAAAATCTTATTATCGAAGGATTATTACGCACGACTAAACTGAGCTAGAATGAAACTAAAGCACAAGAGTTGGAATTGGAAGAACTACATTACAGAGACCAATATTGAATCAGGAGGGTTTACCATTTCTTTTGGAGAGTTTGGGAACAAAGTTATAAATAGGAATGCTGATAACTTCGAGATGATATGAAACAAAGATGGAGAAGGTGACAATGAGTTCATCATAGAAGACCAAGTTCCTAATAAAATGGAGCATCCTCAAGTTTGGCAAACCAATATCAGGACATAGAGTAGAAGAATGAAAGTTACGTGAATTCATAAGCCTTGTTCGTATTCAGGGAACCAAGCTCCACTTTAGGGAAAGTAGCTGTATCTAAACCTGCGGGACTGGAAGGATTGTCCAATGGGTACAACAACTTTCTTTGCATATCCTCCTAAGAGCACAGACCTGAGACAAATAGAGCAGTGTCAGAAAGTTTAAGACTTTAATCTAAGCCTACGTAGAGGAGTTGAAGGCAATCCAACATAAACAGGACAAAGCTTAATCAACAGTTAACCAGATGAAAACAAATTGCAAGCAAAAACTTCTCCAAAACTAACTCAATAAGAACATGAAATGAGCACCGAGCAGCATATTCACACCAATCCTTTAATCAATCTCACATATATCAAAGGAACTGAACACATACCGAGTATTATAATTTCTAACCACAATCTTGTAAATTCAGTAATCTATACCTGGTTTCCGACTTTCCAGCGAGTGACAGACATGACAATGGATTCGATGGTTCCAAAGCACTGGAGACCAATGGCAAGGGATAAAGCCAGGTGGTGGAGAGTAGCAGCGCCTCTCAGAGCAGTTCCTTGAACTATAATAAGAACCTCATATTCATAAACTTTTGGGTCTTCCACTTCTCGGAGTTTCAGAGCCTCTGACGTTTCTGGATCGAGAGCATGATCGCCTTCATTCTCTGTCAATGAAAACCAAAGCAAGGGTTTTGAAAGCACTTTAGAAAGTTACATGAAGATTAAAAAAGCTAAAGAAAACATTCATCATAACTGAAACTCACCATAAAGAAAATTAGATTCACGGTTTTGTTTGCTAGCTAAAAGCAGAAGTATATATAAAGTATAAAAATGAAGGAATAGAAAGAGTTTCACGACGTTTAATTGTTGCAGTAAAGAATGAGGTTTTATGACTGATTATTAATGGGGTTTATTATGACATTAGGAAGGGAAACCAAAGAGATGATAACAGTACGGTGGAATTTTTTGTCTTTACTCTAAGATAGTTGTTTTGACGTGACAAATTAACTCTTTTTCATTGGTTGATTTTTTAATCTTATGTGGATAGGTTGAGAGTTGATTATTTAGAATTTTTAGTATTGTAAGACATGTCTCACAATTGGTGGGATGATATCTGATTTTCGATGATATCCTTTGATTTTCTGTCTTCGTTCAATTCTCATAGTTAGCCAAAAAAATGTATTTCAAGTGTTTTAATCTCTTAGTATGTTTTAAAATAGAAATACATCCTATTCACGCCAGTTTTTTTAAAAAAAGTTTGTCGGCTTTTTCATTTTGTGAGGATATTTGTCCACGAGAGAATTACATTATTTTTAGAGAAATTCTCTACGATAGTTTTTTTAAACTTTTTGTCACAAAATAGCCATCAATGAAAAAAATGACAAAAATAAGTTTTATTATAAGGTATCAAATGTATTTTTATCCTATGGTTAACTAATCTAGATTTAGGGTTTAGAATTAAGGGGTGGTGTTTTGGGGTTAGAGTTTCAAATTTCAAAAAATAAAAAATAAATATTAAAAATTTTAAAACTAAAATGGCTATTTTGATCATTTTAATTTTTAAAGGTTATTTTGTGATAAAAACTTAAAAGAGGTTATGTGAGAGAATTGTCCTCGATTTTGTTGATTCTGGAAAAGAAAACATATTATAACTGAAACGTACATATTTTCAAGATATTTATTTGTAAAATATCTTAAGATCTGAACATCAGGATATTTTCTTAGATTGGTCAAAAAAATGTTAATTTGTTTCATATGTTTATGCAAAATGTATTAGATTAGCCTTTATTAGGCCAAAATTTATTTCCACTAATATGCGATAATTTTGAAGTTATGAGATCGATATGTTTATACTTTATATTTCGCTGGTTTAGATTCCGGCCCGGAGGCGAGACGAATGTGTTTCCGCGTTTTCTTGTTTATCATCCCATACGGAAAACACCGACGAAGTCTGTTGTTGCGTGTAATTATTTGTTAGTTGATTGAAAGCTTACGCTGCGGTATTAGCTCGTGAACTACGTTTATTACTTAATTATACAAAGTCTGATTTCATCGTAGTGCTGTTAGTATGTGATGATAATGCTCTAAAGAGTTGGATTCTCTTGCGGAATCAAATGTTTGACCTTTAGATGATAATGGCTGTTATCAAGTACTCAAAGATATTATTGGTTTTCTTTGACAGATTGGCTCCACGAGTTCGTGACTGTAGCTCGTGATGAAAATGTATCATCATGTTTTAAGAGAATTTTTTTTGTATTAATTTAGATGATTTTTAATTTGCAATATAACATTAATTTATTTTTATTTTTGACCGGTTGTATTATACATATTACTTGTGGTTAAATAAACAGTAAATAATGTTTTAGTTTATAAAACTAAAAGTTAAAATTTGATTTCTTTATTTATGTGTACAATTTTTTTTGTCAACGTGTAAAACTCTTAATTAACATCATATATTAACATATAAAGAGAATAATGGAGAACGCTCTTTGTGGATGGATCTTCAATACACAAGCTGGTAGCTAGGTGAACTGAATTGTCATTAGACTCATTACAGCTTTTAGTCTTTTATTTTCCCCCTTCAAATTTGGAACATTAAAAGATATCTAATCTTCCTTGGTTTCCTCATTACAGCTTTTTAGTCTTTTATTTTTTTCCCTCAATAATGGAACATTAAAAATATCTAATCTTCAATCATTTCCGTATATTTTCATTGAATTATCGTATTTAGCCAAAATGTTTTCTTTTTTTGAGAAATGGCTTTATTTAGCCAAAAGGTTCCGTTAGTGTTTTAATCTTATACTCCCTCCGTTTTTTAATATAAATTGTTTTAGATAAATTTTATGTTCCAAATTATATGATGTTTTTGGTTTTCTATGTAAAATTTATTAACGCTTAATGTTATATGACCAATGATAATATATCTTCTATTTTATTATTAGTTGATTTGTGATTAGGTAAATAATTAGTGATGTTTTGTTTAGAAAATATAAAAAATTAATTATTTTTTTATTCTATGTGCACAATTCTAAAACGATTTATATTAAAAAAACTGAGGGATTACGTTTTTATATCATATCACGCCAGTTTGTTCTAAGAAACGTTTTTGTCGGCTTATTCATTTTTGTGAGGATATTTGTTCACAAGTTGATTTCATTGGCTTCGCTGCTTTCCTAAAAGGAAAATAAACATTTTACATTGAAAAGTACAGATTCCCAAGATATTTATTTTAGAATTGAACTTCAAGATATTTTATTTTTCATTGGTCTAAAATGTTACTTTTGTTTTCATATATTATACAAAAATTATAAGTTAGGCATTTAGAAGGCCCAAATTTATCTCCCCATTTCTACTCTATGCGATAGTGTTGGAGGCTTGGAGCTAAGATCGATATGTTGCAGGCTGCTAAATTCCGACCCGAGTCAATACGAATATTCGAAAAGAAAAAAGATCCATATTACATTGATAAGGCAAAAGACAATAGAAAGTGGAGATGGGCCAAAAAGCCGTCTTGAAAATACGCTTTCATGCTTTAGTTCCTTCCTTATCACGTTACATATCAGAGCTTATAAGTTAAGATACTTCAGAATTGTAAATGGTTCGATAACCTCTGGCAAATTTCTTTAGTGTAAAGTAAAGGGCATTTCACTGAAAGTTTAAAATAAAGGTTTTGTTTCAATGATGTCAAAGTTCCTTCCTAGACAAGAACACCATCAGGCCCTGGGATTATTAACCGAACCGAAGTTTGAGGAGTTCGGTTTGGTCGTGATTAAGAGCATAAAACCGATTGGTACAATTGAAAAATGTATTCGGTTATCGGTAAGTTCGGTTCGGTACAAAAAGGGGTAAGATAAATTCCCTAGGAAAACTCTTTTTAAGTTTTTGTCATAAAAATAGTTTTCAATGAAAAAAATGACCAAAATATATTTTTATCCTATGGTTAACTAATCTAGACTTAGGGTTTATAGTTAAGGGGAGGGGTTTTGGGGATAGAGTTTCAAATTTTTAAAAATAAAAAATAAATATTAAAATTTTTAAAATAAAATGAGTAATTTCGGTCTTTTTTTTTCTTGAAGTCTATTTTTGTGACAAAATTTTTTTAAAAAGACTATTTGAGAGAATTTCCCGGTAAGAAAAAATCCATAGGATAGCCATTTTTAAGTTTTTGTCACAAAAATAGATCTCAACGAAAAAAATGACCAAAATAAGTTTTATTAAAAGGTAAAATTATATTTTTACCTTTAGGGTTAACTAATCTAGACTTAGTATATAGAGTTAAGGAGTGGGGTTTTGGGGATAGAGTTTCAAATTTAAAAAAATGAAAAATTAAAATTAAAATTTTCAAAACAAAAATGAGCTATTTTGGTCATTTTATTTCTTGAGATCAAGATCTATTTTTGTGACAAAAATTTAAAAAATGTTATTCGAGAGAATTGCCCAAAAAGGTAAATTCGATATTAAAATTTATTGTTATTCCGGATACTTTCGGATTCGATATTCCGGTTCGGTACAAAAAGGTAAATTTCGGTCACAAAAGGTACAATTTAAAAATGTATTCGGCTATTGATACAATTTAAAAATGTATTCGGTTATCGGTTATTCCGGTTCGGTACAAAAAGGTAAATTCGATATTATTTCGGTTCGGTACAAAAAGTAAATTTCGGCACAAAAGGTAAATCAATATTAAAATTTACCTTTTCCTTTTTGTTGTAGAATATTTATGTTTCCATTTATGGAATTTGGCATATCGTGTTCATCTAGGACTAGGACAGTGGAAGAACAAATACATAAATATGGAAATTTATCAAAAGTGTTCGACGTGTCAGCTTTTATATAAGAGAAACGAGTATATATGCGATTGGGTCCATTACGGTTTCTGGAGTGAGCAAGCAAAACTGAGTAAGCAGCCAATATCTAATCACGAATCAAAGACCTCGATCTCTCCGTCATCAATGGGAAGTGCAACTTCTTTGAACCTCGCTAGAAGCGAAGAAGAGAATCCATCGCTAAATCAGAGAGAGTCATCGCCTATTGCACAAGACGGGGAGGAGTCTAAAACCCTAGTTGAAGATTCGAATGAAACAAAGGAAAAAGAAGAAGATGAAGATGGTGAAGAGTGCGGTTTTTGCACATATATAAAGGCAGGTGAGTGCAAGGAATCATGGATAGAATTGGAGAAGTGTTTGGATGAAGCCAAGAAGAACGACGGTGAAAGTGACGTCACTAAGTGCAAGGAGGCGAGAAAGATGTTCAAGACTTGTATTTATGACAACCCTGTTCACTATGAGCCCGTTATTGCTGCGGAAACTTATATGTTCGCCAAGATGTTAAGCGATCTTCAAGCCAAAAAGGAGGCCGTTCTTGTTGACAGGGCTCAAGTGGTTGCCAAGATGTTAAGCGAACTGAAAGCGGAAAAAGAGGCCATTCTTTCTGGTGATGCTGCCTCCATTGTTAAAGCGTTAAGCAAGTTGCAAAAAGATGAGGAGGAGACCATTAACATTCTGCCCGCTGAGGCTGCAGCGATTGCAAAGAAGTTTAGCGAGTTGGAAGCGAAAAAGAAGGAGAAGGAAGAAAAGTGATTATTATCATGGTAACATTCTTTTATGAAAATTGACGAATTTGATAGACTGATATTGATACTTTGTGTGAATGTGTCAATTTAGATGAATATTCTGATTCTCTTTTTTTGTTTCTCTTTAGTTTTGTTTAGTGTTCATCTTGTCTTGTGGGAAATTTACAACCTTTGCTTGAATAATTCGATGCAATTCTACAATTTTGTTAATCACATTTCGTCTACCAAATAACTAATATAATTCGTGGCAGTCCTGGTTGCATCTAGGGATGTTAACTACAGGGTTAGGGTCCAGCCCTCTTTTGTTTATTATAAGCTCAGCCCTATTTTAACTCAACCCTATTTTAACCCTATTATAACCAAGGGTTAGGGCTGGTACCAGGGTTAGCTCATTTAATTGAAAAAAATATTTCATTTATTTTTGTTCTTAAATTTTAAAGATAAAACTAGAAAAATTAAGATATGATATGATTCTTTTCTCCAATTTGTTGAGCATCAAAATCAAAAGTTTTCCTCCCAAAATCGCAAAATCGAGTTTTTGCTCCACAACTAAGAATAAAGTTTTTCCGTCAAAAAAAAAATTGTGTTTTTTTCCGCCAAAACCTAATTTGAGTTTTTCCACCAAAACCACAAAATCAAGTTTTCCCGCCAAAACCGCAAAATCGAGTTTTC
>NC_027756.1:40837281-40868130 GCF_000695525.1 Brassica oleracea var. oleracea
TTTTTGGCGGGAAAACTCGATTTCGAAGTTTTGACGAAAAACTCGATTTTACGTTTTTTGAAGGAAAACTCGATTTTGTTGTTTTAGTTGAAAACTCGATTTTGCGGTTTCGACGGAAAATTTCGTTGTTCAGTTTTTGGCGAGAAAACTCGACTTTAAGTTTTTTTTGATGAAAAACATTATTAAATATTGTATAATAGTTGTGTGAATCAAAATAAAAGGGTTAGAATTTAAATCCTGGTCCTAGTAGGGCCAACCCTATTTAAACCCTGTTTAAAAAATGAGGGTTACGGTTACAAATGGGTTTGCAGGGTTAGGGCTAACCCTGTTAGGTTGAGCCCATATTAACATCCCTAGTCGTATCTGAGCCAAAACCCTTGTGATTAACAATAGCATATTGTCTGTTAAGGAGAAGGTGAAATACATTATAAGAACAGAAACACCTTATAAAGGGACTTGAATAATAAAGGGGTTTAGCCCACCGCAACATCTCTATTCAGTTTTATAAAAAGACAAATTTATAGCTTTATATGTTACATGGATGATTGGTAGTTGTTGTAGGTGTTGTCCAGAGCTCTATTTATTTCTACAGCACCAAATTCAGAACAATCAAGCTTTAATTTTTTTTTTTTGAAACCACAGCTTTTGAAATAACCTACAGCTGTACAAGTGCTCCCAAATATCCAAAGCAATTTTTAGTGATTTTCATAAAATTCTACAGCACTAAAATCTAAAACCACAACAAAAAATCTACGGATTTTACAATAAAACTTTTTAAAACTACGGTCTTTACCGATCGGATCCAATTAACTTACAAGCTGTAAACACATATATAAGCAAGTCGAGTCTTTCTTTGGGCCGGGATGAAGATAATAGTACTCAGTAGCTTCTTTCCTTGCTTACACCAGTAACAGAGTATGATTTATGAATAACCAATTGTATGGCAGAGAGAATGTCTACATATCATAACCAATTGTATGATTTATGCATAGTTTTTGTTTATGAATTCCAAATTGTATGGCAGTCAGTATAGAAAAACAAATCATAGAGATTGATCTACATAATTAACTTCGTTTTATTTTATTTTAAGATAAAAAAATCATATCGTTGACCAAAAAAATCAGATGAGACTTCAGGGGCTCACACTCGAACGGCCCAATAAACTCAATTAATTGTGTTCAGTTGTGTCACTGAGTCACGGAGACCGTGGGACATTTTAAAAAATTTCACGAGTGACATAATTATCTTAGAAATACATTTTTCTACTTGAAACGAGTACCAAAAAATGTTACAAATCCGAAAATATTGTGAGAGTTTGATCAAAGAAAACTTATCAACAGTTGATTAGTTTAATTCGGATATTAGTATTTGTCGTTACATGCACTCTTTGACAACACGAAAAAACCATTGTTCAAAGATAGGATTAGACGAGTTTGCCGAGTCAGAACTTGATAATATTATTATTACCGGATAAAGAGACAAATCGTACGATTGCTATAACTCACCGACCGTCGATTTTCATTTATGATAAGGGCAAAACTGGAAAAACAGATAAAAACAATTTGGCTGCTTACGTCATCATGACTAGTTCTCAGTTATCCAAAAATCATCTTCACAAAGCTGTCCTTTTTATTAGCTCTCTCGATCACAAACTCTGTTTGTAGATTCTTAGCAGATATTGCAGGTGCGTTTTGATTCTTTCTCACTCTATCGATCGTTGATTCTCGAAAAATGGGTTTTGGGGTTGAGGTTTCGATCTTGTAGTTACTGTTTGATTTGATTCAGAGTGGTGTTTTGTCGATCTGACTTGTGTTTGTTTCAGGGTTTGTTCGTTTGGTCGAAAACCATGAAGAAAGTTTGTTTCTTTATGTTCCTTCTCTGCTTAAACGCAGCGTCTTTTCTGGTGGTAAGAAGACTTATCAAAAAAAAAAAAAAAGCTTGAAACTTTGTTCTTTCTTACCATCACTGATTACATATCTGATATCTCCAATTGATTTGGTTCGTGTGAAGTCTGCTGAGTCACAAACGTGTCCTGCTGATTTGGGAGGGAAGTGCAGTGATTCTGATGAGTGGCAAGGAGAGTTCTTCCCTGGAATCCCTCAGATTAAATACGAGGTAACAATCATTACTTGTACTACAGTATGTGTAGATCATATACATATTGTTGCATGTGTAGATTAATTGATTGTTTGTTCAGGGACCGTCTAGCAAGAACCCACTTGCTTACAGGTGGTATAACGCTGAAGAGGAGATTCTTGGCAAGAAAATGAAGGTGACTCATTTCTACCTGTTTGTTTTATGGATTTGATGAATAAATGTTTTAATGATGTTTGATTTTTTGTTTAAATAGGAGTGGTTTAGATTCAGTGTTGCGTTTTGGCATACATTCCGTGGGACTGGAGGTGACCCATTTGGTGCGGCTACAAAGTATTGGCCATGGGAAGATGGTACCAACTCTGTCTCTATGGCTAAGAGAAGAAGTAAGTCAACATCTTTTTTACATTTTTCCTTGTTTATCTTCAATGAGTGAGTTACTAAATGTTTTTTTTTTTATTTTGAGAATACAGTGAGAGCCAACTTTGAGTTCTTGAAGAAACTTGGAGTTGATTGGTGGTGTTTCCATGACAGAGACATCGCCCCTGATGGCAATACACTTGAGGTAATCCAACCTTCTGTTTTTTTTTCCTCTTTCTATTACATTGTAACTCTCACCACCTGTAACCTGCTTTTTTTGCTCAATGTTGTGCAGGAATCTAACAAAAATTTAGATGAGGTTATTGAACTCGCCAAAGAACTCCAAAAGGTGATTCGAGTTACTCCCTCCGTTTTTTTAATAGATGTAGGATTGAACACATGGATCAAGAAAACACTTAAATTATTTACATTTTCTAAACAAAAAAAAACATCATTAACTATTCATCTAACTACAATTTAACCAATAATAAATAGGCTGTATAATACCATTGGTGATATAAAATAAATTGTTAATAAATTTTACATTGAAATTTGAAAACTTCATCTAATTTGGAACAAATTTTTTCTTCTAATATTAAAAAGCGGATGGAGTATTAATTTCCCATTTCTTATCAAGCATTGGAGCTTGGATGATAGCTTCCGTAGTTAACATATCCTCCAAGATAGGCTATTTCATCTTTGAAACTCTAAAGTGCTAAGAAAAGAGCTGTTCTTCTTATTCCTCTTGAAATGCAGGGAAGCAAGATCAGACCATTGTGGGGAACAGCTCAGCTTTTCTTGCATCCTCGTTACATGCACGGAGGAGCAACCAGCTCTGAGGTTGGAGTCTATGCTTACGCCGCTGCTCAGGTGAAGAAGGCCATGGAAGTGACACATTACCTGGGAGGTGAAAACTATGTTTTCTGGGGTGGCCGTGAAGGTTACCAGACGCTCTTGAACACTGATATGGAAAGAGAGCTTGATCATATGGCCAGGTTCTTTGAATCTGCTGTTGCTTACAAGAAGAAGATTGGATTCAACGGTAACTCTTCTTCTTCTATGTCATCACTCGTGTCCGAATCATTATAATTTAAAGCTTATGTTGTTGTTGATCAGGCACGCTTTTAATCGAGCCAAAGCCTCAAGAACCAACCAAGCACCAGTATGACTGGGATGCTGCAACAGCTGCCAACTTCCTGAGGAAATACGGACTTATCAATGAGTTTAAACTCAACATTGAGTGTAACCACGCCACGCTTTCTGGTCACACCTGCCATCACGAGCTTGAAACTGCGAGAATCAATGGTTTACTTGGGAACATTGATGCAAACACTGGCGATGCTCAAACTGGTAAAACTTAATCTCAGTTCTCTCTGATCATTAATGTCCAGATTCTGATTGAACAGCATTTTCTCCATGTCTAAACAGGATGGGATACAGATCAGTTTCTAACAGATGCTGGAGAAGCAACCATGATTATGATGAGTGTCATCAAAAATGTATGTTAAAACACATAAACTCATTCTCAAGAAGCCATAGTAATTAATGTCTTATCTCCTTATGAAACAGGGTGGGATTGCTCCAGGAGGCTTCAACTTCGACGCCAAACTGTAATAACGTTTTCTTGATGTTTCATACAAACTTAAACTCAGAAAGAAGCTTATAATGTTTTTGATGAAACAGGCGAAGAGAGAGTACAGATGTTGAAGACTTGTTCATTGCTCATATTAGTGGAATGGACACAGTCGCTCGTGGACTGAGAAATGCAGCCAAGATCTTGGAGGTTAGTTCATAGGTTCATTCCCATTTCTGCTGAAAATAATCGAAGTGTATAGGCTTTGTTGATTAACTTGGTCTGGTGTGTGTGATGATGATTGGTGAAAGGATGGACGCCTAAGTGAATTGGTGGGCAAGAGATACTCAAGTTGGGACTCTGAACTTGGGAAGCAGATAGAAGAAGGCAAAGCAGATTTTGAGTATCTTGAGAAGAAGGCTAAAGAGTTTGGAGAACCTAAGGTTCCTTCTGCTAAACAGGTACAAGTCAAGAATCTGTTTTTGTTTCGTTTAAACACACTTATAATCGTTTGAAACAAAACTCTGCAGGAACTTGCTGAGATGATCTTCCAGTCAGCAATGTAATAGTAGTAGTGGCAGAAGTTGAAGTAAAGACTTTCTCTCTTATCTCTGAGAAGTTTGAAAAATAAAGGATCAAAACGATGATTAGAGATGTTGGTTTTAATTAGTTTCAGTTTATGTACTACTTTCAGACTCAAGTGAAATAAAAAATACTGTTTGGGCCTTGAACTCCATGAAGGTTTCAGTACCAAAGGCCGAAGCCTTAGTTTTTTCTTCCTTTTCCACAAAATTATTTTCATATTTGACGTGCAAGGACTTACTATGCTATATATATAACTAAGCTCAAAATCGCAGCTTGGCGACATATTTGACACTATTCGAAACATAGATACCAACATTGGTTGGGAAATGCTATGAGATAGTTTTCTTCTTTTTTTTTTGGGTCAAAGCTATGAGAGTTGTGATATACACTGCTATTTCATTTCTAATTTGCAACGACCGTGATGTATAAATTACAATAGTCTAGTCTTTTTGTCATCGTATCTACTTTGCTATCCTCCGATGTTTCTCGAAAACTTATCCTTTGTTGTTGACGAATTAGAACTTTTTTTTTTATAATGGAAGGTCGGCAAAAAGTAGCAAGCCTTTCCTTTTGTCCAATTGTGGCCGAAAGTTGAGTCTCGTGAGAGCATTATGGTAAATGATAATGTTACATAATAACAAGTTATTAATATATTGTATCCCATTAAGTCCATGACTGACTGTTCCTTTTTCTGTTAACTATGAAAATAAGAAATCAGGATCAACAGCTCAAGAACAAGAGAGAGAGTTGTGAATCCAGAAAGTAAAAAAAAAAAGGAGTAAGAAAGGAGAAACTTAATTCCTTAACTTGTAAATTTTGGTTACAACATATTTAAACTAATATAAATCTGGACATAATAATAAATACGGACAACATGCAAGCTTCTTGAGTAAAGAGAGAAGGCACAACTTCCAAAATCATTTGCATGTCTCCAACGGTCGAATAGATATATTTTTTGTGGATGGGTAACAGTGGAGATAACTTGCTGGATGATCAAGCATAGATAGGTAGTTGTGGATGATTCTTCTTCTCAATACTCCCCCTCAAGCTTGAGCATAAGAAAGTCATGAACACATCCCTTATTAAAACCTTAGTGTGCAAAACCCAACGGGACAAAAACACACTAAAAAAAAGAGTAGACGATTCATGACCAAGAGGATCATGATCTGGACAAGTCTATGAGTCCTAACCTTGGATGGATGGACTCACAAACTTTGGTGCTTGCTCCTTTGGTGAAGATGTCAGCAAGTTGATCTTTACTCCTTGTGTAGCAAGGCAATATGATTAGTTGCTCCACAGCTTGTCTCACCTTGTGACAATTCACCTCAATGTGTTTTGTCCTCTCATGAAATACTGAGTTTGATGTTACATGAATGGCCGCCTGATTATCACAATGCATTGTGATTGATACAAATAAGTTCACTAATAAGCTTTCTCATTGCTTTATACTCTGTTTGAGCACTTGAACATGAAACCACTTTTTCCTTCTTGCTCTTCCAAGTTACAAAGTTGCCTCCAATGAAAGTGCAATAGCCTGTTGTAGACCTCATGTCCACTCTATCACCAGCCCGATCTGCATCACAATATCATACAATCTCTGTGCTCTTGTTGCAGCACATTCATACGCCTTTACCCGGAGCTTCTCTTAGATACCTCATGATCATTTCCACCATATTCTAATGATGAACTTTAGGTGCTTGCATATGCTGGTTGACTTGACTCACAGCAAAGCAGATGTCTGGTTTTGTAATGGTTAGATAGATCAGCTTCTCAACCATTCTCCTATAGAGTTTGAAGTCTCCAAATGGCTTATCTTCAATCTCTCCCTCACGCAAAACTTTGTATCCTTCTTCAAGAGGTGACTTAGATATTCTTTCTCCAAACTTTCCTGCCTCATTTAAAAGATCAAGCGTGTACTTTCTTTGAGATAAGAAAAGCCCCTCTTTAGAGCGGCATATTTCTATCCCTAGAAAGTACTTTAGCTCACTTAAATCTTTAATATCAAAAGTAGACTTGAGAAAAGTTTTGGTTGAGATGATACCTTCCATGTCACTTCCTGTGATGATAATATCATCTACATAAATCAGAATCACCACAATTCCTTGCTTGTTTGTGAGGGTGAAGAGTGTATGATCATCTTCAGATTTTACAAACCCTCTTTCATTGAGAGTTGTACTCAGCTTGTGATACCAAGCTCTTGGTGATTGCTTCAATTCGTAGATAGCCTTCTTCAATCTAAGGACGTTCCCTGGTTTCACAAAGTCTTCCATACCCGGAGGTGGCCTCATATAAACCTCATCCTCCAATTCTCCCTGAAGAAAAGTATTCTTGACATTCATCTGCCATAAATCCCACTCCAAATTGACTGCTATGGAGAGTAGAATTCTTATGGTGTGGAGCTTGCATACTGGTGCAAAAGTTTCCAGATAGTCTTCTCCATAGACTTGAGTGTATCCTCTTGCAACTAGTCTTGTCTTCTTCCTCTCTGGTTTTCCATTAGCTAGATACTTGATATACTTGATGGTAAAGAGTAGGCGACTTGTTACTGCTTCCTTTGGAAAGCTCAGTTTCATACCAAATATCATTCTTGATCATGGCACCGATTTCATCTCCAACCGACTCTCTTCACTCATCTATCTCCATTGCCTCTTCATAAGTCTTTAGAATGTACTATTGATCCAGATTGCTGATGAAGACTACATGCTCTTGAGGATAACTTTCTAAATAATAGGTTGCTTGGATAGGATGAGCAACGATATTGTTGTTAAAGTATACTTTGATGTGCAGCCACTGAGAAGGTTTCTTCATCCTTGTACTTCTCCTTAATGGTTGAACTTCTTGTTGCATTCCTTCTTGATCATGGACAGCTGAATCGTGGATAGCTTCTTCTTAGATAGCTTCCTCGTGGACAATTTCTTCATGGACAGTTTCCTCGTGGATAACTTCTTCATGGATAGCCTCCTCGTGGACAACATGTAAATTAGGTTGATTTTCCCCCTCATGATCAGGATGGACTGTTTCTATAACTGGTGCAGCTTCATCAACAACTGAAGATATAGTTTAAGTACTCGGAACCCCACTGGTTTGAGGCTGGCTGATGTCTAGGCTTTCCAAAATGATTCTCAAGTTGTTTGCCCTATCTGAAGGTCCCTGTGAGAGATCCTGAAGGCTTTTCTAACTCTTCTCATCATAGTACCCCTTTGATTCCACAAACTTAACATCCCTTGAGACCATAACTCTTCTTGATTCAGGTATTTAGCACTTGTACCCTTTCTGCGTGTGGAAATATCCTATGAACATGCATTTGACACTCTTGGCTTCCAGCTTGTTTCTCTGTTCTCATGGTATCAAGACATAACACATACATCCAAACACACGCAAGGATCTAGTGGAGGTTTAATTTTGTTTAATACCTGAAAGGGAGAGACATCTTGGAGGACTTTGCTAGGAATTTTGTTGATCAGATAGCAAGCTGATACAACAGCATCTCCCAAAACCTCTTTGGAACATTTGTATGGAACATCATGCTTCTTGCAACCTCCATAAGATGTCGATTCTTCGTTTCAGCAACTTCATTTCGTTGTGGTGTGTATGGACAGCTTGTTTGATGGATAATTCCATGTTTTGCTAGGTGTTGTTTGAAAACATGGCTACTGTATTCTCCACCATTATCAGACCAGAAAATTTTGATCTTGGCATTGAAATGGTTAGACACATAGTTCTGAAAGTTAATAAAAGCTTCAAAAACTATATATTTACTTTGAATCAGAGTGAGCCATGTATATTTTGATTTCTCATCTATGAATGTCACAAAATATTTATGGTTTTCTCTAGATGCACAAGGTGCTGTCCAAACATCAGAGTGAACTATATCAAAATACTTCTCATAAATAGTCATAGATTTAGGAAAAACCGATTTGCAATGTTTACCAATAATACAAGTCTCACAAGTTTCATTTTTGAAAGACAGATTAGGTAACATCAAGCTTAAAGCACGAGAATGAGGATGGCCTAGTCTAGCATGCCATAACACATCACTAGCTAAAACAAAAGCAGAATTAAAAGCACAAGATAAATCAAAAACTTTGGTGTCTTCAAGCAAATAAGGCTCTCCATTGCTCCACACCTTTTCTCAGCATCTTGCTGGTCTTAATATCCTGAAAGTAAACATCATTAGGACTGAAAATAACATTGCAATTCAGATCAATAGTTGTTCTCTTAACATATAATAAGTTGGATGTGAAAGTAGGCATATAAAAAGCTTGAGACTCCTTATCAAATAGTTTCTGATTTCCTACTCCCTCAATGAGTATTTTATTTCCATTTGCAATCACTACAATTTCTAGAGCAGTTTTAACATCATTAATCAATTTAGCATCTCTAATCATATGATGAGAAGCTCCTGAATCAATGATTAAAGGCCTAGCAGTGTGAGATGCATTATGAATAGAGTTTAGAGCATTGATACTAATGTTACCAGAGTTTGCTTTGAGATCCTTGATAAGGGCTTTAATGTCTGAATTGCGGATGAAGGCGTCATCATTAGGAATCTGAGAGGTAGCCCCCACATAATGAGAAGTAGACACCAAACCCGTTCCAGCCTCATGGTTGTGCACAGCTTCATGACCTCTAGTTTGGCTGAACTTGGATGTTGAAGGTGGCCTGAGGTGAGGATGAAGGACCCAGCAGTTGTTCTTGGAATGACCTTGTTTCTTGCAATGTTCACAAGTCACACGCCTATCACCCCCTTGTTTGTATGCAACTTTGTTTGCTGCAGCAGTCTCCACCTTCTCAGCTTTGCTTGCCATAGACAGCTCTCCTTTTCCTCCAAACAATCCATCTGAGCCAAGTTCCTTTTGTAGTTGAGAACAAACATCATTCATGCTTGGAAGCTCCTTAGCTCTCAGGATATGTTTGATAACATCATTGAAGGTTGGCTTGAGTGAGAGAAGTAACCCAAAGGCCTTGTCTTGCTCACGCCTTTCATTGAGTATGTTTGGATCAGTGGTGGCCTTAGCATTTCAAGCTCAGACCATAGTTGACTGAACTTCCCAAGGTGCTTGGTAAAGTTCATATCTTCTTGCTGTAAGTTGTTGATTGTCTTCTTCACTTCAAAAATTATGGTAAGGTTTAAAGTGTTACCATACACCTTGTGTAAGGTATCCCCCAATTTCTTTGCGGTTTCACAGTGAGAATATGCCTCCATAATAGAAGAGTCAAGTGAGCTTTGTAAAACAGACAGCACCATAAGGTCCTCCTGACCCCATTTGCCTTCATGTATTACTAAAATCTCCTTTCCATCTTCTCTTTGAGTGGTTTGTCTTGATGCTCCACTTGAAGTGATGTGCCCCCATAGACCTCTTCCACCAAGAGATGTCTTGGTCAATCTTGACCAGAGTAGATAGTTTAATCTTTTAAGAACAACTGGAATGTTGATAGGTCTGTATTGCTCCATTTTGAACCAAGTGAGAAAAAGAGTGAAAAGAGTAAGAGATTTGCGAAAGTAGAAAGGTGTTTTAGGAGCTTAGAAGCTCTGATACCATGTAAGAAAATAAGAAATCAGGATGAACAGCTCAAGAACAAGAGAGAGAGAGAGAGTTGTGAATCCAGAAAGTAAAAGAGAGAGAGAGAGTAAAGAAGGAAAAACTTAATTCCTTAACTTGTAAATTTTGGTTAAAACACATATTTAAACTAATCTAGATCTGCACATAATAATGAATACATACAACATGCAAGCTTCATAAGGTCCTCCTGACCCCATTTGCCTTCATCTATTACTACAATCTCCTTTCCATCTTCTCCTTGAGTGGTTTGTCTTGATGCTCCACTTGAAGTGAAGTTCTCCCATAGACCTCTTTCACCAAGAGATGTCTTGGTCAATCCTGACCAGAGTAGATAGTTTAATCCTTTAAGAACAATTGGAATGTTGATAGGTCTGTGTTGCTCCATTTTGAACCAAGTGAGGAAAAGAGTGAAAAGAGTAAGAGATTTACGAAAGTATAAAGGTGTTTTAGGAGCTTAGAAGCTCTGATATCATGTAAGAAAATAAGAAATCAGGATAAACAGCTCAAGAACAAGAGAGAGAGAGAGTTGTGAATCCAAAAAGTAAAAGTGAGAGAGAGTAAAGAAGGAAAAACTTAATTCTTTAACTTGTAAATTTTGGTTACAACACATATTTAAACTAATCTAGATCTGGACATAATAATAAATACAGACAACATGCAAGCTTCTTGAGTAAAGAGAGAAGACATAGCTTCCAAAGTCATTTGCATGTCTCCAACGGTTGAATGGATATGTTTATGTGGATTGATGACAATAGAGATAGCTTGCTGGATAATCAAGCATGGATAGGTAGCTGTGGATGATTCTTCTTCTCAATACAATACCCATTCATTCTCAGATGAAGTAAGCTTCATGTGACTGTATAAACCATTAACACACTAGTCGAGCTTGTATATCATAATATATAGTGTTAAGAAGCGAAGTGATTTATTGGTTTCCCATGAAGAAAAAAGTCTACTGACTAGAAGATGATATTAATATAAATATAGTCTTTTGCAACTGCATTCCCTGACTCTCAACAGATAATTTGGTGATATATTCATTTTGTCACGTGACTATAGTATAACCCGGTAAAGCTTTCAGGGTCTCAGCTATTTAAAAATAACTATAAAATGTGGAAGTTTCCTATCTTATTTTTTACTGGATATTCCTCTAGCAGTTCAAATGGGGGACTTCTCTGAGAGTTGGAATGACATGCAGGATAAATGCAGGAGAACATGCAGGATAACTAACATGCAGATTATACTGTATTTGTTTGCCATTCAACAATTAAATACAAATTACTTGATATGCAGTTCAAACTGCGTGCAGATTACTAATGCAAAGGAATTTACTGATCTGCTAAAACTAAGAAAAAATGTTGAGATTTATGAAGATCATCTTTTTTTTATTTCACTAAAAATCATGTATAGTATTTACATTGATATAAAAGCATATATACTATAGATCATATTATTTTTGTACTTGATAATAAGTAATATACTTTAGAAAATTAATACTTGTTTATAAATCGTTATTTTATTAAACTTAGTATAATATTTGGTAATTTAAAATTTATTATCAATATTTAAGAACTTGTATTTCCAGTTTAGATATTTCATTTTTATTGTTTTTATTTTTAAATATTTAAAAAAATATGATAATTTAGTAAGTTTCTTTATCAAATAAATTTACATTTTTTGTACAGTTTTGTTTATATGATTAGAAATCAGATTTATTAAAACATAAATATATACTTCTTATTCTAACTTTTACATTTGCTTTGTATAGTCTTGTTTATATGATTAGAAATCAGATATATAAGAACATAAATATATATATATTTCTTATTCTAACTTTTAACTATAATATTTTCTATTTTGTTTAACTATTAAATAAAAATAAGAAAATAACAATATTAAATAAATATATTTAGCACAAATATTTACCAATAAAACATGAATATAAGATAAACAAAATAACATTTTTAATTTTAGAACAAAGTCGGTTGGATCGGTCTATATACCGAAACCATATCCATATACTGCGGTTTCTTAAAAGTTACATATATTTGGTTTTTGTATTTATATTTTTCTTATAATTTAGTTGTAGTCTGTTATACATGTTATTTTGCTTCATAGTAAAATATAGGGAATTCGGTCAAAAAAGCACGAACTTTACACAAATTGCCAAAAGAAACTTGGACATATTGGCTGGCCAATAAAACACTTTAATTTTGTTGACTTTTTTAGTTTATTAAGAAACTTAGGATTGACTGACCAGATTAACACACCGTTAGCAGAGGTAACATATATTTTAGACGGCATTAAGTCGACGTTAATTTTGGGCGTTTACTTATACAACGTCGTTTCATCTCTTTGTTTGATTAAAGACCCTAAGGACCACAAGTGCATGAGTTTGATTCCATCGAACAACAATTTTAATTAAACAAAACGACGCCGTCTTAAGATTTTTTCTTAAACAAAACAAATGGATGAAACAACGTCGTATTACTTAATGGCAACATTTAACGTCTAGTTAACACTCTCTTAACTGTGGGTTTACGGCATGTTAATATGGTTAGTCAATCCTAAGTTGCTTAATAAACTAAAAAAATCAACAAAAGTAAAGAGTTTTTTGGTCAGGCTCGAGTACAGATTTTTTTTGGCAATTTATGTAAAGTTCGTGTTTTTTTTGACCGAATTCTCGTAAAATATATGTTCAGTAAAAATCATGTATTATATATTCAAAAAGTAATTAATTTTTTATATAAATTAGTTTAATAAATTTATGCATATACTTTCATATTTGATAATTCATATTTAACTGCACATAATTATAAATTTTATTCATAATTACTTAATATCAATGAAATAACATATATAAAACTTGACAATGTCAGTTTTATAGTTGAACCAAATGGTAAGAAAAAAACCAAAAATCAAATAAAAATACAAAAAATAAGAACAAAACAAAAATACTTTTTGTTTTTTTTTGTCAGCATGATATTTATTGCTTATATATAATAAGTTTTATCTTTATTTAGATATTTAATTTCATGAAAAAATCAAATATTTAATTAAATACAATAATTTATTATATTAGATTGATCTCACACGTGCTTCCCGAAATAAGAAGATGCTTACACGTATCGGATTCTTTGCTAGACTGGCAAAGACAGATCACCAACTTTCCTTTGATGGAAAGTTTTGCCATTTTAAATTGATGAATTTTAAATAGTTGCTTCGCTGAATCTCTCATAATAGCAAGTTTTTGATGGAATCGTGATGTGAATGATTAGGTCAACGTTCAATGTACAGTTAAAAATAAGTAGATCATCACTATATTAGAGTCTGCATTTAGTCTCATTATTAATTAAATGCATAAAAATGTGGTATTAATTACTTGTTTATGTTTAATGCGGTACTAGGAGCTGGCTCGAGTAAATTAGGTGTCGCCATTGGCCCATTTCAATCCATACGGTCATACAACATCTATGTACCATCAACAACTCAACTCTGCAAATAAACCTGTGAACTATACTGTTGAACTTTTTTTTTTTTTTTTTCCAGCTAATTCTCCGACCTCTCTCTACAAAAGATTTTTGGAAATGATATCGGACCGGCGGTGTTGGTTCTCTGTTTCACCGTCGGTCGGGAAATGGTTTCCCTTCCGATGTTATGTTTTGGTTCTTCTGGCTCCGGGACGGAAAGGCTTCTACAGCTTTGCTGCCTCCGGCTTATGACTCTGGGGTGTGGAGGCCTTAAGCCTTGCGCCGCCGGATCTCTAGGATTTCGAAATAGAGCTTCAGTTGTTTTCCCAGCCTCTCGATCTCTATCTCCGACGTCTCTTCTAGGTGGAGATGAATCGATTGTAGGCGGTTTAAGATTCCTTGTAGTTTTCGTAGATCCGTAAATGTTTTCTAAGAGGCTCGAGATGTGGTGATGGCTGTTCATGGTGGAACGGCTTGTTTCCGGTTCGTATGAGGGGTGAAGAGGTTTCGTCATCAAGTTGTTATCGGATTCTCTCCGGTGAAAAGCTTCAGTTTCCTCCGGCGCCGAACCTCTTGGCGGTGAAGACGTGACGGCCGTTGGATACGTGTTCCTCGTTGTCTGAGGAATCAACACGTGTCCACTTACGCATTAAACGCGTTGCGTGAGGGTAAATGGTGTGTCTTACCGTGTTGTTTTAGTTTGGGTTTGTGTGGTTTGTTGTTGGGCCTTGGATTTGTTACCCTTTTTTTCGTTGGGTCTTAGGTTTGTGTTTTTGGGTCCATGGATGTCATGTTTGGATCCTTTTTGTTTGGGCTTGGCCTTTTATTAAATAATAAAAATAGCTGGAAAAAAAAAAAAAAAAACTGTACTGTTGAACTTAGATTAGGTTTACGAGATTTTGTTAATAAAATATTAACTGAAAAGAGGGAGAAAAAATAGTCCGGCCGAAAACAAAATTAAATTGAAAACGAATAAAAATTCTAAAAATAAAAGCCGAAGAGTTCATAATGATTTATCTCTTAGGTTTTGTCCAAAGTAGTGGATAAATTTCTTTAACAACATGTTCTCTTATTTAGTTAATTTTTCTTACTTTTAAGTTGGCTAGATCTATTTTTTTTCTTGGAATTTCATTTTTAAATCACCTTTTTAGACGAATTGACATGTAATTGTTCAGTATTCAGTGGATTCATCATCATCTCTTTTTTTTTTGTGAGATGAGTAGCCTATTATTGGATAATTCTAACTTAACATATTATTAGATATTTAATATGTTAATATAAATATAATAAAGAAACCTAAAAGTAGGAAAATAAATTTTTCTATTTAGGTTATGTTTGTGTTTTTCATATCTCATATGTTAACGGAAATTGTTTTTCATATAAATAGAGATATAATGGATATGTATTCCATACG
The DNA here is from genome assembly GCF_000695525.1 of Brassica oleracea var. oleracea. Taxonomy (NCBI): domain Eukaryota; kingdom Viridiplantae; phylum Streptophyta; class Magnoliopsida; order Brassicales; family Brassicaceae; genus Brassica; species Brassica oleracea. The sequence continues at coordinate 40,852,342 of NC_027756.1, forward strand.
ATTTAGATAAGAGTTATAAGAAAAATATTAAGAGTTTTAGTTTTGAGTAGTTTCTAAAGCAATAAAGAAAAGTTGTTCTTTATAATTTTTTTGTTTCTAGAGATCTCTAAGATGTGAATTGGTATAAGAGTCTCAGGTTGGAGACTCGATCTAAGTTTAAGTTGTATCTTAAGATCATGGTGCTTGTGAACAAGAGATTGGGTAAACAAGATGGCGGACGTGACTAGGGCTCCGCGCACAAAAGACCTTGGATCTGCATCCATCCAATGTCTGATGTTGACATCGAGAAACTACACATTTTGGTCGATGAGGATGAACAGAGTCGGGCTTGTGGGTATGTTTCGAAACATTTGAATGGGACCCCCATTTGGTGGGGCCCCCTTTTTAAAAAAAAATATTTGTATATATAGGTGTATTTATATTATTAAATAGTGTTAAATATATAAAGTAAGAAATAGTTTATATAGTAATAAAATTGTTAATGTATTCTATGTTATATAATATGTACAAGTTTAATAATATAATTAAAATAAAATATGTTAGTAAACTTCGAACTTTATATTTTAAAGAAATTTACATTAATTTTTACTAAAAATCACTAAAAATATCTTTAATTTTAAATTAAAAAGAAATTTGAATAGGGCCCCCACACCTCTAGGACCGACTCTGAGGATGAAGGTTCTACTCCGTGTTCATGCAGTGTAGGACACGATCGAACCCGGTTCAGATGATCAAAAGAAGAACGATGTTGCGATAGCTCTTTTGTTTCAATATGTCCAGAGACTTTGATTCTCCAGGTGGGAGAACAAACCACATCAAAAGAGATCTGGAACGCCATCAAGTCACAACACCTAGGAGCTGATCGTCTAAGGAAGGTTCAGATGTTGATGACGGAGTTTGATAGGTTAAAGATGGATGATAACGATACGGTCGATGACTTCACGGGGAAGATATTGAGCCTATAATCCAAAGCAGCCTCGTTGGGAGAGAACATAGAAGAATCCAAGATGGTTAAGAAGTTGTTGAAGGATCTTCTGAGACACAAGTACATCAGATCGTAGCATCAATTGAGCAAGTCCTAGACCTCAACTCGACGGTTTTGAGGATATAGTTGGAAGGCTTAAGGCGTACGAGGAGTGTATAGGAAAAGAAACTCAGAAAGAAGACCCAGACAAGCTGATGTTTTTGAACAATGAAGAGCATAGTCAGAGGGGCTATGAGAATTCATGTGGTAGAGGAAGAGGACATAACGGTAGAGGCAGAGGTCGAGTTAGGTTACACAACCAAAACCGTGCGTCACACAGCGAAGATAACAACTCGAATAAGAATCTTTCAAAGCTGATATGTTGGAGATGTGACAAGCATGGTCACTACGCAACTGTCTGTCCTGAGAAGACAGAAAAGAATCAAGAAACCAACCTAAACGAGATAGAAAAGACCAATGCACTATATGTACATGAGGTGGTGTTCTTGAACAAAGATAAGGTGATTCCAAAGAATCTTGATATTGACAAAAGCAATACAAGTGTTTGGTATTTGGATAATGGAGCGAGTAATCACATGACGGGAAACAAGGAGTTCTTTTCGAGTTTGAATCTTAACACCAAAGAAAATGTGAAGTTTGGTGATGGATCGTGTGTCGACATTGAAGGAAAGGGTGTGGCTTACCTTTGTGTACAAGACTGTAGAGAAGAAGGCATTCAAAGACATATACTACATACCCGACCTGAAGTACAACATATTGAGTCTTGGGCAAGCAACAGAAAACAGATGTGAGGTTAACATGAAAGATGTCTACTTAACGCTCGCAGATTCGCATGGAAGGTTGCTAGTTCATGTCACAATATCTCCAAACCGTCTCTACAAGACCCCTATGGAGATAAGCTACCTGGAGTGTTTACATGTAAGGGATGAAGATGCTACATGGAGGTGACATGCTCGACTAGGACATATAAAATATGGAGTGATGAACAACGTGGTAAGGAAGGAGATGGTCGTAGGAATGTCGTGTGTAACACACAAAGAAAGCGTGTGTGATGCATGTCTCGCAGAAAAGTAGATCAGACATTCATTCCTGACCAAGGCCATGTTTCGTGCGACAAAGCCATTAGAGTTATTGGATAGATATTTTTGTGGACCAATCACACCACCAACGCCAGCAAATAATAAGTATTTCTTTGTCTTGATCGATGACTTCTCTAGGTATATATGGGTTATGCTATTGAAGGAGAAGAGTGAGGTTTAAAGAGAGTTTAGAGAAGAAGACCGGGTCAACCATCAAAACCTTTCGATCGATTCAAAAGGTTTAAAGAGAGTTTAGAGAAGAAGACCGGGTCAACCATCAAAACTTTTCGCACCGATAAGGAGGAGAGTTTGCCTCAGATGAGCTCAATCTTTTTTGTGAAGAAAATTGGGTTGAAGCTATGGCAGCCGAGTTGAAATCTATCACAAGAAACAAGATATGAGAGCTTGTAGATAGACCCGATTGGCTCTGGGAAGAAAGAAGAAAAGGATCGAGTTTGTGTGTTACACAAGACGTTGTATGTGTTACGCCAAACACCCAGGGCATGGAATGTGAAATTCGACCAGGTTCTCAACAAGATGACATTTAAGAAGTGTATGAAGGAACCATCAGTGTACCGCAAGAATGAAGGAGGAGACATTTTGATCATAGCCATCTACGTTAATGATCTATTTGTGACAGAAACTTCGCTTAAGGTGATTAAGCAATTCAAGGAGGAGATGTCTAAGAAGTTCTAGAGGTCAGATCTAGGTAAGCTAACGTACTACCTTGGCATAGAGGTGATTCAAGGTGCAGACGGAATCAGAATAAAAAAGAGAGGTATGCTCAAGGAATCATGTGTGACACAAAGATGGAAGCGTGTAACACAACTCAAATTCCAATGGAGGCAAATTTGAAGATCTCAAAGATTGAAGAAGAACCAGAGATAAATGTGTCGGGTGTTGAGCAGAAGGCCGACATCCTTACCAGAGATCACATACGCAAGATGGCGGACGTGACCAGAGTTATCGTTGCAGTGAGCTTTAGTCTAAGAAGAGGTTATCGTAACTTAAGTGAAGAGGTCAGGAGAAGGTTCTACAAGAACTGGGTCAATTCTAAGAAGCGGCGGTACGGAAGCGAGGAGAGAATCCAGTCTAACCTTGAGAAAGATGTGATTCCAATGGGTGGATTCACACCATGGTGTGGTGAAGAAGGATTACTTGATGATTAAGTTCAAGCAAATAAGAAGCCTAATCGGCGTTCAAGAAATTGATCTTCCTAATTCAAGTTGAAATGAAGGGGTGAATGTTGGATAATTCCAATCTTGTGCAAACTTAACATAATATTAGATGTTTAATATGTTAAGATAAACATAATAAGAAAACCTAGAAATAGAAAAAAGAAGTTTTCTATTTAGATTAGGTTTGTGTTTTACATATTCCACATGTTAAAGGAAATTATATTTCATATAAATAAAGATCTAATAGAGAGGTATTCCATAAGATTGAGATAAGAGTTCTAAGAGAAATATTGAGAGCTTTAGTTTTAAATAGTTTCTAAAGCAATAAAGAAAAATTGTTCTTTATAATTCTTTTGTTTCTAGAGATCTCTGAGAACTGAAATATCTCACCCTATGTAAATAATTAAAACGCGTCATGGATAATAGTAGGGCTGAGACTTTTAACCGAAACCGTTTACCCGAACCGGATCCGACCCGAAGTAGACCGGTTTGGTTCGGTTTCGGATATGGTCATATTATCAGATAGGTCATTGCTTCTAATACCCGTGGGTATCGGATCGGTTCTGGTTATTACCTGAAACCCGATCGGGTACCCATTTTAACAAAAATGGATATAGCCTAAAACCCATAATATTAGAAAAAGTGTCATCACCACAACTCGAACCGATAGGTAGAAAAGTGGATATGTTACCACTGGACCAATTCAACTTATATGTATTTTTCTATATTGTAAATATATATATAGTATTTCAATATTAATTTTTTTTTATAAAATTAGCATTTTAGGGACTCGAACCTCCGGATTGGTCACACTAAAAGTAGAGTATGTAACTATTGAACCACGTCAATTTACACGTAAATTATTTTAGTTAGTAAATATGTATATGATTTACATAATAAATGAGTATTCGGAACCGGTGGTATCCGACCCGAAATCCAAACCAAAATCTACCAAGTATCTATTAGATAGAGAATTCATTTATTTGAAAGATTTGGACTCTGATGGATTTTATCTGAACTCGATCCGAATATCTGAAATCTCAGACCTAGATAATAGATCACCTGCTGTTGACGAAAAAAAAAGATTACCTGCTATTTTAAAAATATTTTAGATCTATGGTTTAAAACTTCACATCAATCGACCAATCCAAAGCTTATAATAGTAACAAACGAGACCTTTTCTTTAAGAAAAAAACAGTAACAAACAAAAGTTACCACTATATATTTTGGAAAAAATAAACATTGATCCAGGGCATCAATTTCTTTTTGTAACTTGGCTTAAGGGCATGTATATTTAAAAAGTTTAAAAGCATTTCTTATGTTTTATTTCGCTTAATTAGATATTATATAAAAAAACTATTTAACATAGCCTCATTAATAGTTTTATGGGTAACCAAAAAGCCAAAAACATATATTAGAATGAAAACATGCATGGTTTTTTAAGAAACCAAACAAAACATGGAAACAATTGTTTTCCCTAAAATCCGGGTAAATGATTTGTTCTATGGTTTTGTTACATTTTAGATGAAAAATGATGTGTTCTATGGTTCTGCTAAACTAAACTACAGTAGCTTTTATAATTTTAGATTCATAAAAAAATGTATTTTTCTATCGCATTGGGCAGCTATTGCTCGCACGGCTCTGATTAGACTCTACCCAAGTTTTTTTATACTAGTACTTATTTTCACGCTACAGTCAACAGTCAAAACGAGCAATCATTCATAACAAAAAGAGTTATTAACACTGCAGGGCTTTCTATGTTTTTTTTACAGAATAGGGCAATTGCTGCTACTAGAGCAGTTTATATGTGAAAAGTCAAGATTTGCCTTTAGAAAAAGATAACAAGTGCTTTAGTTCTGGTTGGGCCAAAATTGACCTGATTAGGATTTTAAAATTTTAAAATAAGTAGTGAATCCGTGTGGAGATAAAATCACAATTAATTACCGGATGTGTAATTATTTAATTAACTTTTCTGTACTTTTACTGAGATCCGATAGAGAAACCGAAGAGGCGACGAAGGGGAGAATAGCTACGGCGTCGATTTCCGAAGAGTAAAATCACAGAGAAGATTGTGCGGCATAGATGCCTACGTGACGCATCAGGCGTGGGAAGGAGAATGCTGATGGTTAGTTTGCTGTCATAAGATTGACTAGTTTGTTGGTGTTATTTCCTTTTGGCTTTTTTGTCTCTGATTTTTGTTTTCATCGCAAAGGTGGTCGATGTTGAGGATGTACGCAAAAGGCAACCGGAGATGCTTCTTGCTACTGATCGGTTCCCAAGCAAGAGGGTGAATATTTATTCGACCGTAGATCGTCTATTGTGGTCCAAGGATGTTCTTAACGGAACCCCGAAGATGGCAAGGTTAATGGGATCTTGTTTTGGAAGTCTCTTCCAGATACCTGTACGTAGGCTTTCGATGGGGAAAGTCGTACATAGATGATGAGGCAAGTGGTGACGAAGAAGAAGTACGAGATGGTGCCGGTTTTTGGTGGGGAACCATTACGTTTCTCTTTGGTTGACTTTGGAGAAGTTACCGGGTTACCGTGCGGAGAGTTTGAAGATGGTTATAGCATTGAGTATCAACTCCCACAAAAAGAGGAAAACTATGAATATTGAGATAGGTTGATTGGAAACAACAGAGATGCCACTATAGAAGATCTTATAGCGTTGGTGGAGGGTGATGATAAGATGCATGAGTCGAGGAAAATGAGGCTTTGTCTGATAGTTATTGTCGATGGAGTTTTGGTGGCTATGGCGTAGAAACCTACACCGACTCTGAAATATGTTAAGCTTGTGAAAAATTTGAAGAAGTTCTTTGCACTTCTGTGGGGCCGAGAGTCTTTTCTATGGACAATTAGCACTCTGAAGCCACAGCCCAAGGTGATTGGTAAGTGTGAAGACCCTATTGGAGTTTTCTGCAAGAAGCTTAGGCAGTAGACTGTAAAGATGGTTGGATTTCCCTTTGGCTTTGCAACTTGTTGCATTCCAAGCCATACCACAGTTGCTGAAACCTGTAGGGGGCGACGATACTGTAACCTTGTTGAACTACCCTGAGAAGACATTACCACAGCATGTTGGGCTGAATTTGGCGACTGTTCGAAAGGCTGAGCACGATCCTGGGGTAAGCCAATTGGGTTTTTGTCTGTGTGTACTCTTAGTTCAACTGTACTGGTGTACATAGAATGTAGTGTACATATTCTATTGGTTGTGGAGCCATGCGAGTTAGTGTATGTATGTACGACTTATCCAGTGTACATATGTACTAAAAAAGTGTTTTTTTTTTTGGGTTCAGCTGCTTGTGAAACCAATGATGGACATTAGTGGGAGCCAGGAAGATGGGTGGGGTGTTTGGGACGACGAAGAACTTGACAAATTAATTGAGTACATATGTTGTTAGTATACAAATGTACATGAAGACTATGTAGATTGTTGTATGTATATGAGTACATATGTTGTTAGAATACAAGTGTACATGAAAATAATAATAGATGTGTGTACATGTGTACATGAAAATAACAATATACACATAGACATGTTCTTAAAATATATGAGTAAATTTCCGCGGGAGGCTTCTATAATGATTACGAATTAATTGAGTATTGATGTGTATATAGTAGATGAGGGAAGGCGGTTCTAGTCTGTGGAAATGAATGGTTAAAGTGAAAATAAGTTTGTGAGTAAACGGAGCTGTACATTAGATATGACGATGTACATGTATACATGCAATTATGAGTACATATGAGTAAACAAATGGCTGAAATGTACATAAGTGTGTGTGCAAAATGTAGTTGTACATTAACTAGGCGTACATGTGTACATGAAACACTGATGTACAGACAGACGTGTTCTCACCTCGCTGTTGGAGGCATTTTACCAGTGTACACACGAACGTGTTCTCATCTAGGCGTACATGTGTACATGAAATACCAATGTACACATGGACGTGTTCTCATCTTGATTCTCTTCGACAGAGAATCAATGGATTTTGGAGGGTCCAGTTGCAGGAGGTGGACCACCAAACAGAAGGGGCATTTTCTCATCTTGTTGTTGTAGGGGCGTGTCTTGAAGGAGTTCATCTTCATCAAAAAGGGAAAAGATGGGGATTTTGGAGGAAACTGATGAAAGAGGGCGAAAAGAGTTGAAGTTAGGCTTGATAAGTTGGTTAGGTGTTGCGAAAGGTTGAGGATTCTCATCAACTTGGCTCGGGTGTATACTGAAAATTTGTACAATCGAGATGTAGCGTACATGAAGACTATGTAGATTGTTGTATGTATATGAGTACGTATGTTGTTAGAATACAAGTGTATATGAAAATAACAATAGATGTGTGTACATGTGTACATGAAAATAACAATATACACATGACATGTTCTTAAAAATAGGAGTAAATTTCCGCAGGAGGCTTCTATAATGATTACGAATCAATTGAGTATTGATGTGTATATAGTAGATGAGGGAAGGCGGTTTTAATCTGTGGAAATGAATGGTTAAAGTGAAAATAAGTTTGTGAGCAAACGGAGCTGTACATTAGATATGACGATGTACAAGTATACATGCAATTATGAGTACATATGAGTAAACAAATGGCTGAAATGTACATAAGTGTGTGTGCAAAATGTAGTTGTACATTAACTAGGCGTACATGTGTACATGAAACACTAATGTACAGACAGATGTGTTCTCCCCTCGCTATTAGAGGCATTTTACCAATGTACACACGAACGTGTTCTCATCTAGGCGTACATGTGTACATGAAATACCAATGTACACACGGACGTGTTCTCATCTCGATTCTCTTAGACAGAGAATCTATAGATTTTGGAGGGTCCGGTTGAAGGAGATGGACCACCAGACATAAGGGGCATTTTCTCATCTTGTTGTTGTAGGGGAGTGTCTTGAAGGAGTTCATCTTCATCAAAAAGGGAAAAGATGGGGATTTTGGAGGAAACTGATGAAAGAGGGCAAAAAGAGTTGAAGTTAGGCTTGATAGGTTGGTTAGGTGTTGCGAAAGGTTGAGGATTCTCATCAACTTTGCTCAGTTGCGGTTTGTCTCCTTTTGTATCAAAAGTAACAAACAAATTCATACTACTGTGAACTACAAAGTGATGGAAGAAGAAGGATACGACCAGTAGTTGGTCAGTATAATCGGTGGTGTTGTAATTTCGATGGCAAGTTCTTTGGTGTTAGGTGGCCAATAACTCAAGACAACCAGAGGAGCCGGATCCGTGAAAGTGAAGAACTCTTTCGCGACATTGTTTTGTAATTCAAGCAACGACATTCCGCCCTGAACGGATACAATCCTTGACATCTTCTTCTGGTCGATTGCAAAATTTCATAGAAAGCCAACGGAGGTCCATTCTCTCGATATGACCATGCAATGATCAGCCATGGGGAATCTGCGAGAAAATAGATTAGGAAGTGAGTTAGTTGGTAAATCAGATAGGTTAAGTGTGATTTAGCAAACAAACCTCCTATTTAAGGAGTAATGCGAATTCCAGATCAACCGTGAAAGAAACAGATAGAGATGAATTTGTCTTTCTTAAGAACAAGTGATATGGGCAGTCAAAGCAAAAAGTACAAAAGCAAATCCAATGGTTATAAAATGAGACAGATATAAGTCTTGTCAACAAATTCAGAAGCGATATGGGCCGTTGATATGGAAGAGGGATGTGTGGTGGAGGATTGTTCCCGCTAATATCATCATTTAGTTAGGAAGAGTTAGCAAGCGTGTTAGTTAGGATATGACTAGTTAGGAGTAGTTAGTTGAGATAAAAAGGAAGCTGTTAGGAGAAAGTGTGTTAGTAGTGTAAACTGTCCTATTATGTTATAAAAAACATAAAACTGCTTTTGGATGTAATTGTTTCTAACAAAAATGGGCTCATTTAATTATTTCTCTATCGCCTTATAAAAGAAAACAGCTTAAAATGACCACTATCTACGTTGTTCGTCGATTTACAATTCATTTCTTACTTACATAGCATAGCTCGCCCAAGTTATGGTCAAGAAATTATGTGTGTATGTGTCAACGATTGCTTATAGTTAAAACCTACGATACTTGTTAAGATTGTATACTATCTTACAGAAACATTTCGCTAATCATTTTTTTCAAAAAAAAAAACATTTCGGTAATCATTTTTGCCTTTGGGTTAACACATTTTGTTTATCAATTTGTTAGTTTTTCATTCATGAAATCATTATCAATATATATAAAGAATATTGAGATTTATTACGTCTATAAACGGCTAGCATTACTAGTTAGAAATTAATATTTTTGAGCGCCAAGACTGTTACTCATGCTATCTTTGAGTGTCCACCGGCCTTACAAGCATGGGAACTATCATCAACGCCGTCGAGCTCTCAAATATTTCCGGTATCTAGTATTTATGCTAATATGGACTATCTTTTTTGGAGAAAGAATGGTATTATGTAGCCAGAGGATGATAGAGATCATTATCCTTGGATAATTTGGTACATCTGGAAAGCTAGAAACGATAAGTTGTTTAGAGGAATAGACAGAGACCCATTGAAACTAGTCAGGTATGCAGAGAGTGAGTGTCAAGCTTGGTACAATGCAAGAGACAATGTACCGGTCCCGTCACATGCACAGACTGCTGAAGAAACACAAGCCTTAAGCTTGGGTAATATTTGTATGGTGGATGGTTCATGGACCTCCACCGCTCAGTATAGTGAAATGGGATGGGTTTGGAAGGATACAATGGGGAAGATTCAACTCATGGGGTCAAGTAACTTGAGGAGGCGGGAGACAGCTTTACACTCAGAACTGGAAGCGTTACAATGGGCAGTGGAGAGCATGATACAACACTCGACCTGTCAGAGGTTTGGGACGGACTGCAAGGATCTGATTGCAATGATGGAACAGCCACAAGCTTGGCCCAACTTCTGAACTGAGCTGGAAATCATTCAAATTCTTCGGTTGTGTTTTTCGGAATTCAAGATCAGCTACTTTCCAAGGACGCATAATGAGATTGCAGATTTGTTAGCTAGGAATGCACGTTCTTTTCATAGACCTTTATGTTTTATTGGTTGTTCTATTGTGTTCTGGCTTCCCAGACTACCTCAAGTTTGAGTAATAGAATAACCGTTTGTTGCCAAAAAATAATAATAATATTTTAATCTTTTTGAATTTATGTTATAGTATACTTTTTTGTGAAGGCTCACACAACATCTAGATCCGAGTTAAACTTGGCAATACAACCATGGTACTAAAAAAAAAATAGGGGACCCTAAAAACTTTGTTACAAATGCATGCATGTGATTGTATGGTTTTTTTGCTAGACTTTGGATGTAATTGTATCATATGTTTGGGTGGGCATCTGACATTGCGACCTATACTAATTTAAACTTCAGAATATATAAGGATCTGTTGTAAATCAAATTAAGGTTCATTGAAACAAGTAACTGCTTTTCATACAGAAATTTCAACTGTTTATCATATACTATAAATGTGGAATACGTGTATTTTAGCCGACGTAAGGCGTGACGCTTTCTGCATGAATTGAGACGCAAGGTGACGTGAATCAAAGGGTTTAGGGACTATAAATTAACTTGTTCGATGTTGATGGTTCTGATGCCAAGACGCGGTTCTACTTTCTAAACCGGATGGATCGGAAGTGACTAATTTTTTTTATTTAAACAAGAGTACAAGACCCATTTCGCTAACAACATATCTAACATATTTTACTTACCACTGCTTATATTGATTCTGACAATTCCGCATCTTAATTTCATTATTAAATGATTCAATCGTGTGATTAGCTAAATAATCCAATTACCGCGTACATTGATTCTGACACCATTAACGCCAACCGATGTTTTTTACATCAACTGATATGTTGTTTATAAAACTGTTTCAAGATTATATTCATTCCGTTTCTAAATAAGTGTTACAATGACATTTTTCACACAAAATAAAAAAGTTGTTGAAATATATGTAAGTTGTTATTAATTACACTTCTTTGACTAATAATATTTGAGATAAATAAAATTATTTATAAAATCAATGTAGTTTGCAATTAATTTTCAATTGAAAATAAGTATAATGCATTGAAATTATAAAATGGCATTTTTTTGTAACAAAAAAAATGTTAGAATGACAATTATTATGAAACAGGAGTATAAGTTAATATTGAATTATTGATATAGCGATATATACATCTTCGAATTGTGGTTGAATCCTTTCCAAAATATTGGTGGTCCAAACTGTGACCGACGATAGCTAAATTCTAAATATATAATTATGTAATGTTCTGAATATATATACATTATATAATTTTGTATATATCCAAATTGATCAACAAACACACATACACAAACATATATATATATATATATATTATAGAGAGCACGTATAAACTTTTTGAATAGCAAGAGCATCCACAATAGTGAAAGGTTGTCTAAGTTTCTCAACAATAGTTTTAATGTTGTATTTTATTTATTTTTGTACATTAAACCATTGCTTTGATCATAAAAAAAAACCATTGCAAAAGATGCATGTGTTATTTGGGTTTCAAAAATGAATTAGTGGAGTTTCTTCTTCTTCTTTTTTGTCATCTAGAGGGTTAATTAATATTCACTTGCACCAGGTAGTACACAAAGCCAGCAAAGGTGTTAAACTTTTCCAGAGCCATAAGCCAGCATGGTGATAGGCACCATCTAGAGTGGAATTTCTTCTTTAATAAACCGTTTTTCATCGCTCTTTTCTTTTTAAGAGTTTTTTCTATTTTTAATGAAAAAAACTATAAGATACTTTCATTGAAAATGGCCAAATGGTTTTAAATAAAATATGGAGATGGGGTCAAATCGAGTAATGTACAGGCATTCAGTGCCAAAAACAGCAAAACTTTTTGCATTTATCTTATGTCGGAAGATGCCATAAAGATAGATATCATTGTAAATGTAAGCAACCCCTTCAAAAGATACGTGTGAAGATATGTCATCGACCTGTCAGATAAAAATCTTAAGAATCATATTTGTTTTGGATATGTGTAGTCTGTACTCTGTAGTATGCAACCGATTTAAAAGAACACATCGTAAAGTATAGTACATCACTTAAGATTATTGATTTATCCGGCCTGTTTTAATCCAATCTGTATATTTCATTATTGTTATTGTTTCTTTTCAAACTAATTTTAGGGAGTGATCGTCATAGTTTATACTTTATACGATTTTTTTTCAGAATGTATATGCGGTAGTTGTCCATGCAAAATAAGGTATTATGAGAATTGAATATCGAACAAGCTGCTTTATGATACAGTACAAACGGGTCTTGCTTAATTAATAATAACACATTACCAAAACTTCATTACTAAAACTGAAACCATAATCTTGAGCAAAGATATATTTTGCTTTCTGAAATTAGAAAGGAAAAAATGAACTTTGCTTTCACGGTCGGCATGATAAAGAAAGCTAAAACACACCGACCATCGTGTCCCTTTTCCGTCTCTCAAATTTCCAATAGTATCCCTCGAATCTATTAAAGAAGACGATTCACAACTACGGAGTTATCACTATAGGTAAGTATACAGTCGGAAACATCAATAAGAAGATTTTTCCAAAAAAAAAATCAATAAGAAGAAGCAGATAAGCATTATATATACATAACTTTTATATATTTGTCATTTACCATATTTCATATATGAGTTTTTAATGAAAATTCATGTATGAGTTTAATTTTGAAACAAATAGGAGTTGGTGAAAGAAAATGAGCTGGTGAAAAGAAAAATATGATCTGGTGAATGTTGGGGAGTGGAGAAGATAACAAATGCTACGAGCCTATGATTATAGTCTTTAAATTACTTATTTACTTATGTCCTACATAGATACTGGATTATATATTTTTGTGAATTGAAAATTTTTTGATACATTATTTGAAGGTTGTTTGTCACAATTTTTATCAATAGTATACACGTAACATGCAATATGTATATTAAAAACTCTATAAATTAATACTCGATAAATTAATAAACATTTTAAATTAATAAATTTCTGTGATTCTAAGCCCGGCCTTTGTAAAATATGACATTATTCAATAAAATAATAATATTTTTCAAAACTCTTAACTAAATATATGGTCCCATTAAAACTATAAGTTAATAGTTACCATATATGTAGATATATATATATATATATATATATATAAAGGATTTATTGTTTATTTGTATTCAAAATGAATTTCATCTCTAATTTTATTTTTCATTTCAATATTTTGATGTTACTTTATCTAATTATTTATATAACTCATTTGTATTCTATAATACATATTTAACATACATAAATATATCTAACAATCTAATTAAAATAAAATAAATTCAAATCTGTTAAGTTTAAATAATATATATAATATTGTGAAACAAAATGCTTTCAACCTTTTAAGAAACTATATTGCAAAACTAGAAATGTAAAAAGGAAAATTGTCTTTAAATTAATAACTCTATAAATTAAGAAATTATCATCGTCCCAATATTATTAATTTATAGATCTTTTATTATATATATAATACAGTAGAAACTCTATAAATTAATAAACATCATAAATCAATAAATTTTTCCGGTCCCAAGTTGGATCGGTTCAAAATTTGACACAAATCGATAAAATAATAAGATAATCTTTTTTAGAAAAACCTATGTAAATATATGATTACATTAAAATTATAAATTAATAATTTATATGTATATACATTTTATATAAATATAAACAAACCAGTGTATTGTTTGTTTTACATTCATAATGGAATCACCATTATATTTCTTAATACTTAATATATTTTGATGAGATTTAGTAAAATTATATCTAAACCCACATTTAAAGTATATGAGATCTATTTTATGTATACCAAATAATAGAATAAAACTAAGGGACATTTGCTAAAAACAACCTAAATATTCAAGTCAAACCTAAAAGTGTATCCCACTTTCAGTCAAATGCAAAGCCAACCTAAAGGGATAGTGAAAGTACTATTTAACCCTTATGACCAAACAAAAAAACAGAAATATATTTTACGTTTTTATTCTTCGGAAGTCTACACGTAATAAACGAAGTCTACATATATATAGACTTCCTACAAAGTCTACCTTATAGACTTATTTTGGAGTCTACACTCTAATTTGATCTAATAATTTAATTTTGAAAATGTATAAAAATAATTATTATGATATTTTTAACTAATCATCAATATAATGGATAATATGAAGTAAATAAATTAAAATTTCATATAATTGAACAATTTTGAAGAATATATACTAATTTGGTTATCATGTGTTAGACAATGTTCATAGTTTAGAAACAAAAGGTTCTAACATGTTATGTCTTTTAGTGGTTGATTTCATAGGGTTAGATTTTAGATTTTTTTTTGATTTTGTTTTATTAACTTAAATCTGCATATTAATGTTTAGTAGTTTATATTTTGTATAATTGAGACTTTTTGATTATCAAGCAAAACATTTAGGGTTTGAAATTTGTGGTTTAGGGTATCATAGACCTACAATAAAGTCTATTTATTTGAAGACGTCTTTTTAGTCTATATTTTTCAATTTTTTTTTTTACAAAAAATCATTATATTTAAACTAAGTTAAGATCCTTGAAAGTAAAAAAAATTAAATCATAAACTATAACTACTAAAAAATAAAGAAATAAATTTAGTAAATCATATATTAAAATTATTAAAATTTTTATTCTTCGGAAGTCTACACGTAATAAACGAAGTCTACATATATATAGACTTCCTACAAAGTCTACCTTATAGACTTATTTTGGAGTCTACACTCTGGTCTACAGCATCGTAAATTTTAACCTAGTTACATTTTTGTCTCTCTATATAAACAAAATTAATACAGTTTCTCTCTAAAGTGGCTGCACAAGTTTTTAAGACTCTCTCCCTTCTCTCTAAAACTATCTTCCTTCTCCCTAAAATTATCTCAATTCTTTCAAAAACTCTCTCATTTGTCTTCTTTCTCTCTAAAATTTTCTCAAGTCTTTCTCACAATGTTATCTTGTCATTTTAGATATTATGATTCATGGTTTTCATATTCTCCTTTAAAAAATGTAAGTTTTAGATCTATAGCTTTTAAATGTGTATTTTTATGTTATTTATTTCTAAAAATATTATTTTTTTTGTAGGTATTATCACTCATGGATTTCATTTATCCTCTAAAAATGTAAGTTTTAGATTAAGAGATTTTAAATATGTATTTATATGTTTATATTCAAATAAATTTATAGATCAAGCTCTGTGCATTAATTTGCTACTAGTTTATCTTATAAATTCTATTTTGAAAAGTATTTTCAGATTTAAAATTATTTTCAAATTTCAAAATGAATAGATTTTTTCAGATCTGAAAATTATCATACAGTGTAGACTTCCAAAGAAGTTTACTAAAGCTAGTAGACTTCATATGAAGTTTACTAAACCACAAAGTTTAAGCAGACTTCATTGGAAGCCTACAAAAATATGACTTTAATTCTTTTCTATGTTTTTTAAAAAATTTATCTTGTTTTGCAGTTATTTTTTTCCATAGTTGTTTTCTTCTCC